>NW_027556098.1:45401890-46001890 GCF_003287225.1 Phascolarctos cinereus
GCACTGAATTTCTTCCGCTATATACTTTTTATTTCTTTAAGTAGCACTTGTCATCCAATCTATGTTTTTTTGGGGGGTGTGTGTGTGTGTGTGTACTGTGATATATTATATTTTAGTGATTTTCAACAATATGCTTGAGCATTCTGGATAACCACTGTTTGGCTGTGCAGCTTTGAAATTAAAAATGGGTTACTTTAATGTGATAAAAATGACTTTCTGCTTTGTAACTTTGGGGGTGGGCAGAGTGGGAGTGCGTTTTCATGCCATTGGGATTATATATCATCCATCTCTTTAGTGTGATATCACATAACTCATATATCTCATTTTTTTTAGCCACAAAACTAGTTTATTAAGCTTTTATCACCTTTCACCTAAACTATTGCAGTAGCCTTCTAACTGATTTCCCTGCCTCAATGATTGCTCTTTCTGCTCTAATTCCCCTTTTACTCAAAGCTACCAAGGTGATTTTTCTGAAGTGTAAGTTTGACCATGTAACTCTCTTGTAACTCTCTCCCTTCCATCTCCCCTTCCTTCCCCCACTTCCCTCAGTCCCACCTCCTCATTATGCTACGTTGGCTTCCTTCAGAATCAATAAAAGCACCAACCTCAATAATACAGCGCTTTAAGGTTTGCAAAGCACTTTACAAATATTATTTTACTTGATTCTCACAACAACTCTGGGAGGTAGGTACCCTTATTATCCCCATTTTACAAATGAGGAAACTGAGTCAGTGAAAAAAAACCCATACTCAAGCTAATAATATTATATAGCTTTATGAACAATATAGGGAAGGGGCATGACTTTTTTTGTTTAAAAAAAGGATTTGCAGCTACATTAAGGTACCACCTCTCACTTCTAACACTTGCTTTAGTTGTCCTGTGCTCATATGCCCTTCTGTCTAGGAGGAAAGTGTCTGTTAAGTGACTAGTATATACTTCCTCTTCCAGAGGTGTATTTGTATTGTGAAAGAGTAAAACAGAATGCATAAGGAGTAGTTGTCAAGGTGTTAAGTTGTGGACACTAAAGCAACTGAGTTGAAATAGTTTGGGTAGGAAGACCTTATTGGGGCCCTTAAAACTGCTGTTCATGCCAACAATGACAGTCTCCTCCTGGGTTGTAAGGCTCACCCTATATTGAGTTATAGCAGTACTTGAACATGTGAAATCTGCGGATAATCTAATCATTTTTTTTCATCATTTAAATTTATCCCCAAAGCTTTTCTCACAGTTCCTAATAATTGGCGTTTGAATTTAACTTATTTCTATTTTTCCTGATCATCTTGGTGGGAATGTGACTTTATGGTAACATAGCAAGAAGCAGAACCTGGTAAGGAAGAGGGCCTAGTAATGAAGAGCCTACTTGGAGAGTCAATACGTAATGAGTTGGACCTGAATAATTGAAGTATGATTATATATGTATTATGCAATTGAAGTATGATCATTCACTACAGTTGTTTTATTTTGTTTTTTGCTACTAAGCATCATTTAGCTCTTTCAGAATCTTAGGGTTTCTTTCTTTGCAGTCAAAAGATTGCACTTGTTGGTTTGTAAGCTGTGCTTTTAAATAGAAATGAAAACTTTCATAATGAAACAATTTCTGCATTTGAGAAAGCTAAATTACAGTAATTAATTATGTTAGATTATAATGGAGTTATTGTAGAGCCAAAATAGTCCTCATAGGTACTATGGAAAAGATTTTTTTTTTCTTTAAAATGTCTACATTAATTTCTTGCCTTTTATTTCTTCTCATCTCCCTTTAGATTCTAAAGTGGTCAGACTGTTGTTTGCCATTAGCCTGTAGACCTGGAGAACCTTATAAGCTATTTGCTGAAGCAAGTATAGATAATTTCAGTGAGCTGGGCATTGCATTCATGGAAAACAGGCTCCAAATGGATAATGGAATGGTACCACAAAAGATTGTCTGTAAGTATCTTCATGAATGGATTCATAATAGTAATCTGTAATATGTTATTATTTTAGCCAAAAGGACTATTTTTTCCCTTTAGTTACTAAGATTCAAGACCAGTGAGTATTTTAAGTCTAATTCAAAATCGTGTAAGGGTTGAAAAAAACCAAACCAAACATTTAACAGTGGTAGGATGCTTTTATCATACAGTATTTTAATGCTGTCTCTTTCACCTCTTGACACTTAGAATCCCTAGCTCCGTTTATGATTTAGCTCAAGTGCCACTCTTCTACTCTGTATTAATCTTGTATGTACTCATTCATGTATGTGTTTTCACCCTATTAGAATGTAAGCTTCTCAAGGGTGGCAGCTGTTTTTGCTTTTTCTTTCTATCTTCAGTGTGCCTAGTACGTAATAATGGCTTCATAAAGCTTATAGATTGATTCATTTATTATGCTTAGTTGAAAAGCTTATAGAATACCCTTAAAAAGGACTTCCTTTTATTCTCCTTTCTAGGGTGCTATCTTTAAATTCAGAAGCCATGTTATTTTTGCTGTCTCAGAATACCTTTCACTTAAAACTATTTCTTAGCCACTTTGTGCTTCTACTTCTTAATCTGTATGTTTGATTGAAGTTATAGTAGTTGCTGCCATGTCTAAGCTCAGTGGCTTGGATCTTAGTTTTTTGAAATTTTCTTTCAGATTTTTATTTTTTGGTAAATGTTTGTTTTTAAAGTGCTTCTGGAAAATTATTTTTTAAGTCTAGAAATCTTTATTAAATGTGTGTAGTGTGAAAATGTTTCTTCCTTAATTTAGAAGGGTTTGTAGTCCTAGTGAATTTGATATCTACGAACAAGTGTCTGTCATGTGAAAGTCCTTGAACTTGTGTAAGTTGCTTTGCTTCTTGGTTTGTAGTGTACACATTTTAAATTCAAGGTGCCCAGCAAGTATTAAAATGATCCATTTCTGCAAACATTCTTGGACTTACAGGATAATAGATCTATAAGTGGAAGGAATTTCAGAGGCTATCTTGTCCACCTCCCCCAACATTATGATCAGACATACAAAATGTATAAACTCTTACCTAAAATCTTTGGCATTTTAAAAATTAGAATCAAATGTACTAAAATTAGGGTGGGGAACCTGTGGCTTTCTAGGTCCTTGGGTGTAGCCTTTTGATTGAGTCCAAGTTTTACAGAACAAATCCTTTTATGAAGGGGATTTGTTCTATGAAGTTTGAATTCAGTCAAAGAGCCACACTTGAGGACCTAGAGGACCACATGTGGTCTCGAGGCCTCAGGTTCCCCACACCTGAACTAAAAGCCATTAGACAAATGAAAAAAAAATGCTTTTTTTCCTGTGTTTCCTTCCAGGCTGCTAGCTTTTTGTTTTGGTCTTCTCTTTCTTTTTTTCTTCCTTCCATTCCGTCTTTTTTTCTCCTTGATTTGTACTTATAGTCAATGTTTATAGTTATGGTTCTGCTAATTTAGTTTTGAATCACTTTGTGTAGGTTTTTGGGGTATTTTTAGCTTCAAATTTTTGTGATTTATATAAGAAACAGCATTGTGAAAATTTTCTATTTAGTCTATGTGGGAGGTTCCTTGGATTTATCATGTGGTTGAAGTGGGGTTATGAGTAAATGAAGAAGTGGAATGCCTATCTTAGGTTGTTTTGCTTTGGCATGAAAAATGTGATTTGGGTATAAAATCTGAGTGGTATAAAATGCTGAATCTACAAATTGTAGATATTGTCTTTCTTCCAACTTTAAATAGTGAAAAACATATCAAATTCATTTAATGTTGATACTACTAACTTAATTTTGTCCTTCCTTTGAACAAACGTTGCATGTAATGTTGATTTGCAATCTCTTTTGTGTTGTTTTACTTAACTTTTTGAAGATAGTATAATGTGAGGGGTTCACTTTGGAATATACTGGGGATTTATAAGATGTGCTGAAAAGAATTTTGTCAGTAAAAATAAAAACAATTATTTTTTCCTCATGCCCTAGCTGTACATCTTCAGGACTCAGTGCTGAAAGAGCTACAGCAGTTGACATCATCCAAGATCACAGAAGTAGAAGAATTAACTTCAGCCTTATCTTTCAAAATTAAACCTGAATGGGAAGGGACGAAGCATTTGGGCAGGGATGACCAGAAGGTTCAGGGTGAGGAGTGTGATCAGAAGAAAAGCAGTGCTTCTCAGGAGGAACCTACCAATGCATCAGAAAAAGGAGATGACATTGATGAACACCATCACTTACATCTTTCAAGCTGCCATGAATGTTTGGAACTGGAAAGCAGCACCATTGAATCTGTCAAATTTGCATCTGCAGAAGACATTCCTGATCTTCCTTATGATTTCAGTAGCAGCCTAGAGGGCAGTATTAACACAACCTGCCATATTGGGCAAGGGAGAAGAGTCAATGTTACTGGAAAGCCACCAAATATTTTACTCTTTGTGGGCTCTGACTCCCAGGAAGCGCATCAAAGATTCCAGCAGCTCTGTTGCATTCTGACTGACTGTGTTGACACTGATAGTTACACAATCTACCACCTGAAGGAGAAGAAGGTGCTTAGTGATCCATGGCTGCATAACTCTTTACTGTTGATCATTGCCACAGAGGAGCCCATTTCTGAAGCAATTTGCCAACAGTTCATGGCATACCTCTCCCAAGGTGGGAAGGTTTTGGGGCTATCTTCTTCCTTCACATTTGGTGGGCTACAGCTGAGAAGCAAAGAGGAACTGAAGAAGACCATTCAGACGCTGGTTTTTTCCAAGGCTGATGACAATGAAATGAAACTGAATGTTCTGACCAGTGGCGGCATTTACAAAGAAGGCACTGGGGAGCTTCTCAGTCCTGGAAGGCTCAAGGGTTACTTAGAAAACATAGAGAAAGACAAGATGATTGTTCATTTGCCTTTTGGAACAAATGGAGGAGAAGCTATTCTTTGTCAGGTATTAAGGACAGAGCTAGTGAGAAATTTAACTGTTTTCCTAGGGCTTTTGCCTTGAAAAGGTTGAGAATGTTTGCATTTTGAGGATCACTTTGACTTAATTGAAACTGAGGGGTTTTTTTGGTTCATGTTGAGCAGTTGGTTTGCTCTAGACTTCTTTTTGTATTGTGCATACCTCTTGAATAACCCAGATCCTTTCAGTGGGGGAGGTGTTTGAAATAACTCTCTGATTAATTGAGGGTTAATTAGGAAACCTTTTTTATTTCAACCTTTATTGTGGAAAACATTTCTAAAATGTATCAGTCTACTTTCCTGAATTAGGAAGAAGAGCATAGAGAACATGATTGATCCTTTCTTTGGTTTAGTATTTTGCAGTGCCTCAGGCTTATCATTCTGAATATAAATGATCATCATCATCATCTTAAGGTGTTGAGAATTGGGCTGACTGTATTTTCTAAAAATATTCTTATTTTTCAATTTTTGTTTTTTCAATTTTATTTTATTTTCGTTTCTGAATTCTCTCCCTCTTACCTCCCCCTTCTCCACTTAACTGAGGAGGCAAGAAAAACATACATATTATAAATATGTATGATCAAGCAAAACAAATCCCCAAATTAGTTATGTCTAAAAAAAAGAATGAAAGAAAATATGTTTCAGTCTATACTCTGCATCCATCATTTCTCTATTTGGAGGTGTTTTATAATGAATCTTATGGAACTGTGGTTGGTTATTGTGTTGATCAGGGTTCCTATGTCTTTCAAAATTGTTTAATTTTATAACATTGTTGTTGTATACATTTTTCTTTTGATTCTACTCACTTCATTCTGCCTTAAATCATAAGTCTCAGGTTTCTCTGAGACTATCCTTGTCACCATTTCTTATGTCACAAGAGTATGTCATCACATTCATATACTATAACTTATTTAGCCAATTGATGGGCATGCTTTCATTTTCTAGTTCTTTGCCACCTTGAAAAGATCTGCTGTAAATATTTTTGTATGTATGGATCCTTTTCTTTTTTCTTTGACCTTTTTAGAGTATAGACCTAGTAGCAGTATCACTGGGTCAAAGGGTATGCACAGTTTAATAGCTGCTGAATGTGTATTGATCTCAGAACACATTTTGGCAATTAGGGACTTTATTAAACATGTATAACTCATGATTTTAGGGGTTTTTTAAATTTATGATCACCTCAGTTGAAAGTTGATGATGGAAAGAGAGACATTTAAAAGTGAAACTCCTTTCCTAAAGATTGGAGTTCTTAGACTTTTTTGGTCAGACCCCTTTGGCAATTTGTTAAAGTCTGTGGACTCTTCCTCAGAATAATATTTTTAAAGGAATAAAATAAGATTACAAAGGGGGTCAATTTTATTGAAATAGTTATAAAAAGAATCCCCCTCACAAATTTACAGACCCCTGTTTAAGAAGTCCCATACTAAGGTTTCAGTAAATTCCTTTTGGACCTAATTTTTTAGCTATTCTTTCTCCTTTTCAGTTCATTCATTCATTCATTCATTCATTCATTCATTCATTTTTCTGTTCATTTATTTTTTATTCATTCATTCATTCATTCATTCATTTATTTATGTATTTATGATTTTAGTGAGTCAGTTGAGGTTAAGTGACTTGCCCAGAGTCACACAGCTAGGAAGTATTATGTGTCTGAGGCCGGATTTTGACTCAGGTCCTCCTGACTCGAGGGTCTGTGCTCTATCCACTGCGCCATCTAGCTGCCCCTTTAGTTTATTATTATTATTTTTTATTAAAAAGATGTTATATCTGTATGTCAATTTATCATATGATCCATTTGAGATGGATCTTATTAAGGGGTTCTTAACTTTTTTGTGACATGAACCCTTTTGGCAGTCTGATGAAGTCTTGCCCCCCCCATTCGCAGAATAATTTTTTAAAAAATTCATGATTGAGGGAAATGCCAAGTTTCAGTTAGAAGTTAGTGAAAAATGAAGATGTAATTTTAAAAAAATACAAGTTCACTATCTATCTATAGACCTTTTTGGTCTCCCCCAAAAGAGGATATTAGTTTCTTTGTCTTTCTAGAACTTTCATCTTCTCTTAAAACATTTAAAGTAACATAAAAAAGATTTTAAAACCAAAATAACTCTTGTAGGTCAGGAAAGATCTAGAATAACAACCATTTTTCCAATTTTGCTACAGGTTGTCTGAATTAATTTTCAAATGTTTTTATTGATATTTTCTGCTGCTTATATCACCATAGTTTTTTGAAGTATCGTTCCCTTCTCTTCCCAGAGAACCTCACCACATAAGAAATAGTATTTTTTAGGGAAAAAAAAAATCAGCGTTAACAGACCAAGACATTAAAAGAGCCGGAAAGCATGTGCAAAGTATAATATCTGTGGACCCTCCACCTTCAAGGAGGGGTAGGTTGGGGTGTCTTCTCATCTCTCTTCATTTGAGTCTTGCTTGATTTTTTATAATTTTTTACATTTACTTTTGATGTTTTGGTGTATCATTGTTCTTTCCACTTACATTGTTGCAATTACTGTGTATTTTGTAGCCTGGGAGTTGGAGGAGGGTGCTGAATGACTCAGGGTCTATGAGCATCAGTTTATCTTTGTTGTTGTTTTTGCCTTCTTTTGTATTCTTGTATACCAGAACATGGAGACAGCTGACATTGTTTTAACTTTGGTTCATAATTTTTGTTTTGTAGAGGTTTGTGAAGTCATGGGAATCAGAGAAAATATTTGTCTAGTCCTCCATCTTGTCACTTGTGTGACTCTGAAGTCTCTTGTGAATTAATTTTTAAAGACTTAATGAAGAATTGTAGGGTCATAGATGTAGAGCTGAGAGGGACCTTGGAGGCCATTTAATCCAAACTTTTTTTTCTTTTTCTTTCTGCAAATACATTATCCCAGAAGGCCCTCTATTTTTTTTTCTTTCAGAAAATTGCTGACCATCTCAGCTTCCAGGAGCTATATTTTAGCTTTGCATAGCAAATTTTAAACCATCCCTGCCACCTCCTAACTTCTCTCTTACTGTCAAGGTGAATATCATCCTCCCAGTACCTTAGGCTCACAAGCTAGGCGTCATCCTCAACTCCTCACTGTCTCTCACTCTGCATATCCAGTGTGTTGCTGAGGCCTGGCAATTTCACCTTTGCAATATCTCTTGAATTCACCCCCTTCTCTCCTCTGACATTGTCACCATTGTAATACAGACTCTTGTCATCTCATGCCTAAATAATTACAAAAACTTGCTAGGATAAACCCTGCCTCTGGTCTTTGCTCATTCCAATCCCTGCTCCACCAAAGTGAGTTTCCTAAATCACAGGTCCAATCATGTCACTTTTCTACCCAATGAACTCCCGTGGCTCCCTATTGCCTCCAGGATCAAAAACAAAATCCTCTGTTTGAGATTCAGAACCTTTCATAGGTTTATAGGAGGCTAGGGCCACCTCCTACCTTTCCAATTTTCTTATACCTTTCTCCGCACAACATACTTTCTGATCCAGTGACACTGACCTCCTTGTCGTTCCACGACATTTTCTGGACATTTTCTCTCTATCCCTCCTGCCTGGAATTCTCTCCCTCCTTAACTACACCCACTGGCTTCACTGGCTTCCTTTAAAATCCTGTCTTTTACAGGAAGCCTTTCCCAACCCCTCTTCATTCCAATGCCATCCCTCTGTTAATTATTTCCTACTTATTATGTACGTAGCTTGTTTGTTTATATTTATTTCTTGTTGTTCCATCCATTAGATTGTGAGCTCCCTGAGGTCAGGAACTGTCTTTTACTCTTTTTGAATCTCCAATGCTTAGCACCGTGCCTGACACATAGTAGGTATTTGATAGATTTTTATTGACTGATTGACAGATGTTACCACCACTAAGTGCATACTTGCTCTAGAAAACTGATTAGATATTCCTGCTCTCTATTTCTCTACCTCACATAGTGAAAGCTGTTGTGCTACATGATTAAATTATGCCATAGTTATAATATAACTTGGTACTTGCAGTTCATTGCCATAGAGGAAAAAAAAGCTATAGAGTAGACCCTCAAAAATGAGATAAAATCTTTAGGTCTTTGATTTTAGATGTTATCCAGTCTAGATGTGATAGACTTCAGATTTTCTCCTCAGGAATACATAAATGGAACAGTATCAGTGACATCAACCAATCATTAATTCAGGCCAGTTCATTTTCCCCGTTCAATTTCAAGAGACTTCATCTCTTGTAGTATAATCTTTAAAAAAAAAAAACAAAACAACAAATCTTTAATTTCATCAGTGTAGAGTAGTCCTGGTAAGGAACTACTTCTTCCAGTGCTGATTGAACCTTCCCTGCAACTCACCTTGAGGAGTTGTCTGAGATACGAAGGTAAAGTGATATCTCCAGGTGGTCTGCATTGTTCAGAGGCAAGGCTGGAACCAGGTCTTCCTGACATTGAGGCTGGTTTTTTGTACACTAAGTTATGCTACATCTCCATAATGTAAATGTAATAATAATAAGTGATTTAATACCATAAGAGAAATATGGTTCTTTAAGGACAAAAGAAAATATGTGATCCTATAAGTAGTCAAGTGAACTTCACATTTGGTACCATTTCCAGTAATTATAAAAAAGAGAAAAACCCAGCTTTCTCATTCTTACTGCTGAAAAAAGCTAGAGGAAGGTATTCGGACTCCAGATTCATACTACTATTTTGAATAGCAAAGTGATTTAGACTTGTCAGTATCTTGTTCAGTAAAATCCCTTATGTTAGTTTAGAGAAAGATATTGTTATTCCTGGCCAAAACTGAGGTCAGAATTGTATATGTTTTTATAATGTTCTTTGATTTATAATTGGAATGAAAATCATAAGAAACTGAGAGATACAAGGCTGCCTTTTGTTGACACCTTCCTTTTGGGGAGATGAGATATTTCTTAAATGCCTTAAGTATTTTGTATGTATTACCAGTTATTGCTGTTATGCCATTTATTTCATATGAAATGCATAGTAGATGGATTATTCTCATAGAGAAAACATCACATTTGGAGTTGGAGGACCTGGATTCAAATTCTGTATATAACACATGCTACTTATGTGATGATGGGCAAGTAGCTTAATCTTCTGGGCCACAGTTTCCTCATCTGGGAAACAGAAGGTTGGATTAGATAACCTCTAAGGTATCTTACAGTTATAATATGTGAAACAAGTGGCGTAGTCTTGAAACTCTATGACAGTGAGCCCAATTAAGTCAATTTGGATTGTCTTACCTATTTAATTAAATGTATTCTCTTTCTTCATGAAGCCCATTTACGTATATGTTGAAGCTATAGATGAAAAATATGTATACCTAGGTCATTGCTTCCTGACATCTTAAAGATGTTTTATTATAAACATTTTTCTTTTGCCAAGCTTTTTTTTTATTTTTTGAAATTATTTTTTCAATCAACAAGTCTATTTTTTTCATTCTTTCCCTACTCCTTTAAAAAAAAAAAGAAAAACAAAATCTTTGTAAAAAATATAACTAGTCAAACAAAACTTTAGTTTCTACACTGGCCACGTCCCTGAAATATATGTCTCAAGCTTCACCTGAGTCCAGCACCTGGAGTCAAGAAGCACTGAGTTGGGGGCAGCTAGGTGGCGCAGTGGATAGAGCACCAGCCCTGGATTCAGGAGGACCTGAGTTCAAATCCGGCCTCAGACACATAACACTTACTAGCTGTGTGACCTTGGGCAAGTCACTTGACCCCATTGCCTAGCAAAAACAAAAACAAAAAAAGAAGCACTGAGTTCAAATTCCGCCATACCATTTACTAGCTGAGTGCCCCTGAGGAAGTCACGTAACCTTATTCTTCCTTGGTTTTCTTATCTGTCAGGTGGTGGTGATAATAATAGCACCTACCCCCTAAAGTTGCTGTGAGGGTAAAATAAGATAATATTTGTAAAATGCTTTGCCATTCTTAAAGTTGACATGTAAATGCTAGCTGTCATTATCATCGTTATTATTATTGTTGCAAAATACTTGAGTCCAGAGATGATGTATTTCACTTTGTTTTTTGGTAGTTTCCTGTAACTGTCTGGCTCAGAGCTTTATAAACTCTTCAAGTATGACTTACTCTGGGAAAATGTAATTGTGAAAGCAGGTTCTTAGTCCTTGAGCTCTGTACCACTCTCATTCCCTAATTACCAACCCTATCCCATTCCCCTACTCTGAATAAAACCTATTCTCTGGATAGATATGTTATGATAAGCTAATTCACAGTTAGGCATATGTAACTGATAAGACCTAATGTTTTATCTTCATGGAGGGATTTGTATTTTAACAGGGCAACAGAGTAGTAAGATAAAGAAATGGGGGCAGCTAGGTGGCACAACGGAGAGAGCACTGGCCCTGAAGTCAGGAGGACCTGAGTTCAAATACGTCCTCAGACTAAACACTTGATACTTACTAGCTGTGTGACCCTGGGCAAGTCACTTAACCCCAATTGCCTTTAAAAAAAGAAGATGAAGAAGAAGAATGGTTCGATTTTGAAATATCAGTTATCCTCTAGGGGGTGCTACTTTTGGGATGGCAAAAAAATGCCCTTCTTTGGTACCCCAAAAATAGTGCGGTGCCTACTCATTAGGGCAGATCTGTGAGCAGTTCTTTATGCTGGTTAGGTGTATACAAATACTACTTTGTATTTTAGCTGAGGGAGAGTGTGGTGTCGTTTATGGCAATATGACTTAAACAATCTTCCAGACTTAGGTAAGTTATTTACTCTTGGTTTCCAGCTTAGGGAGTAAGAAACTTTTTGGCCTTTAGTGCATTTGTTGACATATGTAGAGAGATGATTTTTTTAGTCCTCAAAAATTCAGAATCTGCATTGTGGCAATATTACAAAAACCTCTCAGGCTCTTTTCTAGCCTAGAAGAAGAAGATTGTCTATTGTTTTAGTAAGGCTTTTTGAGGTTTTTTTAATTGGCCCATCATTGAAATAACATATAAAGTTGTCTCAGGCTCTAAATTTTGGCCTTATTCATCATTAGATAAGTATTTTTCTTTTGTCTAACTGGTGAGTGTTTATCTTGTAGCATATATAGGCATCCTAATTCTCTGTTCTTTTCTTTAGGTGCACTTGGAAATGTCTCCCAGCACTTTAACACAAACTCAGGATGCCTTTAATTTGTTGAAATCAAGCAATTTCAAGAGATATGAAGTCCTTAAGGAGATCCTGACTGTCCTTGGCTTAAGTTGTGAATTAAACAGAATCCCTCCCCTGACTCCTCTTTACTTATTCACAGCTGAGGAGGTGAGTACATTTAGAAAACCTCAGTTTATGATAAGTGAACTTAATCTAGTAAATTCTTAGGGAAGTTAATGCTTTTTTTCTCTTTATCAGCTTTAAATGACATATATACACATACACACATCTATGTACGTGTGTGTATGTGTGTATAGTTCATTGTTTCGTTCCATATGAAACATTTCACCTGGATTTCATCTTTAAAGTGATATTTTATATATGTAACAAATCCATGTGTGCCTAAAACATAAATGGATGCTTAGATAATGTGTATACAAAACATGTATATATGTGTATGTATACATGTATATAAGTTTAATAAGGAGAAGGGATTTTATTTCATTTCTGAATATACTTTCTTTTACTTGATACATGGAAAATCTAACGTGTCAAAAACATGATTCTTGAGATTGTAGGGAAACTCTTGAGGCACCTTTTTTGACCACAAACTTGTTAACTTGGGAAAACAATTTATTACTTTTGTATTTTAACTTTATTTTGGTACTGTCTCTAAATCTCTGTAAGAAACCAGAACATTTGCTTATTTCATTCTCCTGAAGTCTGCCACCTAGTGGCACATAAAACTGAGATGTTCTGTTCTCATGCCACACTGGATCAGTGAAGGAAATTCCCAGATAGTTGAGCACTTTACTAGGAATCTGTCTGTTCTTCCTCTCTCTCTACTCTCCCTTTGCCCCCTCAGCTTTCTTGATTTTTTTTTTGGCAAGATAGAGAATGAAATTTTTTGTTGCTTTGAATGCAGTTGGATACCATGATCTTTGTTTGAGTTTATGATATTTTGGTAACGATAAACTTGGAACTTACCTAACAAATGTTCAGGGATTGCCTTAATTGTGTCCATTGTACTCACCTACCTAGGCAAAATAATTTATTTAGTTATTTTAAGAGAGCATTTGATAATCTAGACAATGCTTAATAAATGTTTGTGGATTTGTAGTTGTTTGATATGGGCAGCTAAATGGTGAAGTTGATAGAGTGCTGGGCCTGGAGTAAGGAGGACTTGAGTTCAAATCTGGCCTTAAGACACTAGTTGTGTAATCCTGGACAAGTTACTTAACTCTGTTTGCCTCAGTTTCCTCATCTGTAAAATGAGCTGGAGAAAGACATGGCAAACTACTCTGGTGTCTTTGCTAAGAGAATCCCAAATGAGGTCAGAAAGCGTGGGACGCTACTGAAATGGGTGAATGACAAATTGTTTGATCTAAATACCTTGTTCATTTTGTCTGTGAAAAGGCTGGTCTTAGGAGCCAAGAAGATTTGAGTTAAAATCCTGCTGCTGACAGATGACTTTTGTGTGACCACAAATGGGCAAGCCACTTAACCTTCTCATTGCCCCAGACAACTCTCCACACATCCGCATTGTTACCAACGTTCATTATTTTCTACCTTCACAACATTTCTTCTATATATCTTTTTCTTTCTTTTGGGTATTCTTTCTGCCTCAAGTCTCTCCCCTCTCCACCTCATCCTCCACTTTTCTGCCAAATTGATCTGCCTAAAGTGAAGGTCTGACTAATGTCATCCCTTTGCTCAATAAATTCCAGTGGCTCCTTATTACCTCTAAGATCAAATATAAAAATTCTCTGTTTGGTATTTAAAGCCCTTCACAAAGTGGCCTCTTCCTATCTTTCTACTCATCTTTCACTTGATTCTTTTCCATGCATTTTTGTACTTCAGCAACACCTGTGTTCTTGCTCCTATACAACATTGCATCTCCTGACTCTGTGTCTTCATTGGCTGTTCTTCCATGCTTGAAATACTTTCCCTCCTCACCTTTGTCTGCTGGCTTGCCTGGCTTCCTTCAAGACTCAGATCAAATCTCACCTTCTCAGGAGGCCTTTCAATGTCTCTCACTCCTAGTACCTTCCCTCTGAGATTACTTTTCATCTACTATATTATGTATGTCTTGTATGTACGTCGCTGTTTGCATGTTGTCTCCTCCATTAGAATGTGAGCTCCTTGAGGGCAGAGACTGTATTTTTGCCTTTATTTTAATCCTCAGTACTTTACACAATTCCTGATACATAATGACTACTTACTAAATACTTGTTGACTGACTGACTGAATGATGTCTATGAATTGCTGATCTGTTATTGGTAGAAGTTTCCATACTTGGAGTTCCCCACAGCAATGAAATTGTAGGTCTGGACAAAAATGATTTTTTTGAGTTTCTTGTCCCATGTGAAATTAACTCCCATTTATATAGTACTCCATAAAGTTATTTCTTACAGCAGCTTTATAAGAGAAATAGTGCAAGTATTCTTTTTACAGGTTAAAAAAATAAACTCAAAGAGTCTTGCTTAAAATAGGCAGCAAGTTGGTGAAATAATTTGGGCTCAGGTTTTTGACTGTTTTTTTCCTACTAAGTTACAGCTGCCTCTGAAATGACAGTGGCCTTTAAAATGAGTCATTGATGATTGCACATGTATAACCTATATCAGATTGCTTGCCATGTCAGGGGGGAGGGGAAGAGGAAGGAAGGGGAGGGAGAGAAGGATAGAATTTGGAACTAAAAAAATCTTTAAAAATGTTAAAAATTACTTTACTATGTAATTGGGGAAAAATAAAATATTAAAAAAGTAATGTTAAAAAAAAAGTCACCAGCAAAAAAAAAGTGAGTCATTGTCATTTGTACTTTGTCACCTTGGCAGCTTAACACATTTCATTGGGTCCAGTGGCAAGATATGGATCAGGACAACTGGAGATAACCCCGGACACAGTGGGAGACCTGGGCCTTTTTAAGTTAAGGTCTTTCTGAGTTCTCACTTTGAGGCAGTGCCCATTCAGTTATTAAGGCTAGCTAAGCAATGAGCCAAGGAATGGCCTCTTTTACCTAATTTAAAAAAAAAATCAATCTGGGAGAGGAAGACCCTTGGTTTCTGGCCAAAACAGAAACAGTTATGGTCTTTAAGAAAGAAATCTAGCCTGTGAACTCCAAGATATCTTGCTGGGTTTCAGCCATCACAGTATACATTCATTTGGGCAGAGCACCTGCAGCTAAGGGTATGATATTTGGACAGAGGGAGAAGGAGAGGAGGGAAGGGGAAGGAAAAGAAGGGAAGGAAAAGGAAAGGGAGAAGGAGGGAGGAAGGAAGGAAGGAAGAAGCTGCTGCCCACCTGGAACAGGCCAGTTGGGTCCCCAATGGGGAAGCTTAGACTACTCACAGGTTGTTGTTTGTCCTTTGTTCTTGAAGAAGACCATGATATCAGAAGGTGATGCCATGGCTTTTGAGTGAATTTGATTTCAGTGAGGGAGGGCTGTGCAAAATCACTAGCTTCACTTTCTCTTCCAGAGCTATTTGGGTTCAATGGCAAGATATAGATTAGGATGACTGGGTATGGCCCTCATGAGATGTGCAGAGAGAAGGATGTGGGGCTGGACCGAATTGCCTGCTGTTCCCAGACTTTAACATTTAAACTGGAAGATTTCTTCATTGTGTTCGTCCTTAACATTTCAATTTTGCAGACAATAATGGCTTGCCAAGATTATGAAGTAGGTATGGGGCAAAACTGGAGACTGGGACTCTTCTAGTGACATACCTAAACTTTTCTTTATGACCAGGGATATTGTTGGTCATTTAAAAGCTAATTTCTCTATCTCACCATACTTTGCATTTTACTATTGCCGACGTGTACTAGAGAAACTTCAGCAAGGGTATACTTTAAAGGTAGAAGCAAAGCTTATGTATTTTTTTAATCTTATGAGAGAGTGTGTGTCTCAGTGTACTTTATAAACTCTAAGAGGTTGTTTTACTAGAGGCTAATTATAAATGAGACCTTCTTTGTGGTTTGATAAGTCAGTTAGTCCTCCTACCTGGATTCTTCTACTTGGCATCATTTTACTGTTGTTTCAGGGACAGCATGTTTAATCACAAGCTCTTGGCTTAATCTTTGTCTGTAGATTATACTCTTCAAATAAAGTTTTGGTAATATTGGTCTTGCAGTATATCTTTATTAGAATAAATTACAGAATATGGAGGCATTGTATGTGTGGTAACCTATATCTTGCCTCATTAGTCTTGGAATTCTCCCAAGGGATATATTTTCCTGTTAAGCAGGCATCCCCATTATTTGACAACCATGGGAATAGAATATGTGAATCAACTTTAAAAAGTCCACAAAAAAAGTTTCTCATTATAAACAATAAATTGCATCACATGGCTTTTGGGTGGATCAAATGAAAACTTAATAATTAAGGCACTCTGTAAACTCCAAAGTGCCACATAAATGTCAGCTGTTCACATCGATACTCATATTGTACCAACTGAATGATTTTTTTACACATTTCTAAACTGTTTAGGTTTGCCCTGAAATATGGGCAAAATTTGTTGATTATGGTTGTAACCCACCTTCACTGTCTTATAATTTTTGCATCTTCTTCACAGTGGTCTGTTAGAGGAAGAAAAAGTCTTTTATTTATTGTTATTAATAATAATTATAGTGGAGCAGGAAGGTGCTATCTTAGTTGTTAGATTCTTAGTAGAATTTTAAAGGCTCGAGTTAATGGAAACTAGGAAAAGTAATTGACTTTGGTTGTATGACAGTTGTAGAACTGATTATTAATTCTGCTTTTATTTTTTGTAACATATTTTTGGTTAAAAGAATTACTGAATTTACTGCCAGTAAATCTTTTTTCAATTTTATTTTTCTGTTTTGGAGGACAGGGTGTGTATTGCTTATGCATATTGAAAATGGTTGACAGGGTTTCAATCTAGTTAATTTGTTGACGATTCAATGGGTATTTTGGCTCTAAATAGCCACACTAATAGAAGAAAATATAAGTGTAAAATGTTTCTTTTAGAATATGATGCTTATATTAATTTTGGGGGTTTTTTTCTGTTATAATATGAAGATAGCTAGTTTAAAACTTTTATGATTGGTATCAATTCAGGAGGCATCCAGATTTTCTTAAGTTCCTTTCTCAGATTCTGACATTGGGACATTTCAGAGTTCCTCTCTTTTGCATTGAATTTGTGGGTATTTGTAGAAAGCAAGGGCAAGAGTCCAGAACAGTGGAGTTATTAGGAAAGCCTTAGGTTGAATCCAGCCTTAGATATTTACTAATTGTGTAAACCTGGGCAGGGTATTCAGCCTCAGTTTTCTCATTTGTAATGCGACAATAATAATAGCTCCTACCTCCCATATTCTTGAGAGGATCAAATTGTGTAATATACAATAGGGCTACATAAATGCTAGCTGTTTTCATTACCTTATACTACATCCCCTCTGAGTCACACTGAAAAATTACAAGGTTTAGATAAATGAAGTGAAGTCTCACACAGTAATGACTTTTCATATAAAGAGGCCAAATCTTTTTGGATTGGATTCATGTATCACTTGTTTTGCTGCTATAGATCCCCTTCATCTGATCTTTTGCATCATGAAATGCTCCAGGGGTGGGGAACCTGCAGCCTCAAGGCCACATGTACCCCTCTAGGTCCTCAGGTGCAGCTGAATCCAACTGGATTCAGTTGAAGGGCCACACTTGATAGCCTAGAGGGCCATATGTAACCTTGAGGCTGCAGGTTCCCCACCCCCGTCCAGACCCTGGTGCCTAATCTTTTCTAGGACCTATTTGTGATAGTGGGAAGAACTATACCTATATCTAATGATTAGAAGACACATTTGAATCCTGTCTCTGATACTAACTAGCTAGGAACTAATCTTCATGAACCTCAATTTCCTCATCTATGAAATAGGGTTATGTATCTTATAGAGTTGCTCTGAGAAAGCACTGCCTAAATATGATCTTTTATTAATATCATTTTTGTTATTAATAGTATTTTTTCATTGGATTGTTTTGAGAAAAACAATTCATAAACCTTAAAAGTGTTGAATAATTGTGAGCTGCTACTTTATGTTAAAATGTCTTAGAATCAGTGGAAGTAGTATCTTGCTGCTGCTGGGAATCATTAATAGTCTTTTGCCACAAGGTGTCATAGCTGAGTTAAATTGACTACTAACTGTTTTTTGGAGCTGTGAAAGTAGGAAAGAATATCTCTGAGAAAAAAGACATCAGTTAGGCATAGTTCAATTCAGTAATTTTCCATTCTGTTCATATCACTTTTTTTTTAGCATCTTAAACAGGGAAATCATTTAAATATAATGAACATTCATAGTATAGCAGGAAATATGAAATATCAAAATGAAACCAAGGTAAGAAGTGACTCTTAAGAAGTCTGAGGATATACTGTCTTCTGCTGATGCTGGAATGTTACAGAGTCATTTTTGGAACTGAATTTTACAACTGAAGGGACTCTGGAGGTCTTGTAAGTTTTAGTTTCTGCATTATATATTAGATACTCTGCCTCTTCTCAATTTCCATTGCTACCACCCTGGTCCAGACTCTTATCAGCACCATCCTGGACTATTATAATAGCCTAAATTTTTTTAACTTGATGTTTTTTGTCTTTATATCATCTATACTTCCCAATGAATGCTAGCCGCCTATGTCCATCTCTTTCCCCTTCAAGATCATCCTTCACACCACTATCAAACTTACTTTGTCTCTCCACAGACTTGAAAACTCTTCAGTAGCACCTTGTTGTCTACAGCATGAAATCGAGACTCCTTACCTTGGTATTCAAGTCCCTTCATTATCTGGCTCCTTTCTGCCATTTTAGCTTTTTAATTTTTTTTAAATTTTGAACTTAAATACAAAAAAAAGAGCATTTCTACATATACAGCAGGACACAAAAGAGGATTCTAGATAAAGCTGGGTGTTCCTTTCTGGTCTTTTCTCATAGTACTTTCTGTCTACGTAATCTTTACTAGATCCTAAAGAGAATGCTATTAGTCCTCCAGACACATTGCAAATTTTTCTACTTCTGTGTCTTTGCTCACTTGATTTTGCTCATTGATTTTGACTTGGCTCCCCAATGGAATCTGTGGTAGAATTTCATATTTAGAATTCCAAGGGGAGGGAAAAAAACCATAAGCATCTCCATGGGGACTTTAATTTCTGTCTCAGAGAATAGTCCAGTGCCATTCTCTTGGCTGTGGCTGGATGATTTAAAAAGACAAGTCTCCCTGGGAAGATTCATCCCCATGTTGTTTCTTGCTTTTTGCTTTTACCCTTAAAACCAGTTGAGACCATTTCCCTCTTTGCCCCTCCTTTTCCAATTTCATAGAGGTGTCCATCTGGGCCTATATGGCCTTATAGCACCTGGCATCAGGATAAGACCATCCATAAGCTCCCTTATTACCTGTTGTTAGTAAATTTGGAACTCATATTCCCATTACCCTCAAATGGTTATTGTGCTTACAGGTCCTAAAATATAATTCTGGAAGTAGAAGTAGCAAATAATACTTACTTTGTTCCTCACCAGTCACCATCCTGGAAACCTGGAATAGGAGGGGAAAATCTAACACATGCCAGAGATAGTACTTTTCGTAGACAAAAAGGAAAGCTGGGAAGCCATCTTTGGAGAAGCTGCCATAGCATAACATCATCCTACTCTGGTTGTACATTTGTAGAACTGCAGCAGCATGTTTTATTGTATTCCTTTTTCCCTCTGTGTTGTGTATTTGTGTTTTATATTGTAAGGTCTATACAGCATTTTATGGGGTACATAGAAGACATAGCTCTACGGGAGAGAAAAGCAAGTAACTGGGCTGTAGGGCAGTTAGGTGGCACCATAGTGCATAGAGTGTTGGTCATGGAGTTAGGAAGACACATCTTTCTGAGTTCAAATCTAGCCTCAGACACTTATTAGCTTTGTGACTGTGGGTGAGTCACTTAACCCTGTTTGCCTCAGTTTCCTCATCTGTAAAATGAACTGGAGAAGGAAATGGCAAACCACTCCAGCATCTTTGCCAAGAAAACCCCAAAATGGGGTCACAAAGAGTCAGACACAACTTAAAAATGACTGAAAATTGGGCTGTAGTTCATATTATATACAGTGCTTTAGAAGTATTATGTACTTTCCTCACATCACCTTGATGAGTAGAGATGAGGAAAGTAATTCTCAGAGACAAGGGACTGTTCACAGAAGTGGTGTTGTAGGGCCTGGAACCCGTCTTCTTTACACTATTTTTTGTTGCCTTTCAGTTCTCAATTCTTTTTTTTTTCTTTTTCTCTTTCTCTGTTTCTTTCTTTCCTATTTTTTTTTCCTGCAAAAGGCAGATTTTATAAACACAAAGATTTTTCACTTTAGAGAATGAACCACAAACCCTGGAGGAGTCGTGGGGTAGCTTCAGGTCAGGAGATGGCGATCTATAGTGAACTTGCCAAAGATGGCAATAGAGCCAGTTGCTGTCATCATCCCTCCCTCTCTCCCTCGGGAGTGTCAGCTGTCAGTGTCTCCTGTTCCCCTTCCATCATACCAGAAGCACAAGGGGATTAACTTTTCCATACCACTTTTTTTGCAGGATTGCTGTCTGCTGTTTTAGGTACCTAGCTCCAAAAATTTGAGGTTTTCTTCTCTTTATGCATAACTGTAGCAATTAGAATATGCTATCTATTAAACTATGACATCTAGGATTTGGTGAACATGAGATTTTTCTAAAATTATAAAGCTTGATCTTCTTTCTGACATTCCTTTTGGTCTGTAGCTAATTATGAGTACTCGACCTGAGTAATAGAAGCAAGCCTGGCGTTGGTTGGAATCTTGTGAGATGTTATCATGTTACTTCCCCATGGATCACAGATGTAACTTCATAACAAGAAATGACAACTGTGTTATTAAACAAACTGGGTTAAGATGATAAAGTATATTTTATGTTCTTTTTAAACTTTGAAAGCAAAGGAATTGTGGGATTTATACTTAAGGGAATGGAATACATGAATTCTAAAATTTAAATAAGGCTCAAAAAAATCAAGCTTTTGTTGTTATTCACTTCTTTATTTGATATTTAATAACTTAATCACTCCTAGAGTAGCCTCGTATACGGAAAGAATATTCCAATCTTTTTCAGGATGATAATTTTAATGGAGGGTCTTTGTACCTCTTCTCTTTACCTCCTGTCGAAATTCTTCTATACGTGGCTTCTTAACCTTTTCTTTGTGTGTGTGTGTGTGTGTGTGTGTGTGTGTGTGTGTGTGTGTGTGTGAGAGAGAGAGAGAGAGAGAGAGAGAGAGAGAGAGAGAGAGAGAGAAATATGGGCCCCTTTAGGCGTTTAGTGCAGACCACGGACCAGTCCTTAGAATAATGTTTTTAAATGCTTAAAATACATAAGATTACAAAGAAATTCAATTACATTGAAATATAGTTATTGAAATCTTAACAAATCAAACAACTTCATGGATTCCAGGTTAAGAGCCCTTCCTCAAACAGGTTACTTAGAACTCTTAAGATTTTGTTGTTATTGGTTATTGGGTTAAGATTTAGTATGTGCTACATACTGAACCAGCATGTGGAATAAATTCCCTGTGATACTTCTGATGGTCAAATAGAATAGATATATGTGACTGACTCCTATTTCCTTCACAAAATAGCCCTTCCTTTTTAGAAATAGTCCGTAGCATGGCATTTGCTGTGAAATTTTTGTTTTTAAGTCTGTGTTTTGAAATTGCTTAATGTGCTGGAGGGAGGGAGAGTTTCTGAATTATGTTATAAGCATTACTTCAAGAATCAATTACATTTTAGAAATGTAAATTAGAGACAATCCTCAAATCTCAGCGAACGCATTTTGTTGTATGACTGAGTCAATCATATATCTAAAGTTTTACTATGCCTGGCTAACTCAAATTCAGCCCGCTGGTAGATTAAAGTAAACATTTGAAAGCAATGAATTCTTAAAGAACCTAATGTATCACTTTCTCTGCTTCCTTTTCCTTCTTCTCTTCAATTTGAAATAGATTAAAATTGTATTAATTTTAACTGACCTCTTGTTATTAAATTTATAATGCTCTTGGTAAAGATGATTTGGTGAGTTCTGTTATAGAAATGTCAAAGAAATAATACTTTATATATTTTCCTTTGTCATTATATTTTTTTGTTCATTCAAGCTACTGTACTCTTTCTGTACTTTTCTTTCCTACAGGAGACTTAGACAGCTATTGTTGATCAAAAATATATATGTGTGTGTGTGTGTGTATATATGTGTATATGTATGTATATATATATATATATATGGGTAAGATTCAAAATAGAGTAGTAAAATCCACAGATTTTCCCAAACATTGTTTTAGCTGGCATCTTTAGTATAGTGTTATAAGGGAGATCTTAAAAAATACACACACACACACATAATGTGTATATATATGCATATATATGTATGTGTATGTGTGTATGTATATCTATATCCTAGTCTTTTTTTGGAGGCTTCCTTCCCCTGATCCCCAAATATAAAAGATCTTTCTTCATTCCTCTTTGGGTTCTACTCCTGACTCTCCTAAGTTTTTTCCCCACTATGACCCAGTAACCTTCTCACCCTGGAAGAATGAGAGAGACCATCCTTGCAGCTCTTTCCTTGGAACCTTCATTTTAAGAAAAGTCCCTAGGTCAGAAGTGTTCTTTCTTTTATTCCCATCTCGACTCTATGCTGGACTCTTTAGACTTCTTTTTCACCATTCTCTACTTTGGGTGCCTTCTTTCCTCTCTTTTACTCCCCTTTTCACCTTCCTCTTAAGTATCATTTCCCTCCATTAGAATGTAAACTCCTTGAGGGCAGGGATTTATATTCCAAAAAGTGGAAATGTCCAAAACCAAACTCTTTATCTGTCCCCCTTAACCCTTCTCATTCCTACCTTCTCTGTTATCATAGAGGGCGACACCATCGTCCCAGTCACTCTGACTCACAAGCTAGGTGTCATTCTTGACTCTCCACTATCTCTCACCCCTATATCCAATCTGTTGTCTGGGCCTTGGCGATTTTACCTTTGTCGCATATTTCGAATACACTACCTTCTCTCCTCTGATGTTGCCACTGTCCTGGTGCAGCCCCTCATCACTTCATACCTAGAAGTTTGCCTGTCTCAAGTCTCTCCCCACTCCAAACCATCCTTTATTCATCCTCCATTCAGAAAAGTGATTTTCCTAAAGTGCAGGTCTGACTCTGTCTCTCCCCTATTCAGTAAACTCTAGTGATTCCCTATTCCCTTTAGGACCAGATGTAATGTCCTCTGTCCCAAAACCTTTCATAAACTAGCTTCCTCCTACTTCTCTAGTCTTCTTACATCTTAATCCCTGCCCTGTACCCCTAGGTCCAGTGACACTGGCCTTCTTGCTATTCCATGAGCAAGACACTACATCTCTTGATTCTGGGCATTTTCTCTGGCTGTTCCTCATGTCTGTAATGCACTCCTTCTTCTGCTCTACATACTGACCTCTGTGGCTTTCTTCAAGACTCAGCTAAAATCTCATCTTCTACAGGAAGCCTTTCTCAGCCTCTCTTAATTTCAGTGCTTTTTCTGTCTTATTCACTTCCTGTTTATCCTGTATTTAACTTATTTCTTCATATTTATTTGAGTGGTATCTTCCCCACTGGATTTTGAGCTCCTTGAGGGCAGGTACTATCTTTTCCCTCCTTTTTTATCTCTAGCACTCAGCACAGTACCTAGAACACAGTAGGTGCTTAATAAATATTTATTGCCTGAACTGACTCTTCCCAAAGCTTAGCAGTGTCTTGCATACAGTAGGCACTTTATAAATGATTTTCGACTTGTATCTTAAAGGAAATATGTTTTCTCATTTTATTTTATTTTATTTTATAGATGTGCATTCCTCTTCTTTATCATCTTGATCTTGAAAAACTGGTAACTCGTGTTTATCCTAAAGAGAATTTTTTTTTCTCAAAAAGCTTAAAAATAGCCTGTATTCCTATAGCACTTTAAAGTTTCCAAATTACTTTCCTGACAAAGACCCTGTGAGATTAATAGTGAAAATGGTATTATCACTTTTGCAGAAGAGGACAAAGAGTTTCTTAGCTTGTAAGTGTCACAGTTTGGATTTTAGTCTTCTTTTCATTGTGCCTTTTTGCCTCTCTACCTTCTTGGAGATGATAGTTCAGAAATGGTGATTTTACTCATATCATTTATTTTTGCTATCATTTACAGTTATGTGTTTGTGAATGGTAAAAGAGGTCATTTTGGAACAAACATATATGGAGATCTTACCTCTCTCCCTCCCTCCTTCTCTCTCTCTCTCTCTCTGCTCTTTTGTACCAACTCTGTAATGGCTGCTGTTATGTATGATGAATGTAGCTTGAGAGGACGGTCTGTCTTTTCTCTCCTTCATGCCAAATGGTTGCCTCCAAAGTTCTGCTTGCTTTTACAAAAACCTGTTTTCAGAAATCTGGGAGTTGGAAACCAGGTAGCAGGTAACTTCTAAGGGATTTTAGTCTTCCCTGATTATTCTGTTTTCCTGTTTAAAGAAGGGACAAATAGAAGTTGAGTGCTTTAATTTTTCTTGTCATATTTTGGATCCCAGAATCAGACAAGATTTAGATGATAAGATGGAGAGATTTATATATTTTTTGAAAAGCTTTTATTGATATCTTTTGTTTTTTAAAATCCCCATAGTTTTCTGTGGTATCTGTATTCCCACACCTAGATAGTAATGCCAAATAAAAAAATAGTATTTTTTTAAAGACATAAGAAAGAGAAAGGAGAAAAATCCCAACACTATTGATTAATATATATCAAAGAAGCTTGAAAATATGCACAACATATAACACTTGTGATAGTCTAGGTCTTTTATTTTTCCAAATGAAGTTTATTTTTTTTATCAAGTTCTAAAAGTGTAAATTAATTTTGGTAGTATTGTCGTTATTATTATATTAACATTATTATAATGTTATTATTATTAGTATTATTATTATTAGTATTATATTAGTATGGCCTAGCCATGATGACTGAATATTCTTCTGATTATTTAAGTTGTTCTTGATGGAACACTTTGTAATTGAACCTGTACAGGTCTTTTATGTGCTTTGGTGGATCATTCCCAGATACTTTATATGTTTTGTAGTTGTTTGGAATGGGATTTCCCTTTTTTAAATTATCTCCTGGATTTTGTTATTATATAGAAATATTGCTGATTTTTGAGGGATTATTTTGTAGCTGCAACTTGACTGACACTGTTAATTGCTTCAGTTAGTTTCCTTGCAGATTCTCTTGTTTTTTCTGAATAAGCTTTCCTGTTATTGGCAAGTAGGGATGTTTCCATGTAGATTTGGTTATTATTTTGTTGAGGTATAGAAAGTATCCCTTTGATATTTCTGTTGCTATAGCATTAACACTAAATTTATATCATGTTAGTTTAGGTTTGTAGGGTATGATTTTTCCCATGAAGAGTGCTTTAGTTGCATTCTCAGAAATTTTAATGTATTGTTTCATCATCATTTTCTTTCACATTAGTATTAATTGTTTATTTCTATGGTTTTCCCCTTACTCATTATTTAGAATTTCATTATTAAGTCTCCATTTGGGTCTGTGTGTGTGTGTGCGTGTATGCGCGCGTGCGCGCGCGCTTCCTCAACTTATTACTGTTTTTATTACATTACTGCCTGTAAAGGATGTTGCTTGTTATTTCTGCTTATTTATATTTATTTGCAATATCTCTGTGCCTTAATACATGGTCATTTTTTAAAAAATACCATGTGGTACGGAGAAATATGTATACTCTTTAACAGTCCCATTTAGGAGATGCCATAAGTCTTTTAGTTCTGGCTTAACTAACAATTTGTTTAATTTTATGTTTTCCTATTTCTTTGTCCTTCTGTTAGACTTACTGAAAAGAGAGAAAGGAAAATTGAAATCTCCTAAAACTATTGCATTTTTGTCTACATATTATTATAGTTCATTTAATTTTTTCCTTATTAATTTAGATGCAAAGGCATTTGGAGCATGTAAGTTTCTTATTGATTTTAGATTGTTGTCTGTGGTTCCATTCAGCATAATTTAGTTTCCTTGTTAGCACTTTGTCGGCAACCATAATTTTACTGGCTCTCTTGCTTGTGAGCCCTTTCCCTAGTTTTGGAGTTTTGCCTGTTATTTTCTTTTTCTTCTTCCTTTTATCTAGTTATATAATTCTCTCCCTTCCCCTTTTTTACCTCTTTCAGTCAAGTAAAATCTTCTTTCTTCTACTCCCCTTCAACTTTTGTCATTAATTTTTTTGAAAAGAATTTAATTTTCAGTACCCTTTTCTAAAAATATCTTTCCCTTATTCTATTCATTATTTATCTTGCTTTACTATGTATTCCTGACTTTGATTCATGGCCCTTATGCTTATTTAGTCTTTGTATTCCTCATGAACTGAAAGTTTCTAAGGTATTTATGTTGAGTTTCCTCTTCTATTTAGTTTCTATGTTCATTGCCTTGTCTGTCTTGCCCCTGACCTTCTTTTTCTTTTGTATCTCACTGTTAGAAACATTAGTTTCTGCCATCCTAAAGTGCATGTTGCTACATGATGGAAGTTTTTCCATGTCTCTGATTTTGCAATTCATAATTAACCTTTGCCTTCCCCACGAGTATTTTCCCCATTGTTTGCCATTCAGTCTTGACCCTGATCCATACTCTCCAGCTCTTCTCTGTCAGTCCCCTCCTCTTCCCCCCCCCCCAACTCCCAAACTCTGATTTCCCTTCTTCTTAGGCTGGATGAGTGGTTTCTCTAAGCAGCAAATCCCTGCAGATTATACCCACTGTCAGGTCCCCATCTCCCTTTATCATTCTTCTCCCATGGGACCATTCATCGCCACTGAAACAAGAGTCCATCCCCACCTTCCCCCAACTTGTTTCGATCCCCCTTTTGTCTCATCACCCATTCTCTTATAGACTCTCTTCTTCCTGAGAGACAAGTGGAGTTATTTTCTTTTCATGTTAACTTTTCACTTGATTAGTCTATATCACATATTCCCTTCTACCTTCTTCCTCTCTCCCCTTTTACATGTTCTTCATTTCTGTAATTTAGCCCTGTATGCCCCAAACCAAAAAAAAAAAACAACCAAAAAAAAAAAACCAACCCCACAACAAACAAACAATACTTCACCTGTAGGTGGAGTGTTCTGAGGTTTAGTCCATTCTTATTTATTCACTATCACTTGTATTGGCCTTCTGCTTTTACTTTTGTCTTCTTGTGTACTTTTAGAAAGAAATTTCATAATGGCTTCTCGGTTGTCATTTTGTTATTGTTGTCCCTAATTGCTGAATTTACTTACCTTTCTTGTATTTCTGTTGTTTGTTCAAGTCTGGTTTTCCTTCCAGAAAGGCTTTTTACCTTTTTTACCCTTTTTACCAAAACATTCATCTGTTTTCACTAACAGCTTAGGTTATATCATCTTGGCATGCATCTTTAGTGACTTTACCATTTGGACCATATTTAATTTCCACCTGTAGTTTCTGGTGATTACTGAATAATCTCATGTTACTCAAATTTTCTTTCCTTTACACTTGAAAGTCTTTTGGTTGTTTGTGGAATTTGTTTTTTATTGGGATTTTGAACTTTAATTAGTGTAGATCTGGGAGTTTGCAGAATAGGGGTTTTTTTTCCCCCTGGAGGCAATTTGTTCATTCTTTTGATTGATATTTTACTTTCTTCTGAGAAGTTATGGGCAGTTTTCTTCTTGTTTTATTTCTTGTATTATGACCCTTAGGTTTTTTGACTTGAAGTGCTTTTCTAGGAGTCCTATAATCCTTCACTTGTCTATATGCATCCTGCATTTAAATATGTTTTGCTTGTCAGATTTAAAAAAAAAATTTATTGCTTTTAGTTTCTCTTCTTCCAGATTACCTTTTACTTTTGTGCATTTGCATTCCCAATTACTTATTCTCTGTTTCACTTCTTTTCTGAGACTTGCCACCACGAATACAAGTTTTTGTGTTCTGCCATTTATTTGGCAAAATAAATTTGCTTCCTTAATTTTTATTTCTCTTTTTAAGTATTCAGAAACATTCTGCTGTGTGGTTTTGTGGTCTTTTGAGAACCATAGTTTTCTCTGCCTCATCAGGTTTTGATTAATTTTGTTTTGTCTTCCAATATTTATTCATAGGTGCCTGGGCTCTTTTAGTTGATCTGGAGGCTGTGTTCTTTTCTCTTATTAGTATCTTTTTTATTGGTTTATGTACAGTGCTCAAAGTTCAATTGAGATTCTTCCTTCTGAGATCTTAGGAGATTTCAGCCTTTGATCCTCATTTTCTCCTAGTGCTCCCTTTTTGATTCCCTCTACCTTGATGGCAGTTTTCTTGGGGGCTGTAGTTCAGAGCCTTCTTATCCTCCTCCAAGTTTGGCACTTTATGTCCCTCGCAACCTCATTCTCTGCTCCAAGTTATTTCTGTTGAGACAGAATTTGCTTTTTCCTTTGGGCTTAGTGGAATGCCTCACAGTGACACACAAGCATCCTGTCCCAAATCTCTGTTTCTCAGGTTTCTAGCTGACTTCTGATGAGGTATGGAGTGCTGCCATTCCCAGCCCCAGCCAAGCCAGTTTAGTTTTCCCAGACACTCAACTTGCAATCGTTGAGATATATTGCCAATCTGTTGTCTGTTTGGACAGCACTACTTTTATAGTGGGCCCTGGGCGAGTGGGTTTCTAGTGATCGTGTTAGAAAGAAAGAATTAGCCTTCTTTGCTGGTCGTTCGTTAGGTTTTTACATTGTTTGGATTCTTGGTGTCCAGTCAATACAGCTGACATTGCTTTATCTCTTATGCATACTTCTGCATTAGATTGAGAAATCATGAATATCAGAGAAAATATTTAGTCCTATTTGTGGTCGAGAAACCTGGCAGCCTGGATAAATTCATTTTCCATAGAAAAGTGGTACAACTTTATTGATAGAATACATTTAGGAAAAGAGACACTGTTTTTGGAAAAGTTGAGACAAAAATGTTTATGGTATTTCTAGATTTAGATGTATTTAAAACATCTTAATTTCCTCATTGGTGGCTGCATATTTTTACCTTTAGATCCACGAAGTTAAATAATTAAGGGTATTTGTGTGATATATTGAGTGATGTTTGTGGTGTTTTCTTTGTGTTTCTAATTATGTAGTAATATGGATTTCTTGTTCTCTGGATCTTTTTCCTCTTTAAACTTTTTCAGAATTTCTGGTTTGTTTAGTAATAGAATTATTAGTTTGGAAACTTAAGATTCATTTGTCAAAATTATTGCTTAAAGAAGCATCTTAAGAAATTATATCTATGTAGATTTCACTTACTCTAACCAGAGAATTAAGGGGATTTTATTTCCTTTTTTTAAAGTGGATTTTTAGTGATATCTTTTGTTTCTGAGATTTAACCTTTATGTTTTCCTGTATTCCCTTCCAAAGATCCAGCCTTTAAAAAAAGAATTATATTTACTTCCATTGTATGTGTGGGAACCTAGATGTTTTTCTGTCTTCCTAGACTTAAAATGGTTTTATATGGCCCTTGTATTTTGAGGGTTTTTGTTTGTTTTTGTTTTTTAAATACAGACCTATTTAGCACAAAATATATCATTGTTTTTCCTTCAAATTCAATGATTTTTTAAAACTGGAATAATTTATGGTATTAACTTAAAGAAATGCAACTTGCTGTAATTGGAGGCCTTTCCCCATCCATGAATATAATAAAATATCTGTTGTATCTGGAGATCTCAGATCTTTAAAGGAAATACATTCAATTTTTTTTCACATCCTGTAATTTTTCTTTTTTGAGTGTTACATTTTCTCATTTCCCCTTGACGGATATACTTAGAGAACTATAAAAACAAATGCAAATGAAAAAATAACAGGGAACAAATGTACTATAATAGATCTCTCCTTTAGTATAATGGCTTAATATGTCTTTTATTCCTCTTTGGGAGAAGATGATTTTTAATTTTATGGCCTTGTACCTCTTTTAGATCTAAGTTCACATTCTAAATTGGATTTCCCATGAAAGCGAGCTTATGTATTGAACATTAGAGTCATCAAGACTTCTTTTTTTTGTAACACACAGATGACTTCTGTTTTCTTAATTGAGAAACTATAATCAGTGCCCTGTATTTTCTACACTTGTTTATTCATTCTTTGTACCTTAGCACGTGAGTGAGTCAAAAAGTATTGATTGGTGCTTACAATGTGCTTAGGATACAAATAGAGAAATCAAGATAGCCACTGCTCTCTGGGAGCTGACATTTTAATTAGGCAAAACAACACATACAGTAATATTCACCTGCAAGGCAGATGGAAAGCCTCAGAATTCCTAAATGTTCAGTAGTGGTGTAGATGGCAAGGCCCAGAGGTTATATGTAGTTTAGATGACAGTGAAACACACAGAATCAGGAGAGGTGGTAAGATGTGATGGTCTTCTATCTCATTGGAAGGAATGGAATTGTTGACTACCAGTTTATCCAGCACTGTGAGCAGTCAAGCAGCCAGGTCAAAATGGGAAGATAAGGGGGAGAGTAGGGCTCTGATGATTGTGCATCTTCCCATTGCCTGACCATAGTTCGTGGGAATGGATAGTTTCTGCGAAAGCCAGGGTCCAGGGTAGAGAGGGATGAGGGGAGAGGGGAAGTGAGGAGGCAAAGAGGAAAGGGCACCTTGGTTTTTTATAAAGGTGCCGTAAAAAGCTGAGAAATTTTTATTCTCGTTTAGTAATCACCATGGGTCTATCATGTCTATCTTTTGTAAAATTCTGTTGAGGCCATTGGCATCTTTCTTAATTATCCTTTTGTTATATATGTCTAGATCTGAAAGAGCCACTCTGAAGTCCCTCATAATTATTGTCTTATTGTCCACTTTCCCTTGTAATCTAATTAGTTTGTCCTTCACTTAACCTAGATACTGTGCTATTCTGTACATTTGGGTTTATTATTGATAAACATACCTACAGCTAGGTGTTACAGTGGATAGAATGCTGTGCCTTCATTCTCATTCACCCTATTCAGTCACTTGCTAAAACTTATTTTTATTTTCCCAATATCTTTCACATCTATCCCCTCCTCTCCACTCACACAAACAGCATACTACTGTAGATCCTCATCATCTGTCAGCTTTTCAAGTCTTTCCCAACTCTATTCACTCAGCCCAAGTTCTACCTTCTTCATGAATACTTTGCTGTTCTTTCCCGCTTCCCCTCCCTGCTAGTGCACCCCTTCCCAGAAATACCTTGATATTAATTTTGAATGTATTCTTTATATACTTTTATCTGTATATGTTGTTTCTTCAATTTAGAATGTAAGCTACCGTGGGTCATGGACTCTTTCATTTTGCCTTCTTTCCCAGCCTGATATGTATATAGTAAGGTCATAATAATAAATGGTCCCTGATTGACTGATTTAATTAAAACTAATATTTTCTGCTAAACTGGCCACCAGGCCCTGCTGTCAAAATGTTGTAATTGAACTCACTTTTCATGATGCAGGTCTTTTTTGGGGCCAAAATCAGTAAATTTTGGTAAGCTTAAAATTCTAGTTTCAAAAATTGGAATCTTAGGTCACAATGAATAGCATTCATTCATTCTACATGCTCAAGGATTCATCATTTCCAAACATATTCTGTAGTACTTAGAAAAAATTAAAGATCTAAGACTAAGATGTGTTTTTGTATGTTTAAATTTGTGCCAATCAGCTTTCAGTAAATTACTGAAAACCCTAGTGAAATTGCATAGGGGAATCAAAACTACTTGGTACTGGCTAAGAAATATAGTGGTATATCAGTGGAATAGGTTAAGAACACAAGGCACAGTAGTCAATGACCATAGTAATCTACTGTTTGATAAACCCAAAGGCTCTAGCTTCTGGAATAAGAACTCACTATTTCACAAAAACTGCTGGGAAAATTGGAAAGTAGTATGGCAGAGACTAGGCATGAACCAACATCTTACACCATATGCCAAAACAAAGTCAAAATGGGTATACAATTTAGATATATAAAGACTGATACTATAAGCAAACTGGGAGAGCTAGGAATAGTTTACCTGTCAGATTTATGACCAAACAAGAGGTAGAGAATATTATGAAATGCAAAGTGGATTTTGATTACATTAAATTAAAAAGTTTTTTCACAAACAAAGCCAATGCAACCAAGATTAGGAGGGAAGCAGAAAACTGGGAAAGAATTTTTATAACCACTGTCTCTGATAAAGGCCTCATTTCTAAAATATATGGAGAACTGAGTCAAATTTATGAGAATACAAGTCATTCCCCAGTTGATAAATGGTCAAAGGATATGAACAGGCAGTTTTCAGATGAAGTGAAAGCTATCTATAGTCATATGAAAAAATGCTCTAAATCACAATTGATGAGAAAAATGTGAATCAAAACAACTCTGAGGTACCACATTACACCTATCAGATTGGCCAACCTGATAAAACAGGAAAATGATAAATGTTGGAGAAGATGTGGGAAAATTGGAACACTAATGCATTGGAACACTAACACTAAGTGGAGTTGATCCAACCATTTTGGAGAGTAATTTGGAACTGTGCCCAAAGGGCTACAAAACTGTGCATACCCATTGACCCAGCAATAGCACTTCTAGGGCTATATCGCAAAGAGATCATACAAATGGGAAAAGGACCCAATGTACAAAAATATTTGTAGCAGCTCTTTTTGTGGTGGCCAAGAATTGGAAATTGAGGTGATGCACATCAGTTGGGGAATGGCTGAACAAGCTGTGGTGTATGAATATAATGGAATCCTATTGTGCTGTAAGAAATGATGTACAGGAAGACTTCAGAAAAACCTGGAGAGACTTGAATGAACTGATGCTGAGTGAAGTGAATGGAACCAGGAGAACATTGTATATAGTAACAGCCACAAAGTGCAATGGCTAACTTTGTTAGACTTAGCTCTTCTTAGCAATGCAAGGATCCAAGACAACTCCAAAGGACTCATGATGGAAAATGCTGTCCACATCCAGAAAAAGAACCATGTAGTCTGAATGCAGATTGAAGCATATTATTTGCTCTCTCTCTCTTTTTTTGTTGGATTTTTTCTCGTGGTTTCTCCCACTGGTTCTAATTCTTCTTTACAACATGACTAATGTGAAAATAGGTTCAATATGAATGTATCAATTTGCACACCATCTTGGGGTGGGGGAAAGATGGGGAGAAAATTTGGAACTCAAAATCTTATGGAAGTGAATGTTGAAAACTAAAAATAAATAAATTTTTTTAAAAAAGAAAATGTTAGAAAAAAAAAGAAATTTCATAGGGAATGTGAACAATCTTCCTTTGGCAACCTAACAAATTATTATTAATGGCCATAGAGAAATTGGTGTGTTAAACATCCTGACCTAGGTAACTTCTCCAATCTGGGGAAATGTCTCTATTTTTAAAAACTGCCAAACATTTTAGTTAGTTTTGTGTAGCCTGGCAAGAATGTTTCTTGTTCTTAGAAAATTACTGAAGAAAATTACAGAATCACAAAAAGGAATGAACATTAGTGTTTATGAGCCTGGATTTTGATAATATGGTTTTGAGGAGTTACGTAGGAAGCAGGTGAGCAGAACTATTTTCTACTTGAGCAAAGATTTTTTTATTTATCTTTTTTTTTAAAAAATTATTTTTAGTTTTCAACATTTACTTCCACAAGATTTTGAGTTTCAAATTTTCACCCCATCTTGCCCCTCCCCCCCATCCCAAGATGGCATGCATTCTGATTATCCCTTCCCCTAGTCTTCCCTCCCTTCTATCTCTCCCCCCTTCTCTTATCCCCTTCCCCTTCTACTTTCCTGTAGGGAAGGATAGACTTCTGTGCCCCATTTCCTGTATTTCTTATTTCCCAGTTGCATGTGAAAACATTTTTTTTAAACATGTGTTTTTAAAACTTTGGGTTCCAAATTTTCTCCTTTCCTCCCTCCCTGCCCAACCTCATCGAAAAGGCAAACAACTCAATATAGGTTATACATGTGCAGTTGTGCAAAACACTTCCATAGTTGTCATGTTGTGAAAAACTAACTTTATTTCCCTTAATCCTATCCTGCCCCCCCCATTTATTCTATTCTTTCTTTTGACCCTGTCCCTCCTCAGAAGTATTTTCTTCTGATTACCCTCTTTCCCAATCTGCCCTCCTCTCTATCATTCCCTTGTTGAGCAAAGATTTTTAAAAAAATTTTTTTTGAGGTAGTTGGGGTTAAATGACTTGCACAGGGTCATACAGCTAGTGAGTGTCAAGTGTTTGGTCTGAGGCCGGATTTGAACTCAGGTCCTCCTGACTTCAGGGCCAGTCCTCTATCCACTGTGCCACCTACCTGCCCCTGAGCAAAGATTTTTTAAAAATCTGCTTTACTTAACACTGTGGCCAAAAGTCTCTATGCTTTTAAATGGTTCTAAATGTTTCTCCAGACAGATCTGTCACTCTATTTGGAGACTGGCACTTCCTTGTCTTTAGATGAGTCAGGTTCTTAGTACTGTGTTTGTAGAGGTTTCTCTTCATTTGGACCTGTAATTGAAAGATACAGTGTAGATAACTGAACCCTAAAACTTAAGAACTCCTGTTTCCAATCCTATAAAAATAACAAGACTGTTAGCTAATTCTACCAAATATTTAACTTCCTGGTTAGCTATTGTGGTTCTTTCAGATCCAGTCTGTAAATTGAGTAGCCTGCCTATCCTTGATCTGTGGAATTTTAATGTGATGTTAGGTAGCTAGAAATGCATTTTAGAAGTATTAGTTAATATAATACTTAGCTAGATGTAACTAGCCACTCTGGCAGCCTATATGGTTAGAGATCATTAATTATTTTGACTTCATTAATGCTAATACAGTCATTATGGCAAAACATTGTTCCTTCTCTCCTGTACCATGCCATATTTATGTGAACCACTAGAGGTTGCTAGGAAGCAGGCTAGCAGTTTAACTTCAACGTGATGTGGCTGCCTGTGTAACTTGCTTACCTTTTATTAATCTGTGTAGAGAAGTTTACAGTCTATTCAACATTTTGGTGTTCTATGTCTAAGTAAAGATAGCAATTTAAGAAATATAATACATATATATATATAAAAATTATAAAATAGCAATAGCAATATAAGAAATTTTTATGAGGAAGTTGGGTGCTGCTTTCTTTATCAATTTAGGAGAATATTTCTAATATACATGTTTTTGAATGCAAACACTACAAAATCATGTCATGTTTATTATTTTTTGGTTATAAAAAAGAATTTGACTGAGGGGCAAGTAATAATAGCATAGTAGATAGAATGTTGGACATGAGGTCAGGAAGTGAGGGAATTATAATGGTAAGTGGGAAAAGTAATTGAGTGAATCACACTGACTCCATCTTGTGACTCATTTCTGGAGTTAACTTGGTTCCCTTTCTGCTCAATTATGGGTCTAGTCCAATTTCTGTCTTGTGGGAATTGTGAGAAAACCTTATTGCATTGTTTGAACCCTAAGTGTCTGGGAAGCTGGACCACTTCTACCTATTGCTTACAGATGCCTAACTGGACCTATGTTATGCAGGCCAGAAACCCAGTTAGACCTGAAGATTAGTGCAAGGAGTTTCCTAACAACTGTACATCTCAAGTAACCCATATATTTTATCTGAAAACTGGCCCATACTGGTCAGTCTGGTCAGTTATTTTTTCCACGTTCCTTTGATTGAATACAGGACACTTGGGGGGGTGGGACACCTCTTTTTCAGGTTTCAGGGAATTGTACCTGTTCTCTGCCCTTCCCAACTAGGAAAGTGCTTACTCTTTCCTCTGATTAGAAATCAGATCACCTAATTTTGATTCCTGATTGTTTTCTTTTAACTAATTGGTCTTATTTAATTAATTGTTTTTAATGCATAAAAATCTATCTCCCTCTGTATTTAGGGTCCAATGCCAAAGCTGAGGAAGACCACTGCTTCCAGTTTGTTATGCAATTGGCATGTATTGCTAAATAAATTGATATGCTCAGAAGCTCGAACCTTTGTTTCCTCAGCCATTTAATCTTTTGTCTACCACGGAAGACCTGAGTTTGAATTCTGCCTCATACATTTATTAGCAGTATGACCCTGAGCAGGTCACTTAACCTCTCTTAGCCTCAGCTTCCTCATCTGTAAATTGAGGATAATAATAGTCTCTCCTTAACAGCATTGTCATGAAGATCAAATGAAATGACATATGTAAAGTGCTTTGTAAACCTTCAAACACTATGTAAGTGTTATTATGATGATTATTATTGGGAGCTTTAAAAGCTTTCCTCCAAAGGAGCTGCACTGCATTTGCATGTGCAAATGATTTTGGAGGCAAATAATCTGAGTCCAGATTGTGGTTCTGTACTTATTCCCTATGTGAGCATGGGCAAGTCACTTCTCCTTTCCAGCACTGCTTCCTCAACCATAACATAAGGGATTTGGAGTAAATTAACTTTAAGGTTCTTTTCAGCTCTAAGTATGTGATCCTGTGATCCATGCATATGTTAATTTCATACATGATTCATTGATATAGGTATGGCCTCAGAGACAACTTTGCCAAATGGTCCTCTGATTGTTCTCAATGAAGACATTAAACAGAGATGTGTACTTGTCAAAGGTGTTCATGCCTGTCATAGAGGATGATTTAGGAAGAATCCAAACACAGGAGGAATCAGAGAGAAAATAATCAGACAAAAAAAGTAAATGGATCAAGGATGCCTGTTATCTAGATGATAAGGTGCTATTAGGTAGTCTGAGTTTAGTTCTTGAATGAATGAATAAGCATTTATTAAGTGCTTACTATGTGCCCAGGATTGTACTGAGCACTGGGGGTCTGAATACAAGTAAGCAAGCTAGGCCTTGTCCTCAAGAAGCTTAAATTCTGATGGGTGTGGGGGAAGAGACAGAATGAAAAAAGGAACTAGGAAGCTGGGAGAAGGGAAAGGGATGCATATGGAGGTATGGTTTGGAAATGGCTGGAAAGTGAAATCTGGAGGCCTGGTTCTGGTTAAGCTAAGGCAAAAATTTACCTGTCAGAAATCAAGGGTAGAGTTCAGTATATTTATCTTAGATAGTAAAGTGTGAGCCAGGCCTGACTTAGGTTGGTCAAATGTTTCACATTTGTCTCTTCTTTCTTCTTCCTTCTTCCTCTTTCTCCCTGCTTCTTTTTCCCTTGTCTCTCCTTTCAAATGCTTTCCTCAGTGTATTGCAGTAAGGTATTTTAATGGCTTCCTAAATGCCATATTAAGTGTCCCACGTAGTCAATTCAAAGTAGTTCTTTCACAGTTCCCACATTAACAATCTTTGTGGAGGGCCCAGGCTTGCCATAGATGATGGAATTGAGATTATCCCCAAATAACAAAGCTAGACCAGTTCAACAGATGACATTTTATAATGCTTACCATTTTGGGCACATGTTCTTAAATATCCTGAGCACATATCTCTACTTGTCAAATAGTCTCAGACTAGTTCAGTGAGACTCCACTCCTGGGTTATGTGGCATACAGAACTAGTAGTATAGTGATGATAAGATGTGCAGCTTCCTTGTTGGGGCCTCTGGTCACCTTCCTCTGCAAAGCCCTTTCCTTTCTTTAGTCACAAAGTCATTTGGATCCAATTCTGCCAATTAACACTAAATGTTGTAGACCAGGGCTGGTTCAGTTTTGGGATTGAAATGAAATGAGATGCTGGTAGACCAATTAATTGTTAACAGAAACATGGAAAGGATGTTTGGCAGGGAAACAGCATTGATTCAATTGGACATAGATTGCTTGCTTTTTCATTTGCTATGGTGATGTCAATAATTTCAAATTTATTATGTGCCAGGCATTGTGTGCTAAGTGCTGGGGATACAAATAAGAAAAAGATAGTCCCGGCCTTCAAGTAGCTTACCATCTAATTGGGGGGTGACAATACACAAAAGGAAGCTGAAAATCTAGGGGTGAGGGGGTGTGCCAGAGGTTGTCTGGAGAGAGGGCATGTGACCAGAGCAGCTAATGGAAAATAAAGAAAAATGGAAACTTCTGAACACTTTATTAGGGGAAGGCTTTGGGAAGAGTTTATTACTCTGCCTTTCAGCCTTCCACTTAGAGGGGTGAGGCAACTGAGGGTGCTTAGAAGGTGTTGAGTGTCAAAGCTGGATCAATCTCCATGCTGATGAGATTTCAGGTGATGAGATTATTCAGACCACCAGTGCTCAGGCATGATATTCCTGGGGCTGAAACCAGCTGATGGAAAATGAAATGAAAACAGCTGATGGGAAATGAAGACATGAAACAATTAACATTTATTAAAAAGTGCCAGGTACCATGCTCAGTCAGCACTGAGGATACAAGTAAGAAAAAGAAAGAAATCCTACTGTCTAGGAACTTACAATCTCATGGGAGAACACAACACACAAAATGAAGCTGGAAAGTGGGGTGGGGGGTGGGGTGTTGGGGAGGGTGTCTTATGTTCTGTGGAGTTGAAACCAATAGAATTGCAGATGGAAAGTAGAGGGTAAGCTGGAAAGTCCAGGTCTCAGCCCTCTCTAAGGGAAAGCTTTGGGAGATGCTGTACCCAGGCTTAAGTATGTATCAAAAAAATGTTTCTCATCACCTTTTTCCTCCTCCCACTCCACCTCAAATGCCTTGCCTGTAGCTCATCTCTTTAACTCCTATGTCTTTCCAAAATGTTAAAGGTAAAAATTAAGCTAATTAATATTTGCTAATAGAACAGGACTAGGAGAGGTGGCTTTATCAGGGCTCCCTCCACCTCTCTCTTTACTAGTGGCTTTTTTTCCTCCTATCAAGTAATAAGCATTTTAACTATAGCTTCTGGGAAGAAATGTCTCTACTTTTGTTGTCTAACTCAGAGGATTGGTCTTAGTGTTGAGAATTCAACACCAAGCAGGAAGATTCAGCAGATGTATACACTAGGAATTCCATTGTGGGAGATATTTGGGGATAAGCATTTCTAAAAATGATGCTATGTTGGCAGTCCCACTCTGTACTTATGTATATGACTGGTCCTGTTGCTTTTATACCTTAGAGATGGCATATTATAGGCTGGTTGGAATGAATCTGTTGGAAGCTTTATCAAGGTCCTTGTGTTAGGCCTTTCTCATGTTTATAACACTAGTATCTGGGCTAGTATATTGAAGAGATTTCTTGGTTTTTCATTCAATCCTCTTTTCCCTTCCACTCCACTGTACCTACCCTTCCCCCATGTCAGAAACCTCTTTGTTTTTGACTTAGAAAAATCATGGGGAATTTTGCAGAGGCCAGCTTAATCAAGACTTGTATAGACTCATAAGCCTCATATGCTGAAGTTATTCTTTTGTAGATGCGTATTTTTTTTATTTTTATTTTTTTCTTTTTGGTGAGGTGATCAGGGTTAGGTGACTTGGCCAGGGTCATACAGCTAGTAAGTGTTAAGTGTGTGAGGCTGGATTTGAACTCAAGTCCTCCTGATTCCAAGGTCTGAGCTCTGTTCATTGTACCACCTAGCTGCCCCTTAGAAGCTTATTTTTCTTTTAAGAAGTCTCATAAAGCTTCTCTTTTTCTTAAGCTCAGTTTCATAATGTTCACTTATACAGAATAAATTTCACTTTAGAAGTAAGCGTTTGGCACAATAGAGGCAATAGAAGTATGATGCCTATAAAATCAGCAGCTCTTAATGCTGTGTAATTATAATGACCAAATTTAGACCTGGAAAAGATGAGAAAATACATCTTTCTCTTTCATTAGAGAGGTGAGGAACTATGAGTTTGGACTCAACTGACATGTTGGTAAGTGATTTTTTTTCCTCCTTTTTTTGGGGGGGGAGGGTGTGTTACGTGGAATGGCTCCGTGGGTGGGTAGGAGAAGACTTCAGAAAGAAAGAGTAGGTTTTTCAAATCCGGCCTGAGACCAAACACTTGACACTTACTAACTGTGTGACCCTGGGCAAGGCACTTAACCCCAATTGCCTTTAAAAAAAAAAAAAGAAAGAAGGAAAGGGGCAGCTAGGTGGCACAGTGGATAGAGCACCAGCCCTGGATTCAGGAGGACCTGAGTTCAAATTTGACCTCAGACACATAATACTTACTGACCCTGAGCAAGTCACTTAACCCCATTGCCTAACCAAAAACTAAAAAAAAAAAAAGAGTAAGTTTTAGAGGAAAGATAAATTTAGTTTTTATACATGTTGAGCTTGAGATGCTTATGGGACATTCAGTTACAGACATTCAGGAGTTAGTTAGAAATCTCGTTTTGGAGCTCAGGGTTGGAGGCAGATGTGGGAGGTATCTGAATAGAAGTAATCATTGAAGTCAGAGGAGTAGCAAAATTACAGAGGGGGAGGATGTAGAGAGAGAAGACATGGGAGGAAAAAGAGGTACTAGTAAGAGCAGGAAAAGTCAGAGACTGAAGAGGAAAAATGGAAAAGTATAATAGAGTTGTAGAATTTAGGAGGAAGGTACATTCATTAAAAAGAAGAATAGCATAACAACCATGTGAGCAAAGAATGGGGAGTAGATTTCCTCTCCAGGCTGCACTCTGGATCTCTTCTACCCTCTCCCTTCTCTTCATTCCAAAGTTTCACTTCAGCCCTGGAGTTCACATGTTGGAAATGCCCTCTATCCCTATGAGTCTTTCTCTCATTGAATGGCTCCTTCCAGAACCCTCATTTAATGAGGGTGCCTAGACCAGCTGTGTTTTATTTCTCTCCAGCTTTATTCTGGATTTCTTCTACCATGTCCTCATGAGGGATACCTTCCAACCCTGTCCCTCCTCCTTTTTCAGCTTTCCTTTTTTGTGTTGTCTCCCAAGAGAATGCAAATTCTTTGAGAGCATTTTTTATTTGTAGAGCTACATGTGTTTGTATTCCCAGAGCTCAGCACAATGCCTGGCACATGATTGGTTGGTTGAGCTGCTGTAATTCTGCATTGGTCATATAGCACAGCGCTCTCTTTGATGTGGGCGTGTCATGCCAGTGTCTAATCTGGCACGTGGTAAAGTGCTTAATAAATGCTTACTGACTGTTGATTGACTAGTAGTCATATGTAGGCCATTTTTCCAGATTGCAAGACCTGAGTATGTTTAGTAAGAAGGAGCCAATGGAGAAAGATGATCCAATAGGAAAAATAAAAATGGTGATTGTGGCAGGGTCTTGAAAAGGAGGGGATTAGGGACACAGATAGAGGAGTTAGCTTTTATCTGTACAGCCATATCTTTCTTTGAATTAGAAGGAAAAAAGGAACAGATGGGTGACTGACAGAGAAGTTGTGAAATGAAGAGGGAATTGGAGGGGCTTAAGTTGAATGGCTTCAATCTTATCAGGAAAGGAGAGGTCAAGTTCACGTGCTAAAAATTTTTGGGGTGGGTGAGTAGAGTGAGATTAAGGGCTGGGGAGACAGTATTTATTACAAGCACTGTGGGTGATTTGATCAGGAGTTGAAAGATGAATAAAAGGATTTTTGAGCAGCATTGGTGGCCTTGCTGAGATTGAATAGAGTGAATTTATAACGGATGATACATAGCATGTTCTGCTAGAGCTGAGAATGGGCAAAGTAGAAATCCTTGTAGGGTAAAAAAATGCAGGGAGATATATGGAACACTTTGACATAATTTGTTGATTCCACTGGTGTAGATCAAGATCTATCCTCAATCTCTTTTATTTTTATTTCTCTGCCCAACTCTAGCCACCAACTCCCTTTTTAGTTATTCCACTCAGATCTCATAAGCATCTCAAACTTAATATGTCCCAAATGAAACTCATCCATCAATCAATCATTCAGTCAATCAATAAACATTTATTTAGTACCTACTGTGTACCAGGCACTGTGCTAAATGTTGGGGATACAAAAATGCAAAAGACAGCCCCTGCCCTCAAGGAACTTACAGTCTAATGGGGGAGAGAAAATGCAAACAAATATATACAGATAAGCTGTATACAGGATAAATGGGAAATAATTAACGGGGAAGGCACTGGAATTAAGAGAAGTTGAGATTTTAGCTGGGACTTAAAGGAAGCTTGGGGGGTCAGTAGTTGGAGAAGAGGAGGTAGACATGGGGGACAGCCAGAGAGAATGCCTAGAGCTAAGAAATGGAGTGTCTTGTTTTGTGAAACAACCAGGAGACCAGTGTCATTGTATCAAAGAGTACATTTTTGGGAATAAGGTGTAAAAAGACCAAAAAAGTAGGAGGAGAGAGGAAATAGGCAGAGCTACCAGCAGGCTATTGCAGTAATCCAGGTCTAAAGTGATGAGGATCTGTACTTAAGGGATGGCAGTGTCAGAGGAGAGAAGGGGGCATATTTGAGACTTGTTGCAAAGGTGAAATGTATGGGTCTGGGCAACAGATTGGATGGAGATGGGGGTAGTGAGCAATCAAGGATGTAAGCCTGAGGGACTGGGAGGATGGTATTGCCCTTTACAGTAATAGGGAAGGTGAGGAGAGAGGTTTAGGGGAAAAGATATAATGAGTTCTATTTTGGATGTATTGAATTTTAGATATCTACTGAACATACAATTTGAAATGACTAAAAGGCAGTTGGAGATGTGAGATTGAGGGTCAGCAGAGATTGGGACAGGCTAGGTAGTTTTGAGAAACATCAGCATAGAAATGGTAGTTAAATCTGTGGAAGCAGATGTGATCACCAAGTGAAGCAGTATAGAAGAAGAAGTGAAAAGGCTCAGGACAGAACCCTGAGGGACACTAGGTGCATATGATCTAGAGGAGGATCCAGCAAAGGAGGTAGAGAAGGAGCTCTTAGATAATTACGAGGAAAACCAAGGGAGTATGGTGTCCTGAAAATCTAGAGAGAAGAGGCTGTTGAGGAGGAGAGAATGATGAACAATGTCAAAGGCTGCAGAAAGGTCAAGAATGAAGATTTGGCAACTAAGAGATCATTTTGGAGAGGGCAGTTTTGGTGGAATGATAAGGTCAGAGGCCAGATTGTAAGGGGTTAAGAAGAGAGTGACAAGAGAGAAAGTGGAGGCCTTTTCGAGGAGTTTAGCTACAAAGGGCAGAAGAGATACAAGATGATATTTAGCAGTGATGAAAAGATTACGTGAGGGTTTTTCCAGGGTTGGGCAGACATGGGCATCTTTTTAGACAGTAGAGGGAGAGATTGAAAATAAATGAAAGATTGGGGATAACAGAGGGAGCAATCTGTTGGAGGAGATGGGATGGAGTGGGATCACTTGAACAAGTAGAAGGATTAACCTTGGTAAGGAGTGAGGTCATTTCATCATGTGAGATAGGGGTGAAGAAGATAGTGGCAGAAGGCACCGGAGTGATAAGAGATGAGGAAGAGTAAAGAAGAGGGCACTCGTGGTGAATGACATTGAGGTGAGAGGGTGGAGGGAGGGGGAGCCATGGGAATCTTGAGGAAGGATGAAAAGGTCTGGAAGAACCAGTATGAAGAGTTATAGTGAGCTGACAAGGGAGGTAGAGAGTAGGCTTGCCTAGCAGCAGTGAGGACCCATTTGAGGCTGTGTAACGTAAATTTGTAGTAGACCCAGTCAGAATGGTTGTGTGATTTTCTCCACCTTTATTCAGCAGCACATGTGTAGGAGTGAAGGCCATGAATGGTGGGAGTAATCCAAGGCTGAGGCTTCACTGGGCATAATGGAAGATATGATAAAGGGGCCAGGGATTCAAGCAAGGAAGACAGTGTAGAGTTGAATTGGTTCAATGTAGGAATGTAAACAGTTCAACTTTAATAAGTCCCTTATGATTTCTCTTTCCTGTTTGCCTTTTCATGCTTGTCTTGAGTCTTGTATTGGAAAGTCAAATTTTCTACTCAGCTGTGGTCTTTTCATCAAGAATGCTTGAAAGTCTTCTATTTCACTGAATATCCATCCCCCCCCCCCAGGATTATACTCAGTTTTGCTAGGTAGGTGATTCTTGGTTGTAATCTTATCTCCTTTGCCCTCGGGAGTATATGCGTAGCCCTCCAGTCCCTTAATGTAGAAGCTGCTAAATCTTGTGTTATTCTGATTTTGTTTCCACAATACTTGAATTGTTTCTTTCTGTCTGCTTGCAATATTTTCTCCTTGACTGGGAACTCTGGAATTTGACTGTAATATTCCTGGGAGTTTTCCTTTGGGGATCTCTTTCAGGAGAAGAACTGTGGATTCTTTCAATTTCCATTTTACCCTCTGTTTCTAGAATATCAGGGCAATTTTCCTTGATGATTTCATGAAAGATGATGTCTAGGCTCTTTTTTTGATCATGGCTTTCAGGTAGTCCAATATTTTTTAAATTCTCTCTCCTGGATCTATTTTCCAGGTCAGTCATTTTTCCAGTGAGATATTTCACATTGTCTTCTATTTTTTTCATTCTTTTGGTTTTGTTTTACAATGTCTTGATTTCTCATAAAGTCACTAGCTTCCAATTGCTCTGTTCTAATTTTTAAGGAAGTATTTTCTTAAGTGAACTTTTGGACTTCCTTTTCCATTTGGCCAATTCTGCTTTTTAAGGCATTCTTCTCCTCATTGGCTTTTTGGACCTCTTTTGCCATTTGGGTTAGTCTATTTTTTTTTTAATAGAATTAAAAATTTTTTTTTAATAATTATTTTTAGGCAGTTGAAGTTAAGTGACTTGCCCAGGGTCACACAGCTAGTAAGTGTCAAGTGTTTGGTCTGAGGTCGGATTTGAATTCAGGTTATCCTGACTTTAGGGCTGGTGCTGTATCTACTGTACCACCTAGTTGCCCCATAGTCTATTGTTTAAGGTGTTAATTTCTTCAGTATTTTTTTTGGGCTCTCCTTTAGCAAGCTGTTGACTAGTTTTTCATTATTTTCTTGCATCACTCTCATTTCTCTTCCCAGTTTTTCCTCTACTTCTCTTACTTGCTTCTCAGAATCCTTTGTGAGCTCTTCCATAGCCTGGGACTGATTCATATTTTTCTTGGAGGCTTTGGATATTGGAGCTTTGACTTTGTTGTCCTCTTCTGGTTGTATGTTTTGATCTTCTTTGTCACCAAAGAAAGATTCTATTGTCTGACTTTTTGCGCAGTTTTCTCATGTTCCCAGCCAATTACTTGAGGGTTTTTTTTTTGGTTAGGCAGTGGGGTTAAGTGACTTTGCCCAGAGTCACACAGCTAGTAAGTGTTATGTGTCTGAGTCCGGATTTGAACTCAGGATCTCCTGAATCCAGGGCTGGTGCTCTATCCACTGTGCCACCTCGCTGTCCCCCAATTACTTGAGTTTTAAACACTTTATGAAGGCAGGGGTCTGTTTCCAGTGTGGAGAATGTACTGTCCCAAGGTTCGGGGGTTTTGTGCAGCTATTTTCAGAACTACTTCTAGGGACCTATAGATTTTCAGTTCTTCCAAGGTGGTGTGATAAGGGGCAAGGTGTTTACTCCTTTCCTGGCCTGTGCTCTGATCTGTGAGTGACCATAAGCACTCTTTTCTGCCCTGGGACTGTGAGGAAGATTCCCTCTCTACCACCACGCCAGCGCTCCTTTTTACCCCAAGACTGCAACCCAGATCTAAGCATGGGCAGAGCAAGAGAATCCTGCCTCAGCACTAGCAAAGAGATCCCTGTAATCCCCCTCTGGTCAGCCACTTGATCCCCCTCTCCATGTGTGGGCTGCGAGCTTCAGAAGCAGCCACTTTCTCGGGGCTGGGATCAGGATCGAGCTTCTCTCTCACCGAAGTTACAGACTTTTCCTACTGACCTTCTAAGTTGTCTTTGGCGTTTGTGTTTTCAGAAGTCTGTAAACTGCCACAGCTGCCCACGATTCAGTGTTCTGAGGCCTGCTACAGGTTTGCTGAGGCCTGGTCTTTGCCCGCGTACCCATGCTGAACTGCGTTCCTCTCCCAGCCTGGCACGATAGACCTTTTCAATCAACCATCCAGGTTGTCTTGGGCTGAAGATTTGTTTCAGTCTGTCTTTTTTGTGGGTTCTGCTGCTCTAAAATTTGTTTAGAGCCATTTTTTACAGTATTTGGAGGAGTTTGGGGGAGAGCTCAAGCAAGTCATTGCTTTTACTCCACCATCTTGGCTGTGCCCCAGGGTTGCTCTTCTTTACACTGGAGGATCTCCATATCCCAGTTGGAAAACTGGGTTGACAGCAGGTGGCAGACAATGTCTTTTGCCGGTAGAGATAGAAGTGGTTGCTTTGGATCATTTATATGACCATTATCTTGGTTCAGGCCTATCATCACCTTTCATTTGGACTAATCTAAAAGCTTTCTCTTTATTTTTCTTCTATTTATCTTTTATTCTGAACTTAACAAAAACCAAGTTAAATGAATATTCCGTCCATAATGAAAATTTATATTGCAAAAGAGAGAAAATTGTACATAAAATTGTCAGTTTCTTAGCTAGAACTTGGTTTTCTTTTTAAGTGTGTAATAAATTCAGTATGAACTTTTGAATTTGTAATTTTTTTGTGATTTCTTCTCATCTTCCTTCTGTTCTCTTTTCATTTTGGGGGAGAAGGTTCCTATTCTTAGCCCCACATTCCTTTTGATCCTCCCCCCCCAAAAAAAATACAAACAAAACTCTTGTAACAAATATGCAAAATCAAGCAAAACAAATTCCCATATTGACTATATCCTATAAATGTATGTCTCATTCTGCAACTTGAGTCCATCTGACAGGAAGTGGGTAGCATATATTTCATTAACAATAATCTGGAAGTGTGATTGGTCATTAAATTGATCAAAGTTCTTAAGTATTTTAAATTAGTTTTTCTTCACGTCATTATTATTATTATAGTATCAGTTTTTCTCTTGGTTCTATTTACTTTGTATCAGTTCATATAAGTCTTCCCATGTTTCTCTGAAATGATCTTTTTCTTAAATTTCTTATGATTCAATAATTCCATTGTATTAATCTACATTTACATTCAGTCATTCCCCAATTGATGGGTAGGTTCTAAGTTTCTGTTTATTTTGCATGGGACAGAGCTTTAGAAACATCACAGAATTTAAAGTCAGAATGTTTTCAGGTCTTTGATAATTAAAAGGACCTTAGTATTATCACCTGGATTGTTTTGATATTGTTTAAAAGCAGTAGCCTATCTGATTTTATTCGTTTCCCTTATCATGTTTTAAGTTGAAGTACTGTGAATGAAAGTAATCATCAGGGTTAGTTATAAGAATCTCCTCCCCCCTCCAGTTTTGTGGGCTACTTTTACCTTTTTTTTTAAATGGTAATGCTAACTGTACTAATTGATAGCCTTCTGGTTCAGTCTAGCGCTTTAGACACTGGATATACACAACTGGTTGTTGGAACAAAAATGAGAACATTTAAATGGCATAGTTCTCACTAGTAATACTGTGAGCTGTGTAGTGTAGAAACTTCCCTTCAAGAAAAGATCATGAGTATTTTGTATAATATGTTTGGAACTCAACAGGAAATTTTGTTGTTGTTATTTTAAGCAAACAAACAGAAAAGATAGATGGAGTCAGATTGAAGACAAATTTAAATGTCAGGCTTACTAGAACATTTTAGTTTTTGTCCTAGAAGCAACAGGGTGTCAGTAAAGACTTGTGGTACAGAGGAATAACATAGTAAAACTGGTACGTATTGGCAGCTGTGTGGAAGAGAAAGGTTAGTTCCTAGAAGCAGGTAGAAATTTCTGCAGCCAACCCTGACAATTACTTTCATTCATAGCACTTAAACATAAAACATGATGGGGGAAATAAATAAAAAAACAGGTGACTACTGATTTCAAACAATTTCACAACATTCCAGATGATACTACTTGCCTATGCTTATGAATCACATCAGTGAATGAGGACCAGAAATGGATTTACTAATGTTCATTTAGTCACCAAAAGCCCGAAGATGTTCTGAGTTTTTATTCTGTAATGTTTCTAAATCTGTATCTATTGTGTAGGAGCCGCAAAGGAAGAGGTCTTGACAGAAGAGAAGTGCTATGTGCTTGATGTTCAGATTAAATGATAGATTCCCTAAGACCGTAGACATCAAACACGTGGCCTGCATGGGGCCCACAACAATTCTGGGTACAGCCAAAACCAGAATGAAATGCAACTGGGAAATATTTAACAAAAATAAATAAAAACGTAATAAAGTGTAGATACTGTTACACTTAAAAACTAACTTAGTATGCAGCCTGGAAGGGTTCTCACGTTCAGTTTAGTGGCCCCTGTGAGTTTGACACCGCTTTTGTTGTTTCTGTTGTTGTTGACTTGTTTTAATCATTTCTGATGCTTTGTGATTTATGCTTTAGTTCTTTCATCGGTCACACAAGGACTCAGTGGCTACTAAGGCCCCTTTCATCTCCACATTGATTATTCTATGATTGTAATGTATAATAACCATAGGGAGTGCAATTTTTAAATATTATCTTGACTGTATAAACCTTGTTCTGATTTTTGTTCAGTATTACCTCGTTCTGAGTGGAAGTGACCTTTTTCTATTTTTCTGTCCTTTAATATCTCATAGCACTTTGTACCTCATTCATATTCTCATTTGCCCAACTTTGTTCAATAATCCTCTGATTATCATTGTCAACTAAGGGATATAATAGGGAGATGTGTGCTTAACAAAGGTCTCTGCCACTGTCATGGAGAGCACCCAGTTGTTCAGTTGTGTCCGACTTGGGTCTGACTCACATCTGATTCTTTTAACCCCATTTTGGGTTTTCTAGGTGAAGATACTGGAGGGGTTTGCCATTTCCTTCTCCAGCTCATTTCACAGATGAGGAAACTGAAGCAAACAGGGTTAAGTGACTTGTCCAGGATCACATAGCTAATAAGTATCTGATCCAGATTTGAACTCAGGAAGATACTTTTTCTGATTCCAAGCCCAGCACTCTATCCACTTTGCCACCTAGCTGCTCCAGAATGTCTGGGACAGATTTCAGATAAAAAAGGACTCCGTTGATAGTAAGGTTCTCCACTTGGTACTGTTTTGAAATGACATTGTACTGATTGCATCAAGCTCTGGAGGCCCCAGAGCCTCTTCAGTGAGATCCATGAGATTAGACTAATAATCCCCATAGGAAATACCAAATGGCTGAAGAATATCTATCTATTGCTTAGATTATGAGCTGAATTTTGATAGGCCACCCATCCAGTTAGTCCATCAGTACTTACATTTTAAACAAACAATACTGAAAGTTAGTGAGGTTCACTCAGAATTGAACTGATGGTAGAGAAGGCTGTACAGCTTGAGAATTTGTACTTTCAGTCATCCCTAGATGCTGTTTGATTCAAAACCCCATGTTCTTAACACCAGTATTCTCCTGGTAGTGTTATTTATATGGTTGCAGATCAGTTTCTAAATAGTCAAATGGGGGCAGCTGAGTGACTAGTGGATAGAGTCCTAGCCCTGGAGTCAGGAGGACCTGAATAAAATGTGGCCTCAGACACTTGACACTTACTACCTGCATGAGCCTGGCAAGTCACTTAACCTTGATTGCCTCCCCAAAACCAAAAACAAAACAAGAATCAAATGGCAGGTGGCCCAAAGAAAAATAAAGCAATTTGTGTTGGATGTCAGTAAGCTGTAGCATATTGCCAGTGATCTCTTTTATGTATTAGAAGTGGCATGAAAGTTATTATCAAGGAAGCGTATGATCAGTAAAGGAGATAAATCCACGACAGGCATTGCTAAGGCTTGAGTGCTACAGTGATAGCAACTGAATGTTAAAAAAAAACCTAAAGGAAAGTCTTCGGTGTATTGAGGAGTTCCTCTGTGGAAAACATATGTACACAACTTATGTAAGGTTGAAAAGTATGTATAGGGTTACAAATGGAACTGGTGCAGGAATTTCCTACTTCAGTGAATTTTATAGATTTACTGATGTCTTGAAGAAACATAGTCATTTGAAGATGTATCTGGTTCCTACTTGATTTTAAAGCTTTTTAAGGAGCTATTTTTGTTATTATTGATAATTTTTGTTATCTCCAGTGCCTAGCACAGGTTCTCCTCACATAGGAGGTGCTTAATAAATTTGTTGAATTGAAATGATTTAGACCTTTTCATTTCTTCCTTTTAATACAGGAAGTTCGAGTTTCCTTTATGCAGTGGCTTACGGGAAATGTGGGTCCTGAAGGAGTGATGACATTCAGCAAGTTGACCCTTAAATTTGTTTCATCCTATAAACCAGAATTGGAAGTAACTCCATCTCAGATGCCAGTTGTCACCACAACAGAGGAATTTTCCCCAGAACATTTTAACCTGGAGATCTATCAAAAAAATTTGCAGACAAAGCAACTAGGAAAAGTAATTCTGTTTGCTGAAGTGACATCATCCACAATGAGTCTTCTAGATGGGTAAGCTTTTGGACAAAAGTTCGTTAGAAAAGAATCTGAATAAAGATTTATATAGAATGATGTTGATTAGTGCTTTCAACTAAGTTTTTATTTATTTATTTTTTATTTTTTTTTAACTCAGTTTTTAAACAAATGATTTGTAGTACAAGGAAAGAGACCCCCCATTTGAGGAGAATGTGGTAGTGATTGGAAAATTAAGTTTCATCTTAAGGCTTCAACAAGGTTTATATTTTTAAGAACTGGTGGTTGTGGATCTGGTGACTGTCTCTTTAAATTAAGCTTCTTAGAATGGTCTGAAAAAATGAATTAATGTCAAAGAAAAATCTAAGAAGTAGAGTTTACTCTCTAGGCTATTTTTTCTCCTTTTGTGCTGTCTTATTTTTGAGATATTTTGCAGAATTATTTAGAATAGCACATTTATATGATATCTAAGATATGTTTAATCAAGATAAAAGCAGAATTTTGCATTTTTAAACCTGTTTTCTCATGTGTTCTTTAATTTCATTTTTAAAGCAGTCTATAATCATTTTTGGATATTTGAACATTTATTTTCACTGCCAGGTTACTCTTCTCAACTCCTTCTTTCCTAGACTTTGATTAGAGGTTAAAAATATAAAACAGATGAAAAGAAATTCTTTTTTTACCCAAATTAATCAGCAAAACTTGCTGACCAGTATTAAGGGTGTGCCTGGCTGAAGCACTGTTAGTTCAGGTTCTATATTGGGATGATATCAGGCACTTGTAGGTCATTCAACAGTATTTAGTAAGAATACAGTTAGATTGAATGACATATGGCCTCCTTCACTTAGGAAGAGACAGGTCAGCAGGTCAGGATATGGTGACTATACAACTTTAGTACTACCACTGCCAAGTCTAAAGGGTACTAATATCTCTCTCCCCTAGCCCTGCCCACGGATGGGTCTTTTTATGCCCTCTGGTCACCAGAAAGCCATGTCACCTTAGCCAGAAGCTACCAGGAAGCTGAGTCTATAAAGAGAGACAGGTCCTTGGGACGTGTCACTTTTTATGGAAAAACTAACCTAAATCATATAGCAGGAGTACCAGGGGAGAAGGAAGAGGAAAACTGGTAGACGTTGGTCTTATCACAAAGAGACATAATAATTTAGTGGGCTTCAACAGTAGTGTAATGGTGGTCCAGCACATGGGCAGACCCTCTCAGGTTGCTGAAATGACATTTACACTTGTAAGACACATTTCTGATTGTAATGATATATGAGAAGAGTACATTTGTGGACATTCTGAAAGTGGTTCAGATTGACCTACTATGTGGTACCCAATTTTTCCGTCAGCTGCACAGCCAGAAGGTAATGTCAGTGTCTTCAAAAGGGTCTGAGACTTTTTACTTCCACTTCCTTTTCTCTTCCTCTTTTTCTTAACTTTCTATTATCTGGCTTCCAACCTCATCATTCAACCGAAATTGCTTTCTCTGTAGTTACCAATGATTTCTTAATTGCCAAATCTAATAGCCCTCTTTTTCCCAAATGGACTTTTCTCAGTCCTCATCCTTCTTGACCTGTTTGTAGATCAAGCTCTTCTCCTTGATACTATCTTTTCTTTAGGTTTTCATAACACTGCTTTGATCTAATTTTCCTCCTACCTGTGTGATCACTCCTTCTTAGTCTTCTTTTTTGGATTTTCATCCAGGTGACACCCTCTAAAAACAGGTATCCTCCAAGGCTCTCTCTTAGATCCTTTTCTTTTCTTGCTTTATACCAATTCATTTGGTGATCTCTTCAGCTCCCATGGATTTAATTATCATTTCAATGCAGATAATTTGCAAATATATTTTTCTAGCCCTAATCTCTCTCCTCACCTTTAGTCTTATATCTTCAACTGCCTATTGGACATTTCAAACTGTGTGATTTGTAGACATTTTTAAACTCAACATGTACAAAACTAAACTCATTAACTTCCTCCTACCTCACCCCCAAATGCTACCCTCTTCCTGACTTTCCTACTACTTTTAAGGGCACCACTGTTCTCCCAATCATTTGGGCTTCCAACCTAGTTGTTGTCTTCGACCCCTCAGTCTCTTTCACTCCCTCCCATCCAATTAATTGCTAAGTCCTGTCATTTCTGCCTCTTAACATCTCTTGTATATGCCCCCTTCTTTCCTCTGACCCTAGTATTACTCTGATGCAGGCCCTCATCACTTCATGTAGCAATATCCTGCTGGTAGGTCTTCCTGCCTCAAGTTTCTCTCCACTCCAGTTCTTCCTCCACTCAGCTGTCAAATGGATCTTCCTAAAAGCACAAGTCTGCCTCTCTTACCCCCCTATTAAGTGAACTCCATTGGCTTCCTGTAACCTCTAGGATCAGATAGAAAGTCCTTTGTCTTTTAAAGCCCTTCACAGCTTTGCTCCTTCCTACCTTTCCATTCTTTTTACAGTTTGCTCCCTTTATGTTGAATGATCCAGTGACGCTGGCTATCCACCATTCTTGGATTTCTGTCCTTTATTTCTGCCTCCTACTTTCCTTCTAGTCTTAGCTGAAGTCCCACTGCCTTTAGCGGTTTTCCTTAATCTTGGTGCCTTCTCCCTGAGATGATCTCCAGTCTATCCTGTATCTATCTTATTTGTACATAATTGTTTATATGTTGCTTCCTCATTAGAGTGTGAGCTCATTGAGAAGAGGGCACTGTCTTTTCCCCTTCTTTGTATCCCCAGTGCTTAGCATAATCAATGCTTATGAAATTCTTGTTGACTGACTGACTGATGTTATATGCTTAAATGGAACTGGGAAGCTTAGTCTCTGGCTCCTTAAAAATGGGAGAATACCAAAAAAAAAAAAAAAAAGGAGGAATACCAGTGGTGGGGACCTGAGTCACTGAAGTAGGAAAAAAGAGACCCATAGACTCCTCAGGGAACTTTGGAGCCTCTTGAGAGAAATAGCAGGACTGGCTTTGGGCCAGAACATCAATGTTAAAATACAATTATAGATACAGTAGAATGTATTGATAAGGAAAACATTTGCTGTTGCATTAGTGCAAAAGTCTAAAGATCATATGCCTCAAAGTACAATTTGATCAAGTGTTTTCAGGTAGAAATATACTCTTATGGGACTACCCAAGTTTGAATGGGTATATGATGGAGTGTGTACATACTATATACTTTGCTGAAGAGACTTTTAAAAGAGTAATAAGTTTTAGAATTAATCATGTGTTTACTGTAAGATGATGTCATAACTGGTATTTTCTTGGCTACCATTCTCCATTTGTTGAAATGGGATTTAATATGGTTTCAGCTTATGCCATGTGTGTTCATAGCTTTGATATTTATTGTTTTGGGACAATCTTGGGAAAGAATCCAGGTTAGTTAAAATTTTTGCTTAACTGAGTTAATTTATACCTCTCAGGTGATCAATCTTTTTTTTTATTGCTTTCCAAATTCTCCAGTTTATGATCTAATGCAAATGAATGAAAGGTGATAATTTACATGGGCAAATCACTATCACTGACCTTGAGAAGCAAAAGTCAGACCCTTTTCTCTCTTTTACACCATTACAGCAGGCCTTCCTTTGTATAGAAGCAATAATTAACTTTTTATTTTCTGTGATGATAATAATAGAAATTGTAGTAAAGGCTGCACCTGTGATTTAGTTGGTATAGGGAACACCTTGGTGTGGAAACTCCCACTACCAATACAAGGTTGGTATCTTCTCTGCAATTTATAGTCTTATAGTGCTATAAGCACCTCTTGGTAAAATGATTAGGGTCACATATGTTCAGAGACTGGACTTGAACCCTTCCTGGTTTCCAGGCCATCTTCCATTATGCTATGCTACCTCTTTTGTTAATATTATTGATGTTCATATCAATTAGTCAATCGCTAAACATTTAATAAGTACCCATTATGTGCCAGGCACAGTGCTACATACTGGGGATACAAAAAAAGGCAAAAGACAGACCCTGCCCTCAAGGAGCTTACAATCTAACAGAGGAAACAACGTGTAAAAGAATATACAGAAAGCAAGCTATGTACAGGATAAATAGGAAAGAAGTAAAAGAGGAGAAGGATTGGAAAAGGCTTCTGGTAAAAGATAAGGTTTTAGTTGGGAGAAGTCAGTAGACAGAGCTGAGGAGGGAGAACCTTCTAGGCATGGGGGAGAGCCAGAGAAAATGCCCAGAGCTGAGAGAGACAGCGACAAAGCAGAGAAGAGGGAGTATGTGAGAGATGCCACAGAAAGGAAATCTACAGGTCTTGGCAGTAGCTTGGATATGAGGGGAGAGAGATAGTGAGGAATCCAGGATAAATCCTAGGGTGCAAGCCTGAGGGCCTGGGAGGGATGGTATGGCCTTCTACAGTAACAGGGAAATTAGGAGGTAAGGAAGATTTAGAGGGAAAGAGTTCTGTTTTGTACATGTCAAGTTTAGGATGTCTGTTGTACATCCAGTTTGAGATGTCTGAAAGGCAATTGGAGATGTGAGACTGGAGGTCTGCAGAGAGGTAGGGGCAAGAAAGGTAGATTTGAGAATAATCAGCATAGAGATGGCAATTCAGAGGTTCATGGGAACTGATGAGATCACCCAGTGAAATAGGAAAAGAGAGGAGGGCCTCAGAACCGTGAGGAATGTCTGTGGTTAGAGGGCATGATCTGGATGAGGTTCTAGCCTAGGAGGCTGAGTGGTGGTCAGATAAGTGGGAGGTGGGAGGAGAACCAGGAGACAGTGGTATCCTGAAAAATTAAAGGAGAGAGTGATCAACAGTGTCAGAGGCTGCAGAGCATGAGGATTGAGAAAAGGCTACTTGATTTGGCAACCAAAAGATTATTGGTAACTTTGAAGATAGCAGTTTTGGTAAAATGATAAGGTTGCATGACAGATTGTAAGGAGTTAGAGGAGAGAAAATTGAGGCATCTAGTGTAGACAGCCTTTTAGAAGAGTTTAGCTATAAGGGGGCAGGAGAGATATAAGATGATATTTAGTGGAGATGGAAGGATCAAGTGAGAATTTTTTCAAGATAGGGGAGATATGGGAATGTTAGTAGGCAGTAGGGTATGCACCAGTAGACAGGGAGAGATGAAAAATAACTGATGGACTTGGGATGACAGAGTGGGTATTCTGTTGGAGGAGAGGGAATGGAATGGAATTACTTGGACAAGTAAAGGAGTAAGGACACTTCATCATGTGAGACGGGTAAAGGAGGAGATAATAGGAGAAGGCATTTGAATGATAGGAGATGAGGAAGAGGGTAGAAGATTAAGGTTATAGTGAATAACTTCAATTTTTTTCTGTGAAATATGAGGCAAGGATTTCAGCTGAGAGGGTGGAGGGGAGGGAAGCCAAATAAGCCGAGTAATAGAATGCTTACTATATATGGAATTATTCCCACTTTACTATTTAATGATACTTTAGCTTATTACCCATTTCCAATGCTCAGCACAATGCCTGACAAATAGTGTTTAATGCTTGTTGACTTGATTATCCCAAGTCCAGCAAACTAAGTAGGGTGTATGTAAAGCTTTAGAAATAATATACTCAGTTTTTCTTTTCTTCCTCCATATATGTAGCTTTTCTTATCATCGGAAGACATTCCTTTATGTGTAGAAGTAAACATAATGGCTGTAATCTGAGTCTTACATAGGATATCCTTGTGAGTTCGTTAAACTCACATACATTTTTTGGGGTAGTATTCCATACCAGTTTTCACGGACTAAACAAGATTAGATCCAAGAGGATAAAGGGATTAAAGGCTAGCCTTGATGTCAGGAAGTCCTAGAGTCAAGTCTTTTCTTTGAAATATACTAGCTTTGTGATGATCGGCAAGGAAGTTACTTTTCTGGGTTCCTGATAAGTCTCTCGATATGTTACTGCTGTGTGGTGAAAGGAGTTCCCATACCAGGAACCACCTACATTGCTGAAATTGCAAGTCTGGTCCCTCCCTGCCAAAATGTTGTTTTTTGACAATTTTCTCTCCCCTTACTCCATAATCAAGCCATCAGATCCTATCAATTCTGAGTCTGATATCTATTTTCTTCTTACTATTCTTATAGCCATCACTTTAAGTGACATTGAGGTCACCATTCTCTCTTGCCTGGACTGTTAGAATAATCTCCTTATCAGTCTCCCCTTTCCAGTTCCTTCTATATAGCACTGTCAAATAAGACCTCCTAGTGTATAGTTATGATCATACTATTCCACTAATCATATAAAAGCAGTACATTTGGAAGACAATTTTTTCCCCTCACTTAGATGAAAACCTTTGTCTAACTTAGGATGCAGCTGAAGTTCTATGATATGTTATCAAATGAAGGATCTCATTTGATTCCTTTGTATAAAAGTCAACCCATCTTGGAGCCATCAAAATTGTCACAGATACTGATGACTTGATGTAGTTGGAAGGACCTTGGTTGTAATTAAACATTGGGAAGGTAGAGTGTTTGAAGAGACATGGGAGATGTTCATACCTAAAACAAAAATGTCGTCGTGGAATAAGGGATAAGGGAAAGAGGGGGGTGGGGGAGAGAGAGAGAGAGAGAGAGAGAGAGAGAGAGAGAGAGAGAGAGAGAGAGAGAGAGAGAGAACACGAACCTGTGCTCATATTTTTTTTCTGGGTACTTTCAACATACTCCACTGAAATTACACATGTTGCATCCTTATTTAGCTGCTTTGATCTTTCATCTTTTTTTATTTTTTCATTTTCTCTTAAGCATATTTTGACCATGAAGTAGCTGATGAGTTTGGTAAACCTAAATGGACTTATGTGCTGCGCAGTGTATTAAGTTTAATATCTATTTAGAGAAAAATATAAAGGGGGGTGTGTAATATTTCCATGTCTTCTTAGCATACATTTGGAGAAGCCAGAATCCTTTTGATAGCTGAAAGACATTCTATTCTTTTGTGAGTTTAAGGTGGACCTATGAGAAGACCAGAGTACCAGTTCTCAATTCCAGCTGGGTCTGCTTTAGAGGGAGAAGTAGAGAGTAGAGAGAGACTGGGGGTGGGAGGGGAGTGATAGGCATCATGTTTTAATAGAAAGAGCATGGATTGGTAATCAGGAGATTTAGGTTATAGCCCCAAATCTGCTACTAACTCATTGCATGACCTTGGGCAAGTCATTTTATTTCTTTAGGCTCCATTTTTGTCATTTGTGAAGTTTAAATAGTAGACTAATGTTCCTTCCAGCTGTAACAGATATTATGATAGTCTAAATTAGAATCTTAAACTTAGTCTACCCCACCCACACCCCCTTATCAATGTGTTGCTTCTGAGAATATTTTTAGGAATAAAAATTTAGCTTTGTGACTCAACTCAGAATTTTTTTTTCTTTTTGAAAAATGACGTATAATGGTTCCTTTTCTAAAATAGGGTTAAGAGAATATTGTTTACCCTTACTACATCCCTCCCCAGATTGAGGTGTGTCTGGGTGTGGGAGCTTGGTATACCAGGAGAAAATAATCATTATCAGTTTAAAATTGACAATATTTTTCTTTCATTTTCAAACTTTAAGGTTAATGAGAGTTTAATTCAACATCAAACCTTTGTCTCTTCCTTTTTTCTCTTGTGCTACTTTCCTCTACCCTCCTTCCCCCTCTTCTTCCTCCTCCACTCTATCTTCTAATCTCCATTCCAGTCTACCCCCCCACCCCTTCCTCTTACTCCCCAACCCCCCCACAAGGCTTCCCCCACTCCAGAGGGGGGAGGGGAAGATTCAAGCCCTGAGAGGACAAGAAATTGGGCTGGAACTAATTTAATGGCTGAGTGACCTCACAGTAGAGAAATCGCTAGATCCTAATAGGGGTCTTTGTCTACATTTCCACCCTAGCTGGTAACATGCCAGTCAGGAGTCAAGCTAGAGAAACAGGTGGGAGCTATTAGACCTGTCATAAAGTTTGAAAAATTGATTCAGGAGTTGAAGTGAATAGATTGAACTTGACAGTGTTGTCCTAAAGATTCTAAGGCAAAATTCTGTAGTTTAATTTTAAATCCCTTGATTATTCATTAGCTTTCCAGATGGCTTTTGTTGATATTTTGCATATTAATGCCTATATTGTGTCATCATGTACTCTTAATGTGGACTAGGGTAATGAGAAAACTATAAATATACCTGTGTCTTAAATTAAGCAGATGTTAGTGAAATTATAGTATGAAAGACAACTAAGAAAAGCTTACATGACCTATTTCAAAACAAGAAATTTTTAAAAGCATAGAATTTAAGGTGGGCACTTTCATTAAAAGTAAAAAAAATCCTTTAAAGACTTTTAGTTACGTGAGTTACATTGATTTTTATAAATTTATTTACCAAATTATGTCTTAAAAACAATTCCAGCTTTTTAAGATGATTTATTTAGTCATCCCTAGTATCATTCCAGTGATATCAATCCACATTTTAGTAAGATAGTTTGTCTCAGCTAATTATCTGAGCAAGTTAATCTTTCAAGTGCTAAACTCCTCTGGATACAAGATTTAGTAAAGTCCTTTTTTCTCAGATGGCATGGTAGTGGACATATAAGCAATTCCATGTTATAAGAGACTGTAGAATAGTAAATTTTAAATAGCTCTTTTCACTAGAATTATTACTGATTATATAAATAAAATGGACTAGTGCCTTGTACTTAATAAATTGAATTATTTGAAGCCATATTATTGCTGCAGTATAATTTGGGAATATAACAATATTTAGAGGATTTATTTCAGAACCAGCACTCAGTTTCTTTTTAATGCTTTATAACATATTACTGTTGGGAAACCTGAAATTTCTCAAGAATTTTGAAGGGTGCAACATTTATTTAGCTGTATTAATATTTACCAAAAACTTATCTCAGTACTTTATAGAACAGCTTAAAATAGTTGTTTCACAAGACTACATAGACTTTTCTACAATGTTATCTTTGTTCACAACATTTTTAGAAATCCTTTTCAGAAATTTCTTTTAAAGTTTGTGTCACATTCTTTTGAGTATAATCAGTGATGTCAAATCTTCATCTTTTGAGGGTGGACTTAGTTTTTGAAAATAGAAAAAAAATAATTCATAGCCAAACCTGTTGAATGAGGTGGATGTTCAGTTTGATCAAAACTAGTTTCTCAGTAAATTTCATTGTGATTTAAGTCATTGTCATTATAGGGAAGCCAGTCATTAGACCCCATCTACTTTTTCCCCTCCTTGTTCAGAATTTCTCACAAGCTTCAGAATATTTAAGACTTAAGCAGATTGACTGGTTGATTTAGTGGAATGAATTCTACATGATTAATACTATTATTTTTAAAAATAAGTTTATATTGATGACTTTTGTTTTTACATCATCTACTTTCATACTATATCCTTCCCTTTTACTTCCTTTAAGAGCTGTTCCTTAAAATAGAAAAGAAAAAAAGCAAAAAACAAGTTCTACATAAATAAGCAACATATTTAAAAAAAAGTCTGATGTTCTATGCAACATTCCACATAAATGATGTGCCCATCTCTGCAAAAAAGCAAGGCCTGGTTTCTTCTTGTTTATCTTTTTGGGGGCCAGGCTTGGTTTTTATTACTTTGCAACATTTAATTTTGATTATTTTGTACTTTTTCTCATTTTCAAAGTAATTATGCGTCTTTTCCTGATTCTGTTTAATGACTTTGCATATCAGTTCAAATATGTCTTTCAGTGCTTCTCTGTATTCATGATATTTGTTTCTTATAGCACAGTAACATTGTATTATATTCATGTACTACAACCTGTTTAGCCTTTCCCAAATAATTGAACATCGTCTATATTGCCAGATTTTTGCTACTAAAAAGTATAATTTTTTTTTCTATGTGTGGCCTTTCTTTTTGCTATTGATCATTATATGTGACAGGGTCAGAGTATATGGACATCATTCTTATTTTGTTCGTCTAATTCCAGATCACTTTCCAGAATGGTCATTCACATTTCCAACAAAAATGTACTGGTGTGCCTATCTTTCCACAACCCCTCCATTATTGACTATTTCCATCCTTTGTCATCTCTGTCACCTTTGTCAATTTGTAGGGTAGATGAAACTTCAAGATTGATTTGATCTAAATGTCTTTTAGTTGTGATTTGGGTCATTCTTTAATGTGGTTGTTAATAATTTAAAATACTTTTTAGACTGTGCTTATATCTTTCTATTATTTCTCTATTGGGGGAATACCTTTTAATTTCACATATTTCTGTTAGTTGTCCATGTATGTTAGGTATCAGATCTTAGAAATATTTGTTGTAAAGACTTTTTTCTTACTTAGCCACTTCTTTTTTTTTTAACTAGATGCATTAATTTTGTTTGTGCAGAAGCCTTTTAGTTTCATGTAATAAAATTATCTATTTTATCTTTTGTAATCACCTCTGTCCCTTATTTGGTGAAGAATTTATCTACCACATGTAGTTGTAAATAGCATATGATCCCTGTCTCTTCTAATTTCTATGATTGGATTTTTAACTGAGTTCATGTTCTGCATCTTACATATATTGACTTGTCACCCTGGGCAAATCTCTTAAAATCCCATCACCCTTAGCAACTCTAAAAGGCTCTAGATTGTGAGAAGGTGCTTATCTACAATGATAGTTTCCTCCTCAGAAAGTTTTATTTCTACTAAGCCACTAAGATCTGAAGTCTAGTCCTATTCTGTGTCCCTGTTATCTTTATTTAAGTCATGTATCCATCTTGAATTTATTGTGATATATGGCATAAAATACTGATTAGAAACCTAGTTTCTGCCAGATTCCTTTCTGAATTTCCCAATAATTCTTTTCAGGTAAAGGCTTATTTTCTAGATAATTTCTGTTTTCAAACTTATTGAACACTGGGTTATTGAGTTAAATTATTTCTGATTGTTCCTTATCTAGTCTTTTCCGGTGATTTACTTTCTGTTTTATAACTAGTATCAAATGGTTTGATGATTACTACTTTATCATATACTTTAAGGTATGAAAGTACTATTATCTCCTTAATTATGCTTCCCCCCCCCACTATTTCCATTGATATGAATTGTTATTAGTTTGTCTTGTTTTATAAAGTATTTCTTTAGTATTTTAATTACATAGCAACAAATCTGTAAATTAACTTCAATAGTATTGTCATTTTTATTATATTTGCATGGCCCCAAGTGGGCCATTGAATGAGTAATGAATATCCCTCCAATTTAATCTAATTAAATTGTCCTTTATTTTTTTAAGAATTATAGGGTATGCATGTGCGTGTGTGTGTGTGTGTGTGTGTGTGTGTGTGTGTGTGTGTGTGTAAAAATTAAAATGTTAGGGTAAAAATACGAATTTGTGTTCTTTTAGCAAAATGGTTACATTTTGTACATAATTTGATTAATCAAGCAAACATATCTACGTTTTCTTTCTCCCTTGCTTTATGGGCTAATGAGCAGTTAAAATGGATTTTTCCAGATTCATTGAAATACTTCTGAAAATCAAATGAAATACTTTTGAAATAAAATTAAATATTTCTGATGGAATTAAGAAGTGATTTGGACAAAACTATCTCAAAAATAATTTACATATCCATTCATCAAGCTGAACCCATTATCTGCTCTGAAATACTCTACAGATATACATTTTTTCCTTTTAGTTACTTTGGATAATGAATCATGTTCTGTTTCTGCATGAGGGGTATTCTGTCACTTTAAGATCTAAAACCTTGAATTTTTTCTGCATTGCACAAGGAATCATTCATCATTTTCACTTTTTTTCTCTCTCCCACAAGAATAATCAAATTAGTGAGCAGGAAAATGATGAAATCATACTTGGCAGTGAGTGACTTATTAGTAGTTATTTCAGACTCTTTTTAGTGGTGGTGGGGAAGCAGGGAACAGGGGAGACAATGGATGAAATAGTACATATACATTGTGTTCAAGTGTTCTCTTTCCTCTCTCCTTCATCCTGCAGCTTTTTTCCTCCCTCCTAGATTGTTAATGTTTTGAGGCTTTCATATAGATATGGACAGGTAGTATTTCTATACACAGTTTGAAAAATGAAACTTCATGATTATAGAGCAATAAGATTTTAATTTTATTAGATATAGATAAAGGGTGCTGATTTGGAGACACAGGACTTGACTTTAAGTCCCAGATTTGTCATTTATCACCTGAGTGGCCTTGGGGATGTAACAACCCTTTTGGGTCTCAGTTTCCTTATCTATATAGTGAGAGGGTTGGTCCCCAAGGGACCTTTCCAGATCAGAAACTGTGATTCCACATGTACGAAATGATAATGTTGAAATCTATTCTCAGAGTAGAAGCATGAGTCAAACCATTGGCACCAATTCCATGTCAAATGAAGTAGCCTACACTTTGTAATCATTATTAAGATTGCTATTCAAGAGAGCTAATACTGACATGTGAGTTTAGAAGTCTTCAATTAGAGAACAAGAGGACATGCTTGAGAGGGAAAAACCTGTGCTGGTAATCTCTCCTATGATGTAAACACTTAGGCTTCAAGGGTGGTATGATCTTGATAAATGATGCCTGTCATGGGGAAACACTGTTGAACTAAATAGTTCGTTCAAAACTGACAATTGCTGTAATTTTCTTTAAAGGTGAGGATGCTGCAGAAGGAGGGAAAAAAGTATTGGAGGGAAAGAAAGATCAATGTAGAAATATTAAAAGGTGTTATTGAATGAACTAATCTTATTTTAAGGCTAAGCAAGGAACTTTTGCTGGGTTCTTTTTCTCTCAATAAATTTTCCTAAGATTTTAAATCTTCTTAATTTTAAATTTAAATCTTTCTGTTCTCTAATTTTATCTCAAAAGAAGTATGGATTTTAGCATGTGAGGCTGGGTTACATCAGGGGTGGGGGGCCTGCAGCCTCAAGGCCACATGTGGCCCTCCCTCTAGGTCCTCAGGTGTGGTCCTTTGATTGAAGAATCCAAACTTCGCAGAACAAATCTTTTTATTAAGGGGATTTGTACTATGAGGTTTGGATTCAGTCAGGGGGCCACACTTGAGGACCTAGAGGGCCACATGTGTCTTTGAGGCTGTAGGTTCCCCACCCCTGGGGGGGGGGGGAGAGAGAGAGAGAGAGAGAGAGAGAGAGAGAGAGAGAGAGAGAGAGAGAGAGAGAGAGAGAGAGAGAGAGAGAGAGAGAGAGAGAGAGTGAGTGTGTGTGTGTGTGTGTGTATCCTAAAATAGCTTTTCTAGAATTGTAAGACCTTATTATGTATTTAAATTGTAAGACCATCATTTCCTGACACCTTTCCCTTCTCCAAAACTTGGACTATGACATAACTATTTAAGTATAATTTAAAATTAATTTGGTTTTGAGAATTGGAGGGTGGGATACCTGATTTATGACATATTTAGTCTACCTAGCATCTTATACACTTAAGGTTTGGTATAGTTGGATTCAAATCCTGCTTCAGGCCATTATCCTGGACAAGTTGCATAACCTCTCTGCTTCAGTTTGTAATCATATGTAAGATGTAAAACGAGTGCATTGGACTCAACCTCTAAGACCCCTTTTAGCCCCGATTCTGTGATCTTAACCTACTGTGTCTCTGTGAGTAGGGGGTTAAGGTGGAGGGAGGGCCATTTGAAATTGACAGTGATGTTTAAAAAAAGTATCAATAATTTCTTTTGAAAAGAACATTGAATCATAGAATCATAAATTTTGTGTTGGAGAGAAGCTGTTTTATCCAGTTTAACCCCATTTGTTTGGTAGATGGGGAGATTGATGACTGTTGTCTCTGCTACTTATTGGCAGTATGTTAAGGGGCAAATTCACATTTGTAAAGTAAGGATAATATTTGTGCTATCTACTGCACCAAGCTGATGTGAGTGAGGATCCAATAAGAGTGTGTATCAAATGTTTTGTCAGCCTTAAAGCACTGCAGAAGTTCAAGCTACTCTTACTATAAAAATTAACTATTGTGCCACAATTTTATTTGCTTTTTCAGGATCTCAGATGGATTTTTTTGGGTGAGGATTTATAGGTGATTTTCAAAAAGCTGCATTAGGAATGTTGAGGTAATTGTCTCTCTTTGTACTGAAGTTTACTGAGAGAGGAAGAACGTAGAAGAATCACCCCACTGACTTCAAAATTGCTTTGAAATGTTTTTAGTTGCTTGAAAGTGTTATTTTAGGTATTCGTGACATTGGTGTGGTGTTGTCTTAAGGATGGTGGTGGTATTTTTGTGTTTCTGTTTTTATTGCAAAGCATTTAAAGGCTGATCAGATGGGTTTTTTTCTCTTTTACTCTTTTCTACCTCATCAGTCTATTCAACATTTATTCTGATGAGTATCAGAAGTATAAAAGAGGCGCTTCGTCTTTCATTGGAAGTGCAGAAAAAAATATTACCAAGTCATCAAAGAGTTTTTAAATTTTAATTTTTATTATCTTTCTGTTTTTATACCATCTTTGTTTTCACATATATTCATCCCCACCTCATATTTGCAGATAATCAGTCCTTTTAACAAAAAAGAAAAAGAGGAAGAAAAGCAGTTTAGTAAAATTAACCAACATATCAGCTGAGTCTGATAGCATTTGCTCTATTTCACACCCATAGTACCCCACCTCTGCAAAAAATAGAGTTCCATTTTCTCATTTTTTCTCTGATCATTATAATTGCACAGTATTCAGTTTGCATTACTTGTTCTTTTCACTTAAATTTTAGTCATCATGCAACTTATTTTTTAGGCTTTCTTTGCTTTGTATCATTATATATGTCTTCCATGCTTATCTGAGTTCTTGATTATATTCATATACCATAATTTGTTTAGCCATTTCCTCATTCATGGGAATCTGTATTGTTTCCAGTTCTTTGCTAAAACAAGAAATATTGCTATCAGCATTTTATTGTTAAAAGAGTTACTCAATGTCTCTAACAGCATTGCTGAAATTGTATTTGAGGTCATATTTGAACTCAGGTTGTCTTGACTCAAGTCCAGTGCTCTATCCATTGAGCCACTCAGGTGCCTAGCGGCCTATATGCTGATGACATGATAGTTTATTTAGAAAATCACTGATAAACAGCAAATAAATTATGACAATATATACAATATCTTATTTTGGTATTGATTAAACTTTAAAAAATAAGTTCATATTTAGCTTGACCTTTCATGATAGGTTTTTTTTTTGTTTGTTTTGTTTTTGTTTTGTTTTGTGTTAAGCTGTTTTCTAGTGTAAGGAAAGTTGTGTGATTGAAATGTAATGTATCATTGACCCTGCTTAGCACCAAGCTAAAACTGTTCTCTGCCATTTATTTCCCATCTCAGACTTCTTCTCACCTTTTTCGTTTTCATTGAACCTAAGTTTGTTCTTGCTTAGGCCTCTCTATACCAATAAACATTGAGCCAGTTTTACAAGATGGAACTGAAGTTCTTGACAAGCTAGAACATTAGGTTGTAACCAGTAAGATGAAATTTAAAGTCTTATGATTTCGTTAGAAAAATCAACCTCACAAGTACAAGATGAGAAAAACATGCTAAGTCAAGGTCTCATCTGAAAAAGATTTGGGGGTGGAGGGAGGAGTGGGTGCTTAATCTATTGCATGCTCGGCACTAATCAGCAGTGTGATATGACTGTCCAGAAAGGTAATGCTATTGCAGGTAGCATTAATAAAAGTATAGCACCTACCCAAAGTGAGCCAAGCAACAATAGAGCCCACCTCACAATGTTGTTGTAAAGATCAAATAAGGTCACATTATGTTATGGCATTTTGCAAACCTTAAAACCCTACATAAATGCTAGCTATTATTAATATGTAGTGGGAAGTACTCTTGCTCCCTGTATCCCTCCCATCTTGCTCCCGGAACCTTCTTTCCCTTTAGTTTTGATTGATTTCCCCTCAGCCTGACAAGTTGTAGATTTTCCCCAAGTAAGAGCAGCTGCTATAATCAATACTTTTATGTTTCTAAGCATAACCTTGTGGCCAACTGTCCTATTAACACTGTAGCTCATGAGTCTCAACTAGAATATTTCCCTTGAAAAAAAATAGCACCAATACTTAATTAATATTAACCATTTGCTGAAAATGCAAAACAAACACATAGACATTGAATGATTTCATGACAAAATTGAGGCTGGGACCCTGGTCTTCTAAGACACAAAAGATAGTACCAGTAAGGCCTGGATGTAATACAAGATACTTTACTTTTACACTTGTACTTTTTGATTGGTGATGCCTACATGCAGCCCCCTCCCCACCCTCCCCCCACAAAAGCCATCATGACAAATGTGAGAAAACAAAACCTAGTAATTTTATCCTGTAGAGATCAGTCTTACACATAGACACATTATACCATATTAATTATTTTTTTAATCAAGAAAGCTATTGGAATGAATGACATACCTGAAAAAAACCCCATTAACAACAATACATAATAATACAAGTAAATCCAGTTAAATGAAGAAAGGATTGTTTCCATTAAGGAATTTGTAAAGTGCTTATTGTATGCTAGGAGCTTTGCTAAGAGCTTTTTTTGATGCTCACAACCACCCTGGGAGGTAGGTGCTTCTATTATCTTTATTTTACAGTTGAGGAAACTGAGGCAATCAGAGCTTAAGTAATTTGACCAGGATCATTCTTGAAGCTGGATTTGAACTCGGGTCTTCTTGATTTCAGGCCAAAGTGCTCTATCCACTGTACCACCAGTTGCCTATACTGCAAAAGATATAACCATGAAGTTCTTTTAAATAGCAAATTTTATAGTGTATCTAAAATATGGCTTAATTTACAAAATTCATATTCATTTGTAACTATTTCAGGAAATGTCAGCTGAGTGGTATGTGATACTGGTGTATGTCTGGTATGCACAAATAAAATACAAGATACTTTCCTTTTTACACTTGTGCTTTTTGATTGGTGATGCCTACATACATCCCCTCCCCACCTCTAAGAGCCACTATAAAATTTTTTCAGAAGTATAAAGTAAGAGTAAACTTAATTGACTTGCTTGATTGTAAACCGTATGACATTGACTTTACATACAAAAATTTATATGAAAACCCACAGTCTGTACCCTTGTTGTGCTAAATCCCCAAAGTCTAATTTCTCTTCAGTTATGCTCCTAGTGAATATATTTTTAAAAATCTAAATTTGTATGCACATAAAGTTTTCATTTCTTACACCTCATATCATTTAGCTTTATGTTGTGGGTTTTACAAGTTATATGGAAAATGCAGCTCCCTGCTGCACATTTTTGTGATTCTCAGGTTTGCTATTAAAATGCATTATTTTGCATTCTTTTTTTAAAAAAAAAAAAGATGAACAATGGTCTCATTATTTAAAATATTTACAGAGTAGAAAGGATTATTAAGAAACTGTAAACTTCTATTATGTAGTTTTCAAAAGCATAAATAAATTTAACACAATTTAAAAACAATATTACCCTGTTTGTGACCTCTTTTAAACTTCTTTTTTCCTGTGTATTTTTAATATTTTAAAGTTCTTTGTTAATGCTAGTTATTATTATTTAGTTGCTTTTTTTTGTTTAATAATTTTTTTGCATCACCATCATTGCCCAATTACATACCCTATACCCTAAATAGAAGCCCTTGCTTTTGACAGATAAATACAGTTAAGCAAAACAAATCAATCCACTGATCATTTAAAAAAAAAAGTACATCTTCTGCACTTCCATCATCTCTCTGCCAAAAATGGGAGGCACATTTTATCATAAACAACATTGGTATGGTAATAAGTTTGCAAATTAATTTAGTTAGCATCATCATTTTTATTCTGTTGGCATGGCCCAACATGCACAGTTAATCTCTCTCCAGTGATTTTTTTCTTCCTTTATTTCTATCAAGTGTTTTTACAGCTGCATTTATGTATGTTATAAGCATGTCTTGGCATATGTGCTCCCATATATTTAACTTATTTTGTAGTTATTTTGAACAGAATTTTTCTTTTCTACCTTTTCTGTTGGATTTTGTTAGTAATAAACACAGGTGCTGATGAGTTTATTCATACATAATACAGATACGTGGATAGAGATATAATATCTTTGTTTAATATTTAATAATTTTTTGTATTGCCATCACTGACCAATTATATGTATGGACAGATATCTTAACATATAATAGATATATTGCTTTAGATTTCTTAACATGTAATAGATAGGTATCTCCCACAAAACTCATTTATGCGTGTATAGTCATATACATATATAAAATTAAGGTTATTAAAGCTTGAAAGCTGTATTTCAAATCTTTACTGAAGTCATTATTTAAAATAATTTTTAGTTGAATCTCTAGAATTGTTTATCATCTGTAGATAGCAATGATTTGGTTTAATCTTTGCCTATATTTTATTTCACAGTTTGTTTTGCAAATCATTATTCTTCAGCTGGGTGCAGTGGCTAATGCAGGAGCACTCAATAAACAGTTCTTTTACGAAAAACATATTCCAGTATATTCCAAGTATATTACAATACTTGCACTTAAAAAAAGCATTTCTCAAGGTGGTTAAAAAGCAGGTCAGGAGGATAAAATTGAATAAAAGCTACCAGCAAAGAGGTTAAATGAAGTTGGCAGAGAAATTCCCTCAAGGTGTCCCTAGCTCCCAGTTAAAATCCTAAAAACTCCTTTTATACTATTCTTGCCCAAAGGTCTTACAATGAGAATGATCTCATTCTCAGATCAAACCACCTGGGATAAAGAAACTTCTCCAGGTCTTCCCACAGCTCAGTTGCTGACAAGAGTCTGGACTGGTCTTGTGGGAGTCTGGTTGGTTAGCTCAAGCCTCCTTTGTTCCACCAGGATCCTGTTCCACAACATTTATGGCCTACTGGTTTAAAGCATTTTTAGAACTTTGCCAAATAATAGTGCTGACAATGGACATCTTTACTTTACCTCTTTATTTTTTTAGAGAGGCCAATAGTGTTTCTCTGTTACAGATTAAAGAAAGGTTTATTTATTCCTCTATCTTTTAAAAAAAACAAACAAACGTAAATGAGTTGTTTTGTCAGTAGCTTCAAAAAAAACCCCAAGCAAATAAGTCTTTTGAATACTGTGATTTCTGTTGTTTTGAGAATCTTGTTCTATTATATTTTCCTAATGCTGAATCAGCCCTGTATTCTGATATAAATATATCCTGATCATGATGGGCAATACTTTGAAGTTGTAGAATTTTTATTAATATTTGATTCAATATTTGTGCATTGATTTTTAAATTTATTTAACATTTTCATTCTGAATTTACACATTAGCAAAATAGTTCGTCATACAAAGAACAGAAAAGGAGATTAATATAAAACTAAACTATAGTTGGTAATATACAATTTGATTTTTTTTAAAGAAGTATAACATGATAGTAACAAAATTGGCTTGCTTGTGTGTCTCCATTTCAACTCTTCTGTTTTTTAAAAATGGTTTATTGATGTGTTTCCTTTTTTTGCAAATCATTATCACAACCCACCAACTTTTTCTGAATCAAATAGAAGCCTGTTCATGTAACCAACAAATAAAGTTAAGCAAACAAATCAGCACATTGGCTGTGACTGTAAATGTCTGTCTTATTCTGCATCTTTAGTTCTCTCTGCCAAGAGGTGGGAAGCATAGATGCTTCCATCATTAGTCTTTTAAAGTCATGATTAACTTCAGTGATTCTGAAGTCTTTGAAAATTGTTTTCCTTTACATTATTGTGATCATTGTGAAAAGTGTTCTCTTGGTTCTACTGATTGCACTCTTCATCATCCCATACAAATTTTACTTTCTGGGGCCTCAGTGTCCTCATCTGTAAAATAAAGGGATTGAATTAGGTGGTCTCTGAGATGCCATCCAGCACTCTGTCTGTGGTCCTATGATCCTGTGGTTCCAGGTTATTCAGAATCTCTCATTTTCTTCATTTTTTTATGTTATGACAATATTTCATTATTTTTATTTGCTCACCTATTCTCCAATTGATGATACCTTCTTTATTTTCAGTACTTCAGCAAATGTGTTGCTATAAATATTTTTTGTACATATGACTCCTTTTTCACATCTTTAATCTCTTTTACATGTATGCCTGGTGGTATATTGCTAAGAATATTTAATGACTTTTTGAACATAGTTCCAAGTAGCCTCCTAGAATGGTTAGACTGATTCACAACTCTACTACTACTTTATTATCCTCCCTGCAAAAATTGTCATTTTACTTTTTTGTTATAATTGCCAATCTGATGGATGTGAAGCAGAACCTCAGATTTGTTTCCGTTTGCATTACTTTTGTTATTAGTGGAGATTTTATTCCATGCAGTTGTTGATAACTTGCCTTTCTTCTTGTGAGAACTGCCTGTTAATATCTCTTGACCATTGATCTTTTGGGTATGGCTTTTGTTTGTATATTTGTTTTGATCTTGAATATTATACCTTTTTCAGAGAAATTTGCTATTATTTTGTTTCTGCAAAAGCTTTCCTATTTAAAAAATTCCTTTTTCTATTATGAATTTGACAAACATTAACAAGCAGGAACATACCTTCCCCAAAATAAGACTATGTGAAACCATGAATGAAATTTGTATCCTTTAAAGTGGTATATAAATATTAGCTATATTAGTAAGGCAACTGATTAGCTTCAGTGGATGGAATATTGGAGTTGGATTCTAAAAGACCTGAATTTGAATTCTGTCTAGACATTTATTTGCCTTGTAACCCTGGGTAGGTCACTTAACTGTCAGTTTTATCTTCTGTATAATGGGACAATTGTAACACCTAACTCATAGGATTGTTGTGAGGCTCAAATGAGATATAATGTATGCAAAGTTTGTTGCAAACTTCAAAGAGCTATATAAATACTAGCTATTATTATTACTGTTGTTGTCATTAGCATATTTTTAGTCACATGGATTTGAAACCTCAAAGTTATCCTTGACTCCTCAATCTCAACTCATGTACTCAGTCAATTTGCAAAATCTTTTTTATCTACCATCACAGTATTTCTCACCCATTCCCTTATTTCTGTTCACACAATTCCCACCCTATTTCAGGCACTTATCACCTCTTGCCTGGATTATTTCAGTGATCAGTGTGTTTTGCTGCTTCTAGTTCCTTTCCTCTTTGGTCCATTTGCTACACAGCTTATCAAAATGATGTTCCTAAAGCATACGTTCTGGCTGGGTCACTCCTCTACTCAAAAAGACCCTGTGGCTCCCTGTTGCCTCTAGGATAAAATGCAAACTCTTCTATTTGGCTTTAAATGCCCTTCATAAGCTGACTCCAGCTGAGCTCTACAGGTTTATTACTTATTACTACATTTTATTCATTCTTTGTTTCAGTGAAATTGGCCTATTTATGATTGCTGTATACATGACTTTCTCTCCTCCATTTCTGTCCCTTTATGTAAGCCGTCTCAAGTGCCTGGAATTCAGTCCCTCCTCACTTCCATCTCTCTGAATCTATAACTCCTCCCTACAAAACTCAACTCAGTTTTCAGTATCTACATATGGAAGGTCTTCCCTAATTTCCTACTTGTTTCTAGTTTCTCTTTCTCCACCCCAAGCACTTTGTGTGCATTTTGTATTTGCTTATATGTGCATGGGATTTTCTGCCAATAGAATATAAACTTCCTGAGATCAGGATTTGACTTCGTGTCCTTAGTGCCTAGCATGTTGTAGGTATTTAATAGGTCATGATTGATTGATTGATGCCTATTTCAAGAGAGTACAATTCATGGCAGGATCTACCAAAGAACAAATTGTAGAAATGAGCTAATTTTATTAAAATAATGACAGTTATGAAACAATATTCCCAAATTTGGGGGATGTAGCCAAAACAATCCTTAGGGGAAAATTTATATAACTGAACACTTTTATTAATAACAAAGAAGAGGAGCAAATAAGTCATTGATTTGAGAAATCAACTAAAATAATAGAAAACAATAAATTAAAAACCTTGATTAAACATAAAATAGGATTCAGAAATTTAAAGAAGACAGATGGAAATAAATTGAAAAGTTGAAAACAAAACAGTCACTGAAATAATTTTTAAAAAGTTAGTTTTTAGGGAAGAAAAAAATGATTAAACAGATAAATCATTAGCTAATTTAAAGGAAGAAAGAAGAAAACTGAATTGCTAGTATGAAAATTTAAAAAGGATAATTCACAATAAATGAAGAAAAACTGAAAACTAAGGGTATGGTCTTCAATTGAGAAATGGCTTAGTTATGTATAGTTTATGAATTGATGAAATACTATTGTGATATAATAAATGAGGAAATAGATTATTCTGAAAAGATTTGGACAGACTTATATGAACTGATGCAGAATGAAGTAAGCAGAACCAGGAAAACAATTTATGTTATTGCATCAATATTTACAAAATGAATTATTTTGAGGACTTTTATAAACTAATGAATAAAATTAGCCAATAACTTTGAAAGCTGTAAGTACCATGATAAATACAGTGACCATCCATGATTCTCTGGGATAAATGATGAAACATTGTATGTATGACAGAGAGATGATGTGTTTAGTATGCACAATGAGACATTTTCATATATAACTATTGAGGGAACTTGTTACTAACTATCCATATTTATTGTAAGAAATTTGTTTTTCTTTCTTTCCCCCAGTGGAGTTGAGGGAGGTGTAGAAAGGAAAAAAAAATAGATTTCTGTCAAATTTTCTTTTTTTTGGTGAGGTAGTTGGAGTTAAGTGACTTGCTCAGGGTCACACAGCTAGTAAGTGTCAAGTGTCTGGTGTCTGATCTGAGACCGGATTTGAACTCAGTTGCTTCTGACTCTAGGGCCGGTACTCTATCCATTGTGCCCCCTAGCTGCACCTCTTGTCAATGTTTTTTAAAGGATAGAGTGCCACAGATGTGAAATGTATGTACTTTTTAAAAATTTAATAATACTGGGACAGCTAGGTGGTGCAGTGGATAGAGTTCTGGTCTTGGAGTCAGGAGGACCTGAGTTCAAATCCGGCCTTAGACACTTGACACTTACTAGCTGTGTGACCCTGGGCAAGTCACTTAACCCCTATTGCCTCACCAAAAAGAAAAAATTAATATTTTTTTTCTAGTTACATGTAAAAATAATTTTAACATTTTTTTCTTTTCAAATTTTGAGTTCCAAATTCCCTCCTTCCCTCCTCTCCCCTCCTCATTGAGAAGGCAAGCAATTTGGCATAGATTATACATTTGTAATCATGCATAACACGTTTCTAAGTAAGTCATGCTGTGAAAGAAAAAACAGACAAAAAAGAGACTCCCCCAAAATAAAGAAAGAATATTTTCAATCTGCATTCAGGCTCCACCAGTTCTTTCTGTAGAAACTTAGCATCTTTCATCATAAGTCTTTCAGAATTTTCTTGGATCACTGTGTTGCTGAGAATAGCTAAGTTATTCATTGTACAATATTGTTACTGTGTACAATGTTCTTCTGGTTCTGCTCATTTCACTTTGCATCAGTTCATGTAAGTCTTTCCAGTTTCTCTGAGAGCATCCTGCTTATCATTTCTTATCGCACAATAGTATTCCGTCATAATCATATACAATAACTTGTTCAGTCATTCCCCAAGTGATAAGCATCCCCTCAATTTCCAATTCTTTGCCACCACAAAAAAGAGCCGGTATAAATATTTTTGTGCATACTGTTGTTTTGTACATGTTTTTTATCTCTTTAGGATAAAGACCTAGTAGTGGTATTGCTTGGTCAAAGGGTATGCATGGTTTTATAGCCCTTTGGGCATAGTTCCAAGTGTTGCATGTACTTTCAGATAAGATCACTGTATTACTAGTTTTACTTAACTTTTTTACTTTATTATGGGGAGCTCTCATGAAGCGAGAGCAATCTGTAAATGATTATAATAAAAACACATCAATAAAACAAACAAAAAAGATATCTATGTGGGCCCACTGACACCTTTGTCAGAGGACTAGCTTAGCTAAATGTCAAGAGACCAATTCTCAGGCTGGCCACAAGGTGAAATTTTGGCCATGATGACTTTTAAAAACCACTTGTTAAATTGTTGAGGGGTTGAAATCTGCTTTAGTATAGAGGGCACTGATGAAATGACATATCTTAGGCGTGGCAAAATAAATCTTTCCCAAAAATATGAGATCAAGAATTTTGAGCCTGATATTGAAAGTCCTGCACACTACAGCTTCAACTTGATTTTCCAATGTTACCTCTGAGTTGCTTTCTTACATATACTGTATATTTTGGCTAAACTAGGATCTTCCCTGTTTCTCCAAACTGATACTATACTTTCTCACTTCAGTGCCTTTGTACCACTATACCTTAAAAGTTCTTTCCCTATTTCTGCTTTTTGAAATCCTCCATATCCTTCAAGGTCCATACCTTCACAAAATCTATCATGATTGTCTAACCTTCTCCTCACCCCTAATGTGCTAGTGTTGTTGTTCAGTTGTATCTGACTCTTCATGACTCCATATGGCGATTTCTTGGCAAATATACTGGAGTGGTTTGCCATTTCCTTCTCCAATGGATTAAGGCAAACAGAGGTTAAGTGACTTGTGCAGGGTCACACAGCTAGTGAGCATCTGAGGCTGGATTTGAACTCACGTCTTCCTGACTCCATACCCAGGGAGTGCTCTATCTACTGAGCCACCTATCTAGTAGTGAACTGTATGTTTTATCTAAAGACCATTATAATAAAGTTGAGAGAGGCTTATTATTGCCAAGTTGTCTTACTACATGGTTAGTAAGGTTCAGATGAGTAAGGTGCCTTACAAGGAAACATGGAACACACAACAAAACAGAAAAAAAGCAAGCCACCTTTATTAAGGGGACATAGAGAAAAGAAAGGTCAAGGAAGATGGAAAAGGGTCAGATCTACTAGAGCCCAGTGGAAGACAGCACCGAAACTTGTAAAAATCTGGTGGGTTTTTAAAATGATTTTTGTCTATGTCAGGTGTGACCAGGCACTGGAAGGAGGGAGGGAGGAACCTGGATGAGTGGACCAGTGCTAATTAAAGGCAGACTCTTGGGTAATTGGCAGCTAATTGATATTCACATTCTCTACCAGAAGGAAGATGCTTTCAGCTGTTCCTGTTGGTTTCAAATTTGACAGTGAATCAGGTTTTTTGTTTTCTCCTGACCTCTATGGTAGGGAAGTTCCTGTTGATTTTAGCATATGAAATTTTGGTTTTCAGCCATAAGAACTCTTTTATAAAAGAAAAATTCAGTTTTATTTTCATCTCTGAATTTTCTCCTTCCTACTTCTCCCTCTACCACACTGAGAAAGCAAGAAAAACAAAACCTGTCATAAATATGTATAGTTGAGTGAAATAAATTTCATAAATGCCTGCATTTAACCATATCCTCTGGAATTGTGGTTGCTCATTGTGTTGATCAGATTTTTCTACATCTTTTGAGGTATTTTGTCTTCACAGTATTGTTGTCATTGCTCCTGGTTCTTCTCACCTTGCATCAATTCATACAAGTCTTCCCAACTTTGTTTTGAAACGATCCCCTTTATCCGTTTATTTTAAAAAATTATATCTGTTTTTAAATCAGCAAAAATTTACCTCTTCACTGCTGCTGCCAATTGAGAATGAAAGAAAAGCAAAATCCCTGTTACGAACATGTATAATCAAGCAAACAAATTTCCACATTGACCACGTACAAAAGTGGCAACAACAAAAAAAGTCTCGCTCTGCATACAGTCCTTCAGCTCTCTGTCAAGAGTTGGGTGGTATGTTTCATGATGAGTGTTTGGAATCACTAGGACCTGGAATCATGTTTAGTCATTTCACCGATCAATATTGCTAATTTTCCCAAAGTTATTTCTCTTTACCATATTTACAATGTAGAAATTGTTTTTCTGGTTCTGTTCACTTTACTCTGCATCATTTCATTCAGGTCTTCCTAGGTTTCCCTGAAACTATCTCTGGCATCATTTCTTACAGCACAATAGTATTTTATCACATTTATATACTATAACTTATTTATCTACTTCTCAATTGATGGACACCCTCTTAGATTACTAGACTTTGCCTTGCTAAAAAGAGCTATAAATATTTTTGTACATTCTTTGTCTTGCTTAGGTCTAATCCCTTCCTTCTAATTTCCCCTTCTCCGTTCTCCCCTTTCCCTTCTATTTCCTTGTTGAGTAGAATGTATGTCTGTACTCAACTCTGTGTGTGTGTGTGTGTGTGTGTGTGTGTGTGTGTGTGTGTGTGTGTGTGTGTGAGAGAGAGAGAGAGATAAAGGTCTCAAATTCTACTACACACTCTGCTGTGTATGCATTCTTTCCATCTTTGATTAGTTCATAGTTTGATTAGTGAGGTTGAAGTGTCAGCTGCTTCCCTTACTCTCTTCTTGTTTTTATAGGTGTCTAATTTGCACAACCTAATTATTCGAGGTAATTTCCCCTAACCTTCCTTTCCTTCTCTCCCAATGTATTTCTCATCCCCTTTCTTTCCATTCCTTTTTTAAGGTCATCAAGATATACCAGAACCACTCTCAGGCCTTCTGTCTAATTAGACTTTCTCTATGACCCCTGATCATGATGGACTTCAGAGGGGACACATGTATGAATGCAAGTAGTTTATCCTTGTTTAGCCCCCATCATTGTCCTATGTTTACCTGTTTATGTTTCCCTTAAATTTCTAGTACTTAGTACTTAGAAAGTATTCTGATCTAGGGTTCAGTTTGATTGTTGTCTCCCTTCCTCGCCCCCCTACACCCCAATCTGATCTTTGTAAGAGTTTTAATCTGAGCAACAGTAGAGCACAAATCCCTTTGAAATATCCTAGTAAGTCACTAAAAATACACTAAAAAGAGCAATGATGCAGAAAACCAGAAAGGAAAAACCATAAGCTTATCCATCTAATTTAGAACTGCACAAAAAGATTGGCACCATCTTGCAGAAGCCCAAGAGGTAAACCCATGAGAAAAGAATAACTATACAACATGTCCAACTGGAGCCTCAGGGAAGAAGTGATCTTAGCACAAAGACTATAAGAGTACTGGAAGAAATGAAGCAAGGGATCCAAAGATTGGCAACCACCATTATATAATACAGGAGAGTTTGGAATATGGTATTCCAGAGGCCATAGAGTCTGGGTGTCAAGCCAAGGTCATCCACTGCGTCCTGGGCCTTTGCCATTCATTTTGACTTTTGTCTTGCCACCGGACTTCCATGACTCTGGAAGAGAAAGTGAGGCTGTTATAACACTGCCTCACATAAAGTCAGTTCACACACAAGTCAAAACATTATTCCCTGATATTATTGGGACTCTTTGGAAACAAAGGACAAACAACAATAGTGGAATGCTCTTGGACTTAGCTTCTATCACCCAACTGGGAAGCTTTATTGATTCAGGGTGGTAGAATTGTGGATTCCCCTTTGGTTTGGGATTTCTGTTCTGTTTATTCCTTTGTTGGCTTTAGACTGGGATAGTATCTGGGACTAAGATCTTACTCTGCTTCTCTAGTCAGAACCACACAGATGATGCCTGCTTCTGAAGTTCTTCCTCTCTTACTACATTGCCTAGGGCCTACAACTACTCCTTACCCCTGAACAGGACACCACCTCTTGTGCACAGGTTCCTTCTTTAGTCTTCCTCGTGACCCAGAACTGGCTGAAGGGAGATGAATTTCCAGTTGGCTGGTTTAGAACCTCCCCTTGCCCTGGTTCACAGACTTTCCCTCAGTGTTGTAGTGCTCTATGAGTGTGCGCCTGGTCAGTTTCATTTCTCTATTATTAGTGATTTAGAGTATTTTTTCATTAGCCGTAAGAACCCTTGAAGGCTATCTCACAAGTCATAAAGGAGTACCCAAATTGATATAATCATGGATCTTTGCAGAATTAAAAAAAAATTGAACAAAAATTTCTTTATATCTCTGAGAAGTCATTCCATTAAACCAGCTGATCAAAAGGATGTTCAGTGACTTAAAGAGAGTTCTGCCCTTAGAAAGTCATTGCTTTCTTCAAGCTTCCTTTCCATCTAGCTAAGGCCTGTCCTGTGTTGGAAGGTAAGAGAAATGGTGACATCATCCCCTGACTCTTGCTGCTTCATGCTCAGGAATGAGTCCTTGTTTCTTACTAGCTAACAAGTTCCCCCATATTAGAGCCACTGTTAACTTTTATTTCTGAAGAGCTTGCCATTGTCTGCTTTCCATAAGGTACAATTTTCTCCTTATTTGTTTAGAGTAGATATTAATAGTTATTGTATTATCAAAAGAATCAAGGGGAAAAGAGGTTTAAAGTTCTTAGAAGCCATATTAAAGGTAAAATAGAACAGAATTTTTAGGGGCAAAGTCCACTAAACTGTAGGCAGATGAAAAATGTTTTTCCCTCTGATTTTTCCTAAAACAGAAATGCTGGAATTTAAATTCTCTTGAAAAATATTTATTATTGGATTCATTCATTAAAACAGAAGTTTCCGTAATATTTTTGAAGCCAGCATCTATTACCAATCTATTTCTGCTTAATTAATTTAGTAACAGATTAATTTTAATAATATTTAACATTTATGTAATGTCTAGGGGCAGCTAAGTGGCACATTGGATAGAGTCAGGAAGATCTGAGTTCAAATTTGGCCTCAGACATGTAGTAGACCCTGGTAAAGTCACTTAACACTGTTTGCCTCAGTTTCTTCATCTGTAAAATGAGCTGGAGAAGGTAATCGAACACCACTTCAGTATTTCTTCCAAGAAAACCCCAAATGGGGTTACAAAGAGTCAGACACAACTGAAACGACTGAACAATAGCAAACAGCATGTAATGTTTACCAGGTGCCAAGCACTATGTTAAGTGCTTTAAAGAGATTAAAACCTGCAATTATAGATAATAGCTAAAGATGAAATGGGATTGTTTTTAAAAAAATGAAGGTTAGTGTTTGATATAGAACTTGTCCCAGAGCCCAATCACTCTGGAGGAATTTATGATCTAAGGCTGTGGTGTCAAATTCAGATAGAAACGGGATGGGGGAAGGAGTGTTAATACATATTGACTTAGAAATCCACAACTTAACATTATCTGTGTTACATTGTATTTTTATTTATTTAGTTAAACATTTCCCAATTACATTTTAATTTCGTTTGGCCCAGGCTTGGGGGTTTTGCTGCTACCAGCCGACACCTCTGATCTAAGGAATGTGACCTCCATGCTTCTTTTTCTTAACGGGCTTTTCCTTTAACAGGGAAAATATTTAGGTTGGAGGCACTCAGACTTTCATAAGGGCAATGGATAGCTGCAGTGCTAATCTAACAATATATAACCATGGCTTTAGGTTTGAAATCTCAAAAATCTACCCCTTTTTTGCACTCAGTCAGCCAACAAGCATTTAATAATCACCGTCTCTGTGCCAGTCTTTGGGGCTGCCAAGGACAAAGAATGAAACAATTCAAAGGATTTAAGTTCCTTAGGATATGAGGTGTGCATGACGCTCCCTCCTTAAACTTTTAGTAATGATTGAGTAGTGTCTGGTCATCATTGTTCTAGTGAAAATTTATTTTCTCTGGTGGTTTCTAGATGATATGTATAATATTTTGGCTGTTATGCTTCTTTCTGATGGTTATTTTCTTTTGAAATCCTGAAAACGTTTTTGACTTAGGTGAATGAAAGGAAACTTCTTTGCTGATTGAAGATCATGTCTTCTTCATCAGGGTGCTGATGTCTCTGTTGCCTTTTGCTTTGCCTCTAACTAGATACTTAACTATTGTTCATTGTTGATACTCAACTAATTTTGTTCAAATTGAAAAGTTATAAACAAGAGTGAAAAAGCATACATGAATTCAAGAATTAGTCAGTTTCCTGAAAGGAAAGCAGTTTTAAGCGTCATTGAACAACTCTATGAAAAAGGCTGAGTGTTATTTTACATGATTTTAGACTTTCATGACTGGAAATTAGATATAGCAGTTTAAAAATTATATTTCACTTGAACTTTTGCAAGCTTAGGGCATGTTTTTATTTAAAAAAATCAGACACAACATCTTGAATGGAGTATAGTACCAGATGTTTTATGAAATTCAACAGAAATTGCTGATGGCCACCTGCTTACTATTTATTAAAAATGTGTATAATCACTGATGCCATTTAACATATATATGTTATAGAATAATTTTATATTAGACCACATCAGAATAATAATTATCAGTAGAATGTTGAGAAATTTCTATCACTTTATAAAACTTTTGGAATATTATGACTGTAATGATCACTTTAAGGATTTTTGAAAAAGACAGTTGAATTAAGGTCAGGGCACTTTGAAATTTTAACTTTCCCTCTTTCCACTTTTAAGGAAAGTATTTTGTTACCTGTAAGCTTGAAAGGAGAATAATCGTTTTATATAACTGCAGGCACTGTGCTTTGTAAATATTCTCATTTGATCCTTACAACAACTCTGAGTTATTGTTCCCATTTTATAGTTGAGGAAACAGGCAAACAAGTTATATGAATTGCCCGCCCAGGGTCACACATCCGAGGCTGGATTTGAACTTCAGTTTTCCTAACTCCAGGCCCAGCACTGTATCCACTGCCCCACCTAGTTGCCTTAAATGCCTGAACAGGAGCTATTATTAGGTATCAGTGTTTGTATTGACTTACTGACTTGGGTTAAGTGGCAGACTTTTACTTTGAAAGGACTCTTTATAGGGGTCACTCAGATGCTATCAATTTTCAAGCTTCAGGAAGATTCCCACAGATTATAGCTGCATTTGTGGCTCTGGAATAGGTGATTGTGATAGTGGAGTAGGAACAGCAAAGTCCTATTTTTCCCCTAGAGCAGTGAGGCCCTATCCTTTCTCTGTATGTTGATTAGGCAACCCTTTCCCCTGTATTCTTAGCCCTTTCCCCATATGCTGAGCAGACAACTAATTCCCCCATATGTTCAATGGACATCCTCACCACTCTGTGGCAGACTCTATCGCCAGTGACCTTGTGGTCAAGGGATTTTCCCAAGACCACACAATTACAATAAGCCTCCTCAATGCCTGATAGTAATGATTTGAAACCGTCTTAATCATGCACGAAATGATTTTGGTAATCATGCACACAATGATTTTGGTAATCATGCACACAATGATTTTGGTATTCATGCAGTAATTCAAACTGACTTTTTCTGTTCTTGCAGTTTTCAAACTGCCATGAGGGTATGGCATTGGAATGCAAACCAATTCCCAATTCATGGTCAGACAAATGGGAATACTGATATTTGTGTCCACCCAGTGCACCAGAGTGGCTCCCTCATTCCCTGCTGTTACCCTATAATTGTACCTCGCCAGTTGTGTTCTCATGTGATTAAGATATTATGAACATTCATGTTCCTGTAGTGCACACAGTAGGCCGTTTGAAAACTACAGTCCTTGTGCATGTAATAGTACAAGCCATCCTGAAACCATCACAGACCATCACAAATATTCTGCAGAAACAAATCTTGTATTTACCTCTCATTGCAGACTGATTAAGACTATGTTCCTGTTTAAATTTATCCTCCAGACGGTTTACTACATATTCTTCTATTTGGTAAGATTTCAAATTAGCTGGTTGGCAACATTGGTCAATTATCTATCCAGTAGAGTTTCTATGAGAGTATTGTTGGTGTGCTGGTGGTTGAAAAGAAGAAAGTTAAGTGTGAAGAGTTTCTTTCCTTATAAAAGTCATTTTGTATATAAACCTTGTTAATAATGAAGCAGTCTATGCAATTATACTTTTTAAGTGTACTTATGATTTAATACAGCAACTGTCAGCTGGTAGAAAAGTAAATGTTTTGTATCATAACAAGCTATTCATTTTTTGTGGATTGGTTAAGTGACTAAAAATACCAAAATGAATTTCTGTCTCTCAGTAAGAGAACTTGTAAAATACCATTTTCTACCACATATTTACATGGGCAAGGATTTTCACTTTATTCTTATTTTAAATAAAAATATAAAGATAAACTTGATGTAGGACCAGATATAAGACTGTTGTTGAGCCAAATATTACAAACCTTTATTCAAATAAAAAAAGTTCAGTTTTTAAGTACCTACTACATTCTAAGCACTATCATTCTAGGGATACAAAGAATGGCAAAAGACAGGACTGTTTTTGGAGGACTATCCTTATCCTGGAGGAGATCATAATCAAATAAGAGAGACAGCATGCAAACAACTATGTACAAAAAAGTCTTATACAGGATAAGTGGGAACTAATCAGCAGAGGGAAGGCAAGAGAATGAAGAGAGATGAAGGTGAGATTTTAACTGGGACTTAACAGAAGCCAGAAGGCCAAGATGAGAAGGAAGAGCATTCATGGTATGGTGGACAGCCAGTAAAAATACCCTGAGTTGGAAGATAGAGTATCTTGTTCATAGAAGAGCAAGGGGGCCAGTATTACTGGATACATACTGGAGAGTATGTGGCAGACAGTAAAATATGAGAAGACTGGAAAAATAGAGGGGTTAAGTTATGAAGGGCTTTGAATGCTGAACAGAGGATTTTGTATTTGATCTTAGAGAGCCACTGGAGTTTGGTGAGTAGGGGGATAATATTGTCTGACCATCACTTTAGAAAAATCATTTAGGAGGTTGAGTGGGTGGATTGGAGTGGGGAGATTATTGTGGTAGGCAGACCAAAAAACAGGCTCTTGTGGTAGTCTAGGCATGAGAGATAATACGAGAGTAAAGTCAACTTTACTACAACTTTACTACTCTTTATGCTTTGGTAATGGACTGGATGTGGGGGAGGGGATAGGAGACAGTGGTCTCTTATTCTTAGGTTATGAGCCGGGATGTCTACAAGGTTGGTGATGCTTTTGACAGTACTAGAGAAGATACGAAGCGGGGAGGGTTTAAGGGGCAAGCTAATGAGTTAAGTTTTGGACATATTAAATTTAAGATCTCTACAGGACATTGAGTTTGAGAAGTCTGTTAGGCCATTGGAGATGCAAGACTGGAGGTTGGCAGAGAGTTTAGGGTTGGAAAAGTGAATTTGAAAACCATTAGCGGGGGCAGAGCCAAGATGGCAGAATGAAAGCAGTGACTTGCTTGAGCTCTCCCCCAAATCCCTCCAAATACTTGTAATGAAAAATGGCTCTAAACAAATTCTAAAGCAGCAAAACCCACAAAAAGAGTGAAGCAAATTTCCAGCCCAAGACAGCCTGAATGGTTGATCAGAAAAGTATATCACGCCAGGTGGGGAGCGTGCAGGCCGCAACAAAACTGAAGCAGGCCTCAGAGGATTGAAACACAGGCAGCTGTGGTGGATTCCAGACTTCTCAACCCACAAATGCCAAAGACAAATTAGAAGGTCAGTGAGAAAAGTCTGTTTCTGCGGTGAGAGAGGAGCTAGGTCTCAGCCTCAGTTCCCAAGCGAGCGCGACCCCAGGGCAGTGGCTGTGTCCTGAGCTTCCGGTCCACAGATTGAGGGGGAATTGGGTGGCTGATCAGAGGGGTACTGCAGGGATCTATTTGCCAGGCAAGAATCTCTTGCTTTGCCCATGCTTGGATCTGGGTTACAGTTCTGGGTGGCGGTCCTGGGGTGAGGAGGAGCACTGGCCTGGTGGAGCTTGTAGTGATTGGGGAGAGGAAATTCTTCTCACAGTTCCAAGACAGAAAAGAGTGCTTGTGGTCACTCACAGACCAGAACACAGGCTAGGAAAGGAGTAAACACCTCGCCCCTTATCATACCACCGTGGAAGAACTGAAAATTTACAGGTCCCTAGAAGTATCTCTGAAAACAGCCACACAAAACCCCCGAAGCTTGGGACAGTACATTCTCCACATTGGAAGCAGACTCTTACCTTGACAAAGAGTTTAAAACTCAAGTAATTGTCTGGGATCATGAGCAAGCAGCACAAAAAGAGTCAGACTATATTATCTTACTTTGGTGACAAAGAAGATCAAAACATACAACCAGAAGAAGACAACAAAGTCAAAGCTCCTACATCCAAAGCCTCCAAGAAAAATATGAATCAGTCCCAGGCCTTGGAAGACCTCAAAAGAGATTTTGAGAAACAAATAAGAGAAGTAGAGGAAAAACTGGGAAGAGAAATGAGAGTGATGCAAGAAAATCGTGAAAAACAAGTTAACAGCTTGCTAAAGGAGATCCAAAAAAATACTGAAGAAAATAACACCTTAAAAAATAGCCTAACCCAAATGGCAAAAGAGGTCCAAAAAGCCAATGAGGAGAAGAATGCCCTAAAAAGCAAAATTGGCCAAATGGAAAAGGAAGTCCAAAAGCTTACTGAAGAAAATACTTCCTTAAAAATTAGAATACAGCAATTGGAAGCTAGTGACTTTATGAGAAATCAAGGCACTATAAAACAAATCCAAAAGAATGAAAAATTAGAAGACAATGTAAAATATCTCATTGGAAAAACAACTGACCTGGAAAATAGTTCCAGGAGAGAGAATTTAAAAATTATTGGACTACCTGAAAGCCATGATCAAAAAAAGAGCCTAGACATCATCTTTCAAGAAATTATCAAGGAAAACTGCCCTGATATTTAGAAACCAGAGGGAAAAAAAATTGAAAGAATCCACAGTTCTTCTCCTGAAAGAGATCCCCAAAGGAAAACTCCTAGGAATACTGTAGCCAAATTCCAGAGTTCCCAGGTCAAGGAGAAAGTATTACAAGCAGCCAGAAAGAAACAGTTCAAGTACTGTGGAAACACAATCAGGATAACACAAGATTTAGCAGCTTCTACATTAAAGGACCACAGGGCATGGAATATAATATTCTGGAGGGCAAAGGCGATAGGATTACAACCAAGAATCACCTGCCCAGCAAAACTGAAATATAATCCTTCAGGGGAAAAAAATGGTGATTCAGTGAAACAGAGGACTTTTAAGCAGAGCTGAATAGAAAATTTGACTTCCAAATACAAGACTCAAGTGGAACATGAAGAGGTAAACGGGAAAGAGAAATCATAAGAAACTTATTAAGGTTGAACTGTTTACACTCCCACATGAAAAGATGATATTTCTAACTCATGAGACCTTTGTCAGTATTAGGGTAGTTGGAGGGAAAAAATTATATGTACGTATGTGTAGATAGCTAGGTAGATAGTTATATAGATAGATAGAGGGCACAGGATGAGTTGAAGATTAAGGGGTCATATCTGGATAATAAAATTAAGGGATGAGAGAGGATTATACTAGGAGAAGGAGAAAGGGAGAGGTGGAATGGGGTAAATTATCTCACAAAAAAAACAAAAGAAAAGGCTCTTACAGTGGAGGGGAAACGGAGGAAGGTGAGAGGGAATCAGTGAATCTTATTCTCATTGGATTTGGCTTAAGAAAGGAATAACACACTCAATGGGGTGTGGAAATCTGTCTTACCCTACAGGAAAATAGCAGGGGAAGGGGACAAGAGAGCAGGGGGATGATAGAGAGGAGGGCAGATTGGGAAAAGGGGTAATCAGAAGCAAATACTTCTGAGAAGGGACAAGGTCAAAAGAGACAATACAATAAATGGGGGGGACAGGACAGGATTAAGGGAAATAAAGTTAGTATTTCACAACATGTCTACTATGAAAGTGTTTTACATAACTGCACATGTATAACCTATATTGAGTTGCTTGCCTTTTCAATGAGAGTGGGTGGGGAGGGAGCAAGGGAGAAAGTTTGGAGCCCAAAATTTTAAAAATACATGTTTTTTTAAAAAAATGTTTTCACATGCAACTGGGAAATAAGAAATATAGGAAATGGAGTACAGAAATCTATCCTGCCTTACAGAAAGATAGAAGAGGAAGGGGATAAGAGAAAGGGGGGTAGTGATAGAAGAGAGGGCATTAGGGGAAAGGGTGTTCAGAATGCATGCCCTCTTGGGGTGGGGGGAGGGGCAAGATGGGGTGAAAATTTGGAACTCAAAATCTTGTGGAAGTAAATGCTGCAAACAAAAATTAAATAAATAAATGAACAAATAAATGAATAAATAAATAAATAAATGAGCCTGCCCTGAAGTGGGGGACATTGGATGAAACAAACAAATAAATAAATAAATGAAGTCTGAAGGAAAGAAAAAAAAGAAAACTATTAGCATAGAGATAGATGATGATTTATCCATAGAAGCTGATGAGATCTCCCAAGTAAGAGTATATAGAAGAGAAGAGGGCCCTGGACAGAGTCCTATGGGACACTGAGAGTTATCCAGAATGAATTTGTTGAAGATCTTGCAAAGGAGACAGAGAAGGAGTGATCAGACAGGTAGGAGGAGAGCCAGGAAAGACTACTTTGCTGAGAAAAACCTAGAGAAAAGAGAACATCAAGGAGAAGAGGATGATTAACAGTGTCGAAGTGCAGAGAGGTTAAGAAGGATGAGGACTGAGAAAAGTTCCATTGGATTTGGCAATTAGGAGACAATTTGAAGAGAACAGTTTCAGCTAATCATGAAGTCTGAAGCCAAACTAGAGAATTAAGAAGAGAGTGAAAAGGGAGGAAGTGGAGGAACCTATTGAAGATGGCCTTTTCAAGGATTTTAGCTGTAAAAGGCATGAGAAATGTAAGATGATATTTAGTGGCGATTTTTTTAAAGATGGGGGACATGGGCATGTTTGTAGGCTATAGGAAGCAGCTAGTGGGAGAGATTGAAAATAGTGACAAAGTGGGGATGATGAAGCAGGCAGTCTGCTGGAAGAAATGGGATGGAATGTGATTTCTTGCACAGGTGGAGAGGTTGGACTCTGCTTTTCTTCTCTCTGCTGTTCAGCAGTGGGAGGAGGAAAAGGTGAGATGGTTGAAGCAAGAAGAGAATATTTGGAATATCTTGTGAGAGGAATGAGATGGTTAATCAGGGAGGAATAAAAGGATTACCTTGTTGCAGTAAGGGTCCAGTTGAAGTTAGATAAAACCAATTAATAGTGTACACAGCCAGAATGATGTTGTGTCAGTATCCAGTTGCATTTAGCAGCATGTAAGTAAACACGGAGGTGGAAGATATGGATACATGCATATCTTCACAGCAAGACTTAACTGTGATTGTAACTACTGTCATGACCAGTAGAAGTCAAAGAATATCTAAACAATTTAGGCAAAATGTCTATTTTATCCAAATTATCTGGTCTGTGCCATTTAGAATTATTTTTTAAAAATTCTTATTTTATTGGGCTGCTGAGCTCAGGAGAAATTATGTAGGGCAAGAATACCCTAAATAATTATTTTTTTCTTCTGCTTCATTTAGATTGTGAAAATGGCCTCAAGATAATAGCAGAAAACCATTTTTCTTTTCAGTTGTTTGGTATTTGGAGAAGGCCATTTGAAAAAGAAGGGGATATATAGGTGTAAGACATTTCAGCACTGATTTTATTGTGGTTTTCTGTAAAAATAAATCTGTTATTAGTCACTGATTGAGTGAATTTATAAGTGGCAAAGTGTTAAAGTAGGTAAGTGTCTCCTTCTGTGGAAAAGTTGCCAAAGTCTGAACTGCTAAGTTGTTTATTTTAACAATGGGAACATTTCTTTCTTCTGTTGCTACACTCTTATTTATCATAGTAGTTGGGCTACATAAAAATGAGAACTGCCCTATAAAGGACAATAATCAGTTTCACTTGATTTATTTAAAGAAGTAATTTTTTTTTGCTCATTGTTTTTCTGTTTTCCCACCTTTATCAAAATATACAAAATGGTTTCACTTTAGAATAAAAAAAAAGCCCAGCACAACATATGTCTGTGTATGTGTGTGTATATATATGTGTGTGTGTGTGTGTGTGCACATGTATATGTATGCATGTATATGTATATACATGTATATATGTATGTAGACAGGTTGAGTGACCCAACTGGCTACTAAGTGTGCCTCTAGTCTGTCTCACTAAATCAACTTTTCAGGCAGCTAGGTGGCACAGTGTGCATTGGACCTGGAATCAGGAAGACCTGAGTTCAAGTGTGACATCAGACATTTACTAGCTATATGATCCTGAGCTGGTTACTAAACCTCAGTTTTCCTTAGTTTGCTCAACTATAAAATGAGGCTAATAATAGCACCTTTCTCGGAGGATTTTGTTGTGATAACCAAATGGGAGAATATTTTGAAAAAGCTCTTAGCACAGTACCTGGCACGTAGCAGGTTATATATAATCCTTATTCCCTTCTCTTTCCCTTCCTTCTTAACTAACATCAGTTTTTATAAGTAGTTATTACTTTATAGTATAGTTTAAGATCTGGTCCTTTTAGGCCCTCTTTCTTTTCATGAAATTCTTGACCTTTTGTTCAATCAGATGAATTGTGTAATAGCCCTCTGTGGCTGGATCACAAAGTGTGGGGGCAAAGGGTATAAGAAGACTGGGAAAGGTGGAGGGAAAGGCAGGTTATGCAGTGGTTTGAAACACCAAATGGGATTTTTTATGTCTGATGCTGGAGGTGATAGGGAGTCACTGGAGTTTATTGAGTAGGAAGGTGACATGGTTAGACTTGTGCTTTAGGAGGATGGACTGGAGTGGAGCCAAGAGATTTGTGACAGGGAGACCAGCTAGCAGGTTATTGTTATAGTCCTTGTGTGAGATTAAGGCCTTTACCAGGGTGGTGGCAGTGGCAGTGGCAGAGGAGAGAACCTTTCTGAAGGTATCATTAACAGACTTGGCAACAGTTGGAATATGGAGAAGTTGAGGATACCTAGGATACCCAAGCCTGGGTGACTGGGAAGATGGTGGTACCCTTGACAGGTGAAGACAGTGAAAAAGGGATTTGGAAGGAATGAGTTGAGGAGGGGAAGAAGAGGAAATGTTTAGCGAAAGGCCTTATTTTTTCAGTGAAATATGAGTCAGGTTTCTCAGTTGAGAGGGTGAAGGGAATGGGGAGCTGTGGGAGGTTTAAGGAGGGAGGAAAGGGTTTGGAAAAGCCACTCGAGTGACTAGCTTAGTGAGTCAGGTAATTGTAAAAGAATTGTCTTGCCTTGGGGGGGGGGCCAGTTAAGATTGAGTAATATAAATTTGTAGTTAATGCAGTCAGCATTTTCTGCACCTTCATTCAGGAGCACATAAGTAGGAGCAAAGGAAGTGCATGGTGGGAATAATCCAAGGCTAAGGCTTGGTAGAACAAGATCTTGCTAGGATAAGGAAGCAGTTGATTCAAGAAGAGGAGGAGGGAGTACGGTGTTGACATTGTAGGAGTGATGGCCTGGAAAAGAACTAAGGGTTCAAATGACTGAAAGTCACTGGAAGAACAAAGAGTAAGGTTTATTGTTGCAAGGCAGGGGAAAAGGTGGAATGAAAATAGATTGTGATTATATTGGGGAATTTCAGAGTTCATAAACATGGAAGGTGAAACATTTGTGGGTGATGGCAAGATCAAAGGTATAACCAACTGTGTATAGCTGAGGTAGGGGTGGAGGAACAGGATGTGAGAAATTAGTGAGTTGAGAAATGTTTGAGGTAGTATCAGTATTTATGTTGAAGTTCTCTAGTATGAGAGCAGGAGATGGAAAGGAGAAAAAGACCATGAGTTAGGCACTGAATTCATTCAGGAAAGAGGAGGAAAATCCTGGAGGTCAGTAAATAACAGCTAGAAGAATTTTGATTGGGTAGTAGAGATAGACTGATGTACTTCAAAAGGGAAGAGGTTATGGAGTGATTGATGGTGGTAGGGGGAGAACCTGGAAGTGGCAGTGGTGAGCAAGCAGTATTTTAAGTCCCCCACCTGGACCTGAGTTGGAGGGAATGAGTAATTAATTATGTAACCAATGCTGAAAAGGGTGATGGGGGGGGAGGACGTGTCATCAGAAGGGAGCCAAATCTAAGAACCAAAAAATGGAGAGAGTGGAAAAGGAAAGAATAAATCCTAGCATTCACTACTCCCATTTTCTTGGTCATTGTTGCCAATTTGTAGGGTGTTAGGTGAAATTTCAGGGTTGTTTTCATTTGCATCTCTCTTATTATTCATGATTTATTACATTCTTTCCTGTTGTTAATAGTTTGCAGTTCTTCTTTTGAGTAGTATTTTTTTAATCTCCTTTGACCACTTGTCTATAAGAGAATGACTTTTAGATGTGTGTATTGTGTATATATTTATATATATATGTGTGTGTGTGTGCATATATATCTATATCTATATATCTATATCTGTATCTATATCTTTATCTTGGCCCCTTATGAGAGAAATTCGATACAAATTTTTTTCTTGTTGCTTTCCTTCTCATCCTGGGTGCATTGATTTCATCTGTCAGAAGCTTTTCAGTTTCATGTAATCAAATTTATCTATTTTATTTTTTGTAATTACTTCTTTACCTTGTTTGGTTAAGAATACATGCACTGCCCGTAGCTGTATTAGGTATATGTTCTACTTCACTAATTGTTTTTAGTATGATCTTTAATGTTGTCACATATCTATCTAGAATGTATTGTGGAATATGTTGTGAAATGGTGGTCTAAGCCTGATACCAATAAAACCAAGCAGGAAGAGCTAGAAAAAGAAAGTCCTTTTAAAATTACTACAGATTATATAAAATATTTGTGGGTCTAACTTCCAAGATGTGTATAATAACTATATAAATATAACAACTGTCTACGGGGGCGGGGGAAATTAAAAATTTGAATTGAAAAAATGTTAATTGCTCGTGGGTATGAAAGTACTACCTAAATTAATTTTGTTATTCTATGCCATACCAAAGTACCAAAGGATTACTTTGTAAAACTAGAAAAATAATAATGAAATTCATGTGGAGGGAAAAGAGGGTCAAGCATTTCAAGAGAAATAACATTACTCAGGTGCCATCCTAAACTCCTCCATTTCCAATCTGTTGCCAAGGTCTGTCATTTTCATTTTTCAATATCCCATGAATAACCCTTCTCTTGTACTGCCACCACCCTGGTACAGGCCCTCATAACCTCTTGTCTGGACAGTTAATTGCAGTAACCTGCAAGTCTCTCTCCACTTCAGTCCATCCTCCGATCACCCTCCAAAGTGATTGTCCTTCTATGTCACCTGCTTCCTCAGTAAAATCCAGTGACTCACTATTCCTTTTAGGATCAAGTACAAAATCCTCTGACATTCAAAGCCCTACATAATCTCCCTCTCCCTTCCTTTCCAGTTTTACACTTCCTCTTATTGAACTACCATTCAATCCAGTGACTCTTGTCTCCTTGCTGTCGCACAAGTAAGACACTTCCTCTCTCTGCTCCAGGAGTTTTCTTTGACTCTCCCCCATGCTTGGAATTTTCTCCCTTCTTATCTCTGTCTCTTGGCCTCCTTGGCTTCCTTCACGTCCCAGCTGAAACCCCAACTTGTACAGGAAAATTCTTCCTATTAATCTTTCTTAATTCTAGTGCTTTCCCTTTGTTAATCATTTCCTCTTTATTATATACACGTACATAGATACATATATGTGTAGAGCTTGTTTGTACATATTTGTTTACTTATCTCTCCATTAGATTGTGAGCTCCTTGAATGCAGCAGCTATCTTTTCCTTTCTTTTTATTGCCAGCGTTCATATTAAATTGTTAGCCACTTGATATTGTTGTTATTTTAAGCACTTCATGAATAAATCTAAAAGAATGCTAATGGTGGCCTACTCTAGTGTGGGATGGGGAAGGAGGGAGGCAGATAGTTTGGAACTTAAAATGTAACAAAAAAATTAAATTTGATTTAAAAAAGAATATTAAATAGGCATTTAATAGATGCTTATTGACTAACTCTAGATCTTTAGGGCCTTGCTATCAAGGGACTGGGTGTGATAGGAGTAATATCTGCTACTTTGCTAGTTTTTCCTTAAAGGATATTGAAACTATTCTTAATTGGCTCATGGAGTTAAGGCCTGAGCCATTACTATAGCTTTCTGATTGCTTAAATATAAAAGCTGGCCCCCAAGGAGTAAGGATTTGCTCTCCCTCAAGCTTAACTTGGGCTAACATAGAAGCTAGAAGCTATGCTCAACTGAATCAATGTTTTGTCCTTGCTGTGTGTCCTTTCTATGTTATAACAAAGCAAACTTTCTTTTATTAGCTTTTAATCTACTATCATTTTGTTTTAATTGCAAACCAGAAACATCAGACTGGCCTAAATTAGACATAGTCTGAAACATTCTTATTTTGTTTTTGGGACCGAAAAAATATTTATCAGGTTTTTGTTGTCTATTGAAATATAAGAACAAAAATTACTTAGTGTATATCACAATATATGATCCATGTATAAATGTACAGTGTGCCAGATTTTTGTTGTGCTTCAGAAGAAAAGGTATGGTCTATTTATGTTCCTGAAAACCCAAATGGTTCTTCTTGGGATAAAGAATGTCTTAATTACCAGGTTATTTCAATATTTTGCATGCTATGAACTACTTTATTACAACACTTTCTGAGTCACTAAAACAATACATTTTAAATGGAATTTATTCACACTGATGTTAAGTCCATTTAGTCTTTATTATTTCAGGATTAGATTTCCTTGTACCCACAAGAATGTTATCCTGATAGATTTTATTATATACCTCTAAAATGAGCCTTTTATTCTTTCCCTCTCCATTTTTCATAACCTTATTGTCTGCCTTCTGAATCATTGCAACCACCACTAATTGATGTAAAAAGGACACTTAACATTTCAAGTACATATATTTTTTCAAGTCAAAGAGACATTTTGGACCATGGGATTTGATTTTTTAAGAAAGGACACTTGTTTATACTGGTTGTTTCTCTCCCTCTCTCTCTTTTTTTTGGCCACCCCTTCCTAAAAGAGACAGATTCTTCCTAAAAGAACATATTGCGTATGTTCAAGTACATAGCTTGTAACACTTCTTGAGATAATTAGAAATACTTTGGGGTGTCACAAAAATAGATTTGTGATTCATAGAAGCAACTAGGTTGTGCAGTGGATAGAATACTGGGCTTGGAGTCAGGAAGATCTGAGTTCAACTGCAGCCGCAAACACTTACTAGCTGTAAGACCCTGGGCAAGTCACTTAACCTCTGTTTGCCTGAGTTTCCTCAACTATAAAATGAAAATAATAGCAGCACCTAACTAACAGGGTTGTCGTGAGGACCAAATGAGATAATATTTGTAAGTGGTTAACACAGTGCCGGCATGTAATAGACACTGTATAAATGTTTATTCCCTTCCCCTTTCATTGTGCCAGCATTACTTACAAATGTCCTTAAATTAATAGAATGACAAACACAATGTGTTACCTTTTCAGATTAATAACATGGTTTTGTGATGGATGTATTAACTTTATAGAATTATATGGTGATAATTATCCAGGAAGGAGGAGTTTAATACCAAATATTAGTTCTACTACTAGTTGTGTCATTACCTGTGTGGTCTTGAAAAGTCACTCAACTTCTCTGGACTTCATTTTCCTCTTCTGTTAGAAGTTGAACTAGATTATCCCTAAGTTCTAGCATTCTGTGATTTTTATGATTGTAGTAATATACTTTATTAATTCTCATTAGAACAGAATGTTAGAGATGCAAGATTCTTTAGAGATTATCTAGGTCAACGCCTTTATTCTTCAGATCAGATTGATTACCGCAGTGGCAAAGTAACTTAAAACCTTATATAGCCAGTAAGCTGTAAAATGGTACAGTAAGTTAGAAGACTGTTCTTGACTGCAAATTCTGGTGCATTAAGTGTTATGTTGTACAGTGGATGGAATCTGTGGCCCGAAAACTATTTCAAAAGGATACAGTGCCTGAGGAGCTGAACTAATCTCATTTATTTTAAAAAAAAAACCAACCCAATTTCTACCTTGTTTATATCTACTCTTTAAGGCTTCTGTTTGTGTCTGTTATATCTTCAACTTGTCATCACTGATGGCAGGAGATGAGGAAGATCATATTGCACTAAATGTATGGTCCATCTTAAATGTGACCCGTTAGAAAAGGAGTGTGCATAAAAGTATTCAGAATTCATTTCTTGGTTGTTCTTGTCTTCTCCACTGGATTTTTTTTAAGACCACAAAGTAAATAAACTCCTGATTTAGCACTTTGCAAATCTCCTTGCATACAGAATATGGATGAGCATATTGAGCTTTAACTTGTTTATTGTTGGACAAACCTGAGCAGACAGGTATTTATTGACAAGAATGTTGCTGAAACCACCACACTGAGTTAAGTTGTTTGCTTTCAGATTTAGCTTTTGTTTAGATAAGCAGAGCACCTGTATTAGAGCTTGATCCTGAGTGAGCTGAGTTCAAGGTTAAAAGTAAAAACAACTTAATAGATTAAAAAAAAAACCCAAAACTTTTAAACTTGAATTTCTCTTCTGGTTATTGCTTTCTTTCAGTTTCATCATATTACTTCTTCCTGTCTTGATATCACACTTCTTTCCTCACCCCGAGGTTTTTCCTCGAGGAAAAAATCCTAGGTTCTGAGAACTTGTTGGTTTAAAGTGTGTGTGTGTGTGTGTGTGTGTGTGTGTGTGTGTGTGTGTGTGTATAAAATACCTATTTTAATGTAAGTGATTACCTTTGTAATCTTAATTTTATTTTATGCATTTAAAATCATAATTCCTAGAAGGGGTCCATGAGACAAAAAAGGTTAGGAACCTCTGTTCTGGAGTATATATTATGCTCTCCTTAACCACTTTTCTCTTTTTCATTTTAAAAAAGCAGCAACATTCTCTAACAAGGGTCTTAATCTTTTGTCTGTCATGGATCTGTTTGGCAGTCAGGTGAAACTTGTGGACCTCTTCTCAGAATAAGGTCTTAAACGTATAAAATAAAATACATAGGGATTACAGAGGAAACCAATTTTATTCAGAATAGTTGCCAATATATTAAAAGAAAGAAATTCATGGACTCTAGGTTAAGAACTCCTGCTCTTTTAGAATTGTTAATTCCTCAGTGAAACATCAGTCTTTCTCAAGAGCATTGTGATGCAGCTATTGCTAATAGACCAAGACAGTTCATAGATCTAGGAAAAGGAGAGAAAATTATTTAATTGCATGAGTCAATTACTCATTACATCCCATATCACATCACAGGTTCCCTGTAAAAAGAGCCAAATGAGTTCCCTTTTACTATTAGGGCCAGGTCTGGTTTCTCTTTCATTTTCCTTGCTTCTGGCTTTGCTCCACAGTCACCCATATATCACTCTCAATCCCATTGTTTTCATCTATAAGATCCATTCATTAAATCAGTGATTTTCATGTGGTCTGTGAATCCCCTGGAGACTCCGTAGACTGTTTCAGAGGACCCTTCAGAACAAAACTATTTTCCTAATAATATTAAAAAGTTATTTGTCTTTTTAGTTTCATTCTCTCATAAGTATACAGTGGAATCTTTAGCCATATGACCTCTGAATTAAAGATTGTTCTGCAGACATAAAGACTGACTTCATATCTTGTCTCAGAACTGTACTTTTGCCTTATTAATGGATGAATCTGTAGAAGTAAGTGGACTTGCTATTTTGCTTGTATTTGATATCAACACCAACCAATAATTGAGGATCTTCTTTCATGCGAATCCTTGGTAGCAAACACAAGTGATGCTGAAATATTCAAAATCCTGCATAACTTTTTTGAATCTAATTGCTTATCTTGGAAGAGCTCTGATGACGCTGTACTGATGGTATGAATGCAGTGTTGGGTCAAACTGCAAGGGAGACATGCCAAGCTGTGCTGGTATTCGTTGTGCTCTTGGCAGCCGGGCACCCTTAGTTTAAAAAAAAATGCCAGGCTCATTTAACAGTGTCCTTGATGAAGCAGTACCAAATGCCAATTGTATTAGATCTTAACCCTTGAGCACATCTTTTTAATATTCTGTGTGACAAAATGGGAAGTACTTAGGTCTGCAGCAGACCTAAGTATGATTGTCTCCAGGAAATGCACTTGTGTAACTGAGTTGAGAGATGAAATTGTTGCTTTTTTCATAGAAAATCATTTTTATTTGGGGGAAAAAGCATCTGACAACAACTATAGTTATTCAGATTGGGGTATTTCTTCTTTTTTTTTTTCCTTTTTAGGCAGTTGGGGTTAAACAACTTGCCCAGGGTCACACAGCCCTGCTCTCCTCTGACACTGCCACTGCCCTGATGTAGGGTCTCATAACCTCATGCCTGGATGAGGGCAGCAGTCCATTATTTGATCTTCCTGCCTCAAGTCTCCCCACTCCAGTTCATCCTCCACTCATCTGTCAGATGGAGCTTCCTTAAGTGCAGCCATTCAGTCTACTACAGTAGCTCCTTATTGCCTCCAGGATCAAATATGAAATCTTCTATTTGGCTTTTAAAGCCCTTATTAACCTGATCTTTTCCCACTTTTCCAGGCTTCTTATACTTTATCCCCATAATGTACTCTGTGATCCAGTGACACAGACCTCCTTGCTGTTTTCTGACAAGACATTCCATCTCCTACATTTTTTTTTTGAGGTGGAGTTAAGTGACTTCCCCAGGGCTACACAGCTAGTAAGTATCTGAGGTCGGATTTGAACTCAGGTCCTTCTGACTCCAGGGCCAATGCTCTGTGTATTGCGCCACCTCACTGACCCCACCCCCCCCATGCATTTTTAATGGCTGTCCCCCAGCTTGTAAGTTCTCTTCTGGAATTCTTTCCCTCGTCATCTCCCTTCTCCTGGTTTCCATGACTTCCTTTAGGTCTCAGCTAAACTCTTACCTTCTATACCTTTCCCAATACCCCTTAACTCTAATGCTTTCCTTTAAAGCGATCTCCTATTTATCCTGTCTGTATCTTGTTTTTACATTATTATTTGCCCATTATCTCCCCCATTAGGCTGTGAGCTCCTTGAGAGCAAGGACTGTCTTTTTCTTTATATCCTTAGCACTGTGCCTAGTACATAGTAGGCACTTAATAAATACTTTTTGACTTATTTATTTATTTTTACTTCAAAAGAGACAGTACCAGCCTTCAATGTAGAAGAAAATAAAGTATTCAAGGACAAGATGAGATTTGGATAGGTTTGAATTTATAGGGATTGGGTTGAGGAAGGAAGAACTTCAAATATTTATGAGGCACAGAAGTATAGAAACATAGATTTGACCCGGAAGGGAACTGGATGTTGGGTACCATCTAGCCTTTTTACATGCAATGAACTGAAACCCTGAGAGATTAAGTGCTTTTCCAAAGGCCATGTCCTTTGGTTTCCTGACTCCAAGTTCAATGCTCTTTTTTTCTGTACTACGCTTGGCATGTTAAAATTTGTCACTATCAATGGAAAATGTGAAATTGCCTTTTTTGGAGATATTAAGAACAGTATAGACCACCGTATCTTAGGTATAGATTGAATATAGTTCTATCTAAAGTCAAGGAGTTGTGTTAACTTTAACCAAGAGCAACTTTCTTGTCTTCTACCATTTCAGATTTGTCAAGAGAATAACATTCTTAGGTAGCTTTGCAAATATTTTCTGAAATACCATCATCTGTTTTGTCAAGACATGATCCTTATGACCTCTGTAGTACTTACTGAATGTTTTTTAAATAAATAAAATTAATTCTATATAACCTTTCCTGATCTCCTCTGCTGAAAGTGGTATCTTCTCAAATTTATTTTAAGAGTTTGTATGAACTTCTTTTCATATACTACATTTTGCCTTGTTGTCATAGCTGTTTGCATATGCCTTATCCATTCCAGTCCCCTTCTCCCCATTACCTTGTAAGCTTCTTAAAGGCAAGGGCTATGCTTTATTTCACCTTTGTATCCCATCCTGGCACAGTGCCTGAGATATAGCAGGTGCTTAATAAGTGTGTATTGAATTGAATGAAAGCAGAAGTATCTATTGACTCAAAGAGAAAGGCAGGCAAAGGTAAGTGGTGGTGTTAACTGGTAAAAGCTAGAGAATTATTCTGCAATTCTGTGTTACTCCTAGGTATCTGACTTGATGTAAGTCAGAAAGGATGGTCTCTGTGAAACTAGATGTTCTGGGCTCAAGGAGCTCTTTGTAGGGAGTCAACATCTGGAAATTGCTACATAGGGAGAAATGGTTAGCCTTCAAATTGCATAAATGATGGAACCATCTTGCATGTGAACACCTGGCTTTTGACATAGGCTATTTTAAGTTTCTATTAACAAAGTGAGATTTATTTTCCCTTTTTTTTCTTTGGTTCAGGAATCTTTAAGAAACATCTGAATTTATTCTCAGGGGTATCAGATTAGAAATTTCAGTATTCTGTTTCTAGCATTTTCTCTGAATTGAATGATTTTTGCAGTGATGTGGAACAATTATAATTTTTCCATCTATAGAATAGAGATGATTAAATTTACCATAGGTATATAATTTGTTGTTTGTTTTTTTTAAAAGAATCTGATGAAAAGATTATGTGGTAGCAAGTACCTTTCAAAGTAGCTTTCAAAAAGAATACCAGAAAACTAATGACTTTCTTAATGATTATTAAAGAGGATTCTCTTGCATCTGTGAACTTTACAAATAGTCATATTTGCTTCTGCTGTGATTCATGCTTGAAACAAAAATAAAATATAACATTGTGTCTCACCTTACTGTGTAAAACCTTAAATTATCATAGAAATGTGAGGTGGTAGTATTTTTTCTCTTCTCTATTATCTTATGCTCATATTTTTGATGAGCAGATAAATAGAAATAGTCCTATGACAAGTTGTTATCCTGCTGTTAGTCTTTAACATTTATTGTTCTGCAGACTATTGCACATGTGGATGTGATAACTAATTTTTTAGAAGAATAAAAGTAGTGTGATGTAAGCTCTGTAGATTAACTGAAAACATCCACGATATGATTCCAGTGGTGGAGAAGAAAATGAGGATAATTCTTGTTCCCACATAATTTTCACCTTTTCTACTTGATTTTTATATTTTTAAGCTTCTTTTGTTTCATGTAGCTTGGAGACTATAAGTTTTTGATATTGTGATAATTATTAAAATACTATTTTTATAAGTCAGTGTTTTGTCTGGATGATTGTAGGTGACAGCTCAGTTTATATTAGTGATTCAATTCCTTTATAGTCTGTTTATTGAGTTTTCCAGAATGTTTTGAAGTTTGTATTTGGTATTTGTCATCTCAACTCCATGAAAAATAGTGAGTTTCTGTTCCACAGTCTTAGCCCCCAGGTCATATCTTGCTAGATATGGGTAGGTGTGAAATTTTTTGTAGCCTGTGGTGACATGTTGTAGTTTCTACTATTTTCTTGCACAATCTACACTAATCATTAAGTCTTATATCCTTAGGGGTATAATAATTTCCTTCTATAATTTCTGTTAGCAAAAAACCTATTCCTGAATTATTATTATAAATTCCTCTGTTTTCACATTCAAATCCACAATTCAGCCATTTGTTCAGTATGTCTTTGTCAACATATTGTTGCTAGTGTTTATGCAGATGTTGCTGATGAAGAGTCTTTTGATTTTATTCTAGGATCTTAACTGTTTCATAGTATCCATCTGAAAGTAAGCCACTTTGTCTTATTTTCCACAAATCCAACGTGTATCTGCATGTAGCTATTTTCAGCTCTTATTCAGTGACATCTGCTTGTTCCAATAGTATTTCTGTAGGTTTTTAAATCTCTTTATCTCGTGCTCTCAGAATATCTATCAATCCTCTTCCTTTTTTTTTTTTTTGGTAAGGAAACCCTTTTATAGCTGCCTTAGAGTTATGAACTTGTGTTTTACTCATGTTATGTGGGCTTTATTAGAATATTTTCCAAATCCATTATGGCCCATTTTATTATTATGTTTGTTGGTTATGTTGCTATTATCACTGTCTTCATCATACTCACAATACCATATGCCTTATCTTAGCTTAAGCAGTATGCTATTGGTATAATGGGGAGTGAGGGAAAAGTGTAATTTTGAAGAAACAGACAATGTGTAGTCATTGTTATTGTGTTTTTCTAAAAAATCACCATTGCAGGGGTTAAAAGTATCTATTAAACTCTATTTCCTGTATTAAAAAAAATAACCTTGGGTTGTAGATAAAAAGGGAGGGTTAAAAAAATCAAGTCCATGTAAAGCTTGAAAAGAAACTTACAGCAATGGATTTGCACATAGATCTTAATTGGGCCAATTGACCTTGTGTGATGTATTTACAATTGCCTTAAAATTGTAAGCAGATGTTTGAAAACCCTTAGTTAATAGGTTCCTGACATCTGTTTCAACATTGATATTGCCCACCAAAGCAGCTGTAATTAGTAGAATGCCTAATACATGCATCTTTTCCTTACTGGCCTAATCGATCAGATTTCTCCCTTGGATATTTAAGTCAACTATTATTTCTTATTTTGTTTGAATAAATTTTGCACTTTTTTCCTCCTCATACAGAAGATTAGTATGACAGCTTAGTTGCAGCATAATAGTTGCTCTCCAGGAAAGTGTGCTTGTGTGTGTATGTGTGTGTGTGTGTGTGTGTGTGTGTGTGTGTGTGTGTGTGTGTATCTGTAAAAGTACAGTATTTTACCACTACACTATCATTGCAACAGCTAAGTTGAATATAATAATTTAGACCCTATAGATCATGTGATACGTTTTTTCCTTGCTCGTAATGTTTGTATTAAAATTACAAACTAAAATTGGGAAAATATCTTATGTTTTAATGTAAGAAACTGAGGGAATTATTAATTGAAGTTGTCTTACATATTGATATCTTTACATAAAATAGAAATTGCACCCTACATACTAGTTAAGAATAGTAATTGCACCATCATTTTAAAATAAATATCAGGGTTTTGTTTGCCTCACTTTTCTCCCCTGTAAAATGGGGATAGTAACAAGAAATACCTCCCAAGGTTGTTGTGAGGATCCTTCAGTGTTCAGCACATAAATCCAGTTAAACTTACTTCTTACAGAGTGCTATACTGTGCTGGCTCTAGGCAAATGGGGAGTTAAACATCTATAAGTTAATTTAGTGTCAGTTATATTCATGATATTACCAAGGATAGCTAAACAACCAGACTCTTAACACATGAAACAAGACAATTCCCACCTTTAAAGAGTTTTTAATCTAATAGCTAATTGTTTGTATATTAATATAATTATGTAAATAGTTTAGACTTTGCAGACAACTTGAGAAGTTCTCAAGGGATGTACTAACAAGAAGCTTACATTCTAGTGGGGAGACAAAAAAGTCCATGAAAAAAATAAACGTACAACATAAATGTCAAGTTAAAAAATACGAATACGTACAAAGGAATTTGGGAGGAACGGCACTAGTGATAGGGAAAGTCAGGGAAGGTTTCATGGAGAAGATGATGCTTGAGCTGTTCTTAAAGGAACAGAAGAGACTCCTGAGGCAGATGTAAGGGGGGGTGCATTCTTTTTTTAATGTATTTTTATTTATTTTGTTGAAGATTCCTCAATTACATGTAAAAATTTTCAACATTCATTTTTAAAAATTTTGAGTTCCAAATTCTCTCTCCCTCCTGCCCCTCCCCCTTGCCTTGGAAGGCAAGCAGTATGATATCAATTATACATGTGAAGTCATGCAAAACATTTCCATGTTGAAAAAGAAAACACCCCCAAAAAGAAAAATAAAGTTTAAGTATGCTTCAATCTGCACTCAGTTCTTCAGTTCTCTCTCTCTCTCTCTCTCTCTGCAGATGGATAGCATCTTTTATTGTTGGTCCTTTGGATTGTCTTGGATCATTGTCTTGATTAGAATAGCTAAGTCATTTACAGTTGATCATTGTACAGTATTGTTACTGTGTACAGTGTTCACCTGATTCTTCTCACTTCACTTTGTTTCAGCTCATCTGTTCAGGTTTTTATGAAACCATACCCCTCATCATTTCTTTATAGCATAGTAGTACTTCACCACGATCATATACCACAATCTGTTCAGTGATTCCCCAATTGGTGGGCATCAAGGGGGTGAATTCTTTGCATGTGGAATGGTCAGTATAAAGAAGGGGAGAGAAGAGATAGAGGGCTATCTATGAGGAACAGAGAGACTTGATCGAGGTGTCTGGATCGTGAGTGCAGGAGGAGAAATACTGTACAGTGAAGCAGAAAAGACATTGAGGTCAGGTTGTATAGAGCTTTCAAAGTTAAACAGAGGAGTTTATATTTTAGTATAGAGGCAATAAGAAGCTACTAATATTGAGTCACATAGATCTTCATTGAAGGAAAATTACTCTGGCAGCAGTTTGTAGGATGGACTAGAGTGGTAAGGGATTTGAAGCAAGGAGACTAATTAGGAGGTTATTGGGGAAGAATTGATCAGAATCTGAACTAAAATAGTAGCTGTATGAATGGAAAGAAGGGGTCAGATTCAAGAGTTATTGTGAAAATAGAAATGGTAAGTTTTGGCAACTGATTGTGTGTGTGGGTTGAGACTGAGAGATCCAGGATGATGATGACCATATGAACCTGGTAGCTTGGAAGGGCCATGGTCCCTTTGACAGAAATAAGGAAATATTAAAAGGCAGGATTTAGGGGAAAAGAGTGGGGAAAAGAGTTTAGTTTTTGATATTTTGAGTTTCTAATATTTCTAGAACATCCAGTTTGGAATGTCTATGGGCAGTTGGTGATGTAGCTTTGAAACTGGGAGTAGAGTAAACAAAGGAATCATCTACAAAAAAGATAATAAAGCTGTGGGAGCTGACAAGGATGGCAGGATAAAGTATAGAAGGAGAAGAGAAGAGGGCTTAGGTAAGAACTTTGGGGGATATCTTGCAGTCAGGGGGTCATGATGTGGATGAATATCTTGCAAAGGAGATTAAGAAAGAAAGGTAGAGGTGAACCAGGAAAAAGTAATGGCATGAAACCCAGAGATGAGAGAGTGCCCAGGAAGAGAGGGTGGTCAGCAGTGTAAAGTACAGCAGATAAGCAGAGATGAAGGAGGACTAAAAAAAAAAAAAGACCATCAGATTTGGCAATTAATAGATAGATCATTGGTAAAGTTAGAGAGAAAGGTTCAGTTGAATGATGAAGTCAGAATGCACATTGCAAGAATTGGGAGAGTGAGAAGAAAGGAAAGGAAATGAAGGCAGTGTATGTAGACAGTTTTTTCAACCAGTTTGGCTGAGAAAAGGAGAGATATAGGATGATAGCTTGAGGGTGTGTAAAGATCTATTTCTTTTTTAAGGATGGGGAAGACATTGGTATACTTGGAGGTAGTAGGAGAGGGACCAATTGATAGAACTTGAAGATTTGAGAGATTGGGGGTAGTGGTGATTAAAGTTGAAGTCTCCTATAGAAGACAACAGGGGATGGGATTAAGTGCACATGTGCATGATTGTCGTTGTCAGGGAGAGGGACCATCTTTTTGTCAGAGACTGTGAAAAGTAGAAGAGGAGAGGTAATGTCAAGAGATTTTGAGATGAAGGGAAGAGGGAAAACAGAAATTATTTCAATACCATAGTTCCTCAGTATAAAGTAAATGGAGTAATAGTCAATATATCATAGTCCATGCAAAACCTTGGCTCATACTCTCTTATTATCTTGCAGTGTCTGTGGGTGAAGGAGATATTATGTGACTGTGGGTGAAGGAGATATTATGGAGAAGCACTTGGGTAAGGAAGATCCAGATATTCAGGGTAACTCATAATTCACAACTGTAGACCTTCATGTCTTTTGACCCTTCAGGAAAAATTTGTATCATACAAAGCCCCTTCTCAGATAACTGTTCCCCTTCTGGTCCTTACTGCTTTTCTGCTGGGTAAATCTATTCCTTTTCTGCTCTTGAACAAATCCAGCAGTCACAAACTCTTTTAACTAATAATCATCCTTAAAAGGGCTCTGAGAAAATGTGACACTTTTATAGGGACAAGCAGTTCCCTTAAGTGGGGAGGACTGTGAAGCTCCCAAGGTTAAGCTTTCTGCAACCAAGCCCATCTGAGCTTCTTAGTGAAAGTACACAGCATTGTATAGTCAGCTCTTAGCCTTATGACCAAGGCAGCTGTCTTTTTACTTCTGCTTTTCCCCCTGAAATCAGAGGGAACGAATTCCTTGGAGCACTTTCACTTTTCTCAAACAAGGGCTGTAGCTCCTAGTGTAGCAGAATTTAGCTCTCTTCCAAGCCTTTTCTTTAGCCAGTCAACAAAGCAATACTGCTCTTAACAGTTAGTAGGGTTTAATTCATGCAGCTTCTTATCAGCTAACTGTACCTGCTGGCATCTTCTCAGCTTCTTCCCCCCCCCCCCAATCTTCTTAACTGTTTCTCTCCTGCTGGGTTCTGCATTTCCTCTAATGGCTTCGAATCAGAGCCTCTTGGTGGTCAATGACTCATCTTTCCCTAATCATGTAAAATTCATGAAATTCACCTGTTAGGAAACCAAGTTATTATTTTCTCTTCCCATAGTCTCCAGTTATATGATTTACCACTTCGTGAGTTTTAAGTTCTCCTACTTTTTAAAAGGTCACATGCAAAAGAGCTAAAGGACAACAGTTTCCTTCACATTCAGTTATTTTTCTGCCCTTAACAGGTTCTCTCAGTCCATTCATCTGAGGAACGGTTCTATGTGCTATGGTCCTTCTAACAACCTATGGTCCTCATATTTAATCGAAAAATAAAAAAACTGGGTTTTATAATTTTTTAATCTGCAAACATTATTTTTTCTGCAACCAAACTATTCACATATGAAAGAGACAGTACCTTACATCCTTAATAAATTGATTTCATCCTTTTTTCTTTACCCAGAAGTTACTTTTCTTCCCCTTTCAGCCAGTTGCTCAAGTACAAAAGTGATAGTATCTTACATGGGGAACAGTTATTTTTATATTAGTGAATGCTTTCTTTTTTCTTTCGTTAAATCAGGTACAAAGGTCACACTTTCAATTAGCAATGAAAGCATTTCTACTAATATAAGTAAATCTGTAAAGTCATATAAATAAAATGGTAAAGCTTCTTAAATAAAATCCATGCATTGCTTTCCTCACTTATGACTCACTTAACACACAAATTTGTAGATTTAACAATTGTTCACTATGATCTTGATACAAAGGGTTTTCCTCTACTTTCTAATTTTCTCCAAAAAGTACTCCCAGTGTCAAGCCAGAAGATAACTAGGCTATTTATGACTTTAGCAGCACTCTTTCAGTAACCTTGAGATCCAATAAAATACAAATGCTTTAGAATTTATCATAAAGGTTGATATTCAGTGGTATGAATTCTTATTATCATCATTAACTTGTTTAGGCTGGTAAGTGTTTATACTGTGTGATTATTAAAAAGGTTCAAGAGACATAGTTTCTGGGTAATTTAATCACTTTATTATAAGGCCAGCACATTATTAATAGAAGGATGGTTATTTTGCTGTCTCTCATAGAGGAAAGGCAATCATGGCAGCTCAGGGCTTATATGGAAGAAAGAAAAATTTTATGGAGGGGGGATAAAAAGTTCAGTTGGGGACATTGAATTTAAAATGTCTATGAAACATATTGTTTGAAGTTTTTAATTTGAAGTTGTAGATGCAAGACTAGAGATCAAGAGAAAGGTTAGGCTTGGATAATTAAATCTAAGAATCATCTGCATAGAGATGATAGTTGAACCCATGGGGGCTGATAAGGTTACCAAGCTAATAATATAAAGAGAGAATAGAAGAGGAAACCCTTGAGAAAACCCTCAGTTAGTGGATATAACCTCTATGTAGATCCAGCAAAGGATATTGAGGAGTAGTCAAGACAGGTAGGAGGAGAACTAGGAGAGAGGAGTGTCATGAAAAACTGGAGAGAAGAAAGGAGAAAGGATGATCAACAGGTAAGAAGAATGAAGATTCAGAAAAGGCCATTCGATTTGCCAATTAAGAGATCATTGGTAACTTTGGAGAAAGCCAGAGTCAGAAGCCGGACTGTAGAAAGTTAAGAAGAGAGTGAGAAGGAGGGAATTGAAGGTATTGATTGAAGACAGCATTCTGTCTACTTCTCAAGGAGTTTAGCAACATGTAGTAGGAAGGAGATGGCTGATACCCTTAGCAAGTGGGTGTAGATGGATTAGGTGAGGGTTTTTTGAAGATATGGGAGACATAGGTATATTTGTAGGTAGTAGGAAAGTAGCCAATAGACAGGGATAGATTGAAGATTAGTGAAAGTTGGTATGAGAGTGGGTACAATCTGCTAGAGAAGACAAGATGAAATATTATCACTTGAGCAGGTAGATACATTTTGCTTGCCGGGAAAAAAGCCACCTCTTCTCAGATGGGAATGAAGGAAGAGATAGTAGTAGAAGGCATCTGAATGATGTGAGATTAGGAGGAGGGGAAAAGAAGGGATTTTCAGCAGATGACCTCTTTTGTGTGTGTGTGTGTGTGTGTGTGTGTGTGTATGTGTAACATATAGCAAGGTTCTCAGCCGAGAGTGGAGGGAGAGGGAAAGAAACATGGGTAGTTTAAGGAAAGATGAAAAGATTTGGAAAAGCCACAGTGGTGAGTTTGATGGTGAATTGATTTAGGAAGGTATAAAAGAATTGCCGTGCTTTAGTGAGGTCCCAGTTGAGATTATATAATGTAGTTAGCACAGTTTTTTTCTCTTTGTTCAGTAGCATATGAGTTGAGAGTAAAAGCAGTGGGTAGTAGGAGTATTCCAAGACTAAGGCTTGGCAGTGCAAGATCTTTGAAAGGATAAGGAGGCAATGGACTCAAGAAAAGAGGACAGTATAGAGGAGAAGTGGTTCAAGGGGTCAAGATAGGGAAGGGAGGAAAATGATAGTAATTTCTTAGAGCAGAAAAATGTCAGTAATCTCAAGGAAAGTAATAAAAAAAGTAGATTTGAAAGAGACCTAGTAGTGCTAGTTCTCAGAAAACATACTGCAAATCAGTAATCATCATCAAAACTCTGTTACTGATTAAAAAATAGAAAAGTCAATCAATGGAATTGGTACATAAGACCTAGAGACAATTGAATGTAGTAGTGTGGTGTTCAGTAAATGCAAAGATACAAATTACTATAGTAATTACTTAATAATTAGCAAAAACATCTGGGAAAACTAGATGGTGGGCTGGCAGAATTTGTTTTAGTTCTGCATCTCCTACCATATACTTCGATAAATTCCAAATGGAGCTAATATAAAGGGTTATATCATACATAAATTCTTAAGGAAGGGAAGGAGATATCTTTCATGACTGTAAATGGGGTGAGTTCTTGAACAAATGGGGAATGAAGATGATCATAAAAGGTATTAACAGATATTCAAATAGATCAGTGAACTCACTCATGAATTTCAGAGTTCCTTTCAATGATTCAACCCATGCATGCCTTCTGTCTTATGTGACTCTTTTATGTATCCTCTCAAAAATTATCTCTGGTTTGGTAGGGGCCCCACTCAACATTCTGAAGGCCTTCTTTAATTTCTCCCAACATTAAGAGTGTGACAGTGAAGCATTCTACCTGTGGCACCTTTCATGTCTTGCTCTTGGCATTTGACTTCTTTACAAAAGGGACTAAATCCTCCTTCACCTTTGAATGGAAGTCAGTAGTTGTGGTAAGTTGGAAGAGGTACATATGTAGCTTTTATTTTTTCAAACCAGCACACTTTCTTAAAGTACAATGCATTCACTTCTGCAATTGCTGTCCCAAGTGAAGGGTACTTCAAATATACTTTGTCCTCAGCTGAATTTTTGTCAATATAATTATGGATAACTTCTCCAAGTTTGCTATATTCTTCAATCATATGATCTTTAATCCCTGTATCCCAGCCAAGTTCATCTTCTGTTTGAGGGTTAGCCATATTGGACAGCTCGAAATACCGTGTTCAAGAGATTACACAGAAGTGACTGCAGCTAAAGTTGTGTTATTATTTTTCAGTTGTTTTTCAGTAGTGTCTGACTCTTTGTGACCCCCATTTGGGGGTTTCTTGGCAAAGGTATTGGAATGGTTTGCCATTTCCTTCTCCAGCTCATTTTACAGATGAGGAAACTGAGGCAAACAAGGTGAAGTGATTTGACCAGGGTCACACAGCTAGTAAGTGTCTGAGGCCACATTTGAACTCTGGAAGATGAGTCTTCCTGCCTCCAAGTGTGGCACGCTATCCACTATAACACGGTAACCTCACTCTATTGTAAAGTCTAGTTTGTAATTCTGCTGCAGAATTGAATGCTAAGGACCCAGGTCTTTGCAGAGCTTGTTGTGCTGTTCAAGTATTCTGTAAAGCTGTACCTTCTGCAAATTTTGCCATTAATTGGACTTGACCACTCATCCCCAAGCCAATTCCTGTCCATTCTACCATATCATTATCCTAAAACGAACTGGCACTGGAAGCTTCAGTACTTTTTGGAATATGACCAAGTTCCATAGCCCTGCCAGCTAATTCAGATCCATTTAGTTGTTCTGAGACCTTTTTGTCACATTCAGAATCTGATCATGTAATAAATCCATATCCCTAAGATCAACCAGTTTCACTCTCCATCATCAGCTGAGTGTTTTAGCTCAGTTATTCTACAAAGCATATCTTTAGTATATGTTAAAGTCTAATGATCATACACAAAGTCTTATCAGTCCAATGTTTCTCTTCTACAAATTGTTTGTTATTGTTACTGCTTTGTTCTTTTTAGCTGGTGATGCCTGTAGTAGGAGTGCATGATATGCACTCTTAAGACTCACTGGTCAATTGATCTTATTACTGTAGGTAATCTTTTCTTACTGTGTAATAATTTCCTTCATGTTCTTGCTCTTAGTATTTCCTCTGTTACAGCCTGCACAAAACCTATCATGGGCCTCTCTATTGCCCTTTATTTGATACTCTTTTTTAATTATTAGAGGAAGTAATGTTCCCTGTTTAACTGCCATATAACATCAGTGAGTAAAATGCTAATATTGAAAATATGAGCCTTTGCTTTTATGAGAAGCTTGGGCTTTGCAAAAGCTCTTTATAAAAGAGCTTTGCAAGTTCCCAAAAGCAATTTTAGCTCATTTACCTCTTCTGTCCAACTCTGGGCTCAACTTGTTGATTGGTACTTTTTGTCCCAGATATACATACTTTTGGACAAGCTTTGTAGGTTGTCCATCCAAATGTATGTTGAAATCAGGGCAATAGGCATTCGTCGTGCACTTGCTTTTTTCCTGTATGAATTATACAAATTCCTTTAAGTTATTACAGATTTCATTTGGAAGACTCTGCAGAGTTCTTGGGCTTGATGTATTCAGCACAATGTCATTCCCAAACAGGGGCATTGGAAGGCCTCACCATCCATAGAGAAGGCCTTTTTGAACTGCACACTGTGCTGGATCTCCTCCATCACAGTGAATACCTTTGGCAAGTATACATCTCTCTATTTTGTGCCTTCTGTGATTTTTATTTTCAGAGTCCTTGAACAAGGTTGCTTTATCCACTAAGAAATCTTATTTGATTTTAACGTATAGATAGCAGACACTTTGTTTTAAAATAATGTGTAAGACAGCATTTTTAAAAATACTAAATCAGGGGCAGCTAGGTGGCACAGTGGATAGAGCACCAGCCCTGAAGTTAGGAGGACCTGAGTTCAAATCTGGCCTCAGACCAAACACTTGACACTTATTAGCTGTGTGACCCTGGGCAAGTCACTTAACCCCAATTGCCTAAAAAGCAAAAAATAAAAAATAAAAAAAGCAAAAAATGCTAAATCAAATTCTCTTTCATAATCAATAAAATATAAGTGTAATGAACTTATATTCTCTATGTGAATTTTTTGAGTTAATTATGAAATGGTAAAGATGTGGTCCATAGTCAAATGTAATTTGCAAATGCCTGCTCTTTCTTGCTAGTTATTCTTTTTTTTTTTGCATTTTAAAAAAAATTTTTTTTCCATATGTTTTTGAGTTGAAAATTTTTTCTCCCTTTTTCTCCCCCCCCACCCTCCCCAAGACGGCGCACAATCTGACATAGGCTTTACATTTACATACCCATTAAACATATTTTCACATTAGTGAAGTTGTAAGTAAAAATTAAAACCAATAGGAACCATAAGAAAGATGAAACAAAATTCAACTTAAGGTAAAAATAAGTGAGAGCGATTCGACTTCCATAGTTCTTTCTTTGGATGTAGACAGCATTTTCCATCCCGAGGCCTCTGGAGATGTCTTAGATCCTCGTAATGCTGAGAAGGGTTCAGTTTAACATTCTTAGTCATTGCATAACATGGCTGCTATTGTATACAAAGTCCTCTGGGTTCTGCTCACTTCACTCAGCATCAGACCATATAAGTCTTCCCAGGCTTTTCTGAAGTCAGCCTGTTCATCATTTCTTATAGAACAATAGTATTCCATTACATTCATATACCACAACTTTCTCGCTAATTATTCTCACTGAGAATGCCCTTAATTAATGCATGGATGACTGTCATAAAGATTTTATTTGGTAGAATAGTAGACTAGTGGGTAGTTATAGATATGCTGTCAGTCACCTTTTTTTTTAGTATTAAAAAGGTCTGAGGTTTTTCTTCTTTACACCTTTAGTATTATCCCTTCTCTCAGATGATTTATTTATTAGTCCCTCAGTGCCCTTTCAACAGTTTCATCTCCAACACGGATCTCTTCTGGCTGTTTTTCAGCAGCGTTATTTGCTTTAGTGCCATGTCTACGTTCTCCAGAACTTATTGTCCAAGTGTAATGGTTCCACCATTCTTGATAGAGAAAACAGGTCTGTTTGGCTAGTACATCAAATGTTTGCTGACCAAGGAATTCTTTGGCCTCTTTTGGTCTCCTTATTATAACAATTATTTTATGTTGGCTAAACTTCTTAATAAAATTGGTTATAATCAGCAGCCATCTCTGTTGTCCCTCTCTGTTGTTCCATTCTTCATTTTCAGTTGCTTGTTTAAGTAATTGAAGGTTAATTCATTTCAGTTGTCTATCATATCTTTATCTCTGACAGTTTGATCATTGACTTACACAGAAAGCTTACATAGTTATACCTCTCACATCAATATGAAATTTTTTCCTGTCTGTTAAGATTCTAAGTTTTCATTCTTCATGCTATTATTTGATGCTTGCCATGTCTAGCACCTATGAATGAAATGTTCATGGTATAGAGCAAGGTATCTGTATGTTCTTTGTGGAGGGGGCTTTTTATTGTTGTTGTTGCTGCATTCTGTACAATATTGCTAACCCCTGTCCACAGTTCTTTATCTATTAGTTCTAATCCCTTAAATCTATTCATCGCTTCTGCTTCATGTTTGCACGGGATGTTGTTTAGGCCATATCTAAATGGTTTGATCGTCTTACCTACTTTCTCCAATTTAAGTCTGAATTTTTCAATAAGAATCTTATAATCTGAGCTACAGTCAGTTCCACATCTTTTTTAAAATTAATATCATAGAGCTTCTCTATCTTTGGCTGCAGAGTATATAATTAATCTGATTTTAATATTGATCATCTATTGATGTCCATGTGTAGAGTTGCTTTTTTTGGGTCGTTGAAAAAGAGCATTTGCTATGACCAGCAAGAAAACTCAGAAAGAGAAAGAGATATCCAAGTGAATGTAGAATTCCGGAGAATAGCAAGGAGAGAAAAAGTTTTTCCAAAGGAGCAGTGCAAAGAAATAGAAGAAAACAATAGAATGGAAAGACTAGGCCTCTTCAAGAAAATTAGAGATATCAAAGGAATAATGCAAAAAATGGGCATGATAAAAGACAAAAATTGCAGGGACTTAACAAAATTGAAGAGATTTAAGAAGAGGTGGCAAGAATCCACAGAAGAACTATACAAGAAAGATCTTAACCACGATGGTGTGGTTACTGATCTATAGTCAGACATCCCAGAGAATGAAGTCAAGTCGGCCTTAGGAAGCACTGCTAACAATAAAGCTAGTGGAGGTGATGGAATTCCATCTGAGCTATTTGAAATCCTAAAAGATAATGCTGTTAAAGTGCTGCATTCAATATACCAATAAATTTGGAAAACACAATGGCTACTGGATTGGAAAAAATCAGTTTGTATCACAATCCCAAAGAAAGGCAATGCCAAAGAATGTTCAAATTACCAAACAGTTTCACTTATTTCACAGGCCAGAAAGTTTATGCTTAAGATTTTACAAGTGAGGCTTCAGCAATATGTGAACTGAAAATTAGCAGAAGAGCAGGTTGGTTTTTCAAAGAGGCAGAGGAACTAGAGACCAAATTGCCAACATTCACTGGATTATGAAGAAAGCAAGGGAACTCCAGAAAAACATCTACTTCTGCTTCATTGACTACACTAAAGCCTTCGACTGTGTAGGTCCCAACAAAATGTGGCAAATACTCAAAGAGATGGGAGTACTAGATTATCTTGTCTCCTGAGGAAACTATATGGGTCAAGAAGCAGTAGTTAGAACTAAACATCAACTGATTGGTTTAAGATTGGAAAAGGAGTACGACAAGGCTATGTATTGCCACCTTATTTATTTAACTTATATGCAGAGTACATCATGCAAAATGCCAGGCTGGATTCATCAAAAGCTGGAATTAAGGTTGCCAGGAGATATATTAACAATCTCAGATGTGCAGATCATACCACTCTGATGGCAGAAAGAGAAGAAGAATTAAGAAGCCTCTTGCTGAGGGTGAAAGAGGAGAGTGTAAAAGCTGGCTTAAAACTTAACATTTAAAAAAAAACAACAACCTAAGGTAATGGCAACTGGTCCCATCACTTCCTGGCAAATAGAGGAAGAAGAAATGGAAGCAGTGTCAGATTTTGTATTCTTAGTTTCAAGGATCACTGCAGATAGTAACTGCAGCCATGGGATTAAAAGACTGATATTGGGAAAGATTGAAGGCAAAAGGAAGGAGACAGCAGAAGATGAGATGCATAAGATAGTGTCATGGAAGCAACAAACATGAGCTTGGACAGACTTGGGGAGACAATGGAGGATAGAAGGGCCTGGTGTGCCATGGTCCATAGGATCAAGAAGAGTTGGATATGAATGAATGAATGAACAAAAATAGCAGATCTATATATTCTACAGTTTTGGCTTCTCTAATCCTTTTTTCCTGAATCATGCTTTCTCACATATTTCTCCCTATTCTCACATTTTCTCACATTTGTATTTGAATTGGATGATGATTTGGTTTATACAAAGGCCATGTCAAATTCCTCATAGAACTTCTTTACCACTTCGTCTTCTATAACCAGTGTTTGTGTGTAAGCTGGTCATTTATCACAATTTATGAATTAGTGCTCTCTTACATGATGATCAGATATTTCATGAAATAATTGTTTTTGTAATCTTGTCAGGGGAGGGAGGAAATAAAATAAAACCCACTCCATCATCCCACATCCTTTTTCTTTCTACCTGTGAATTATCCTTTCATTTAAAACAAGACTCCTCCTCATTCAGTATGTTTACTTCTTGGTCATTGGACAAGGCTCTCACATTTAGAGTACCACGAGTCAAAGTAAAGTTTATTGATGGCCTGATAAATGTGTGATTTTTTTTTTGTGCTTTCCCCTTTCCTGCCACTCTCCTATTCTCAGTGCTGAAGCCAAAGAAGACTACATAGGACTGAGGCCATTTAAAACATTTCTTTTTCATTACAATAGTACTGATAAATGTTTAAAAATTAATTCTCTGGAAAAAATATAATCATCTCATATTTTTACATTTAATTTACATTGTTAATATTTACTCCATCACTTTGAAGTCTAGACAGTCAATTTGTATCATTTGCTGATTTTGCAAGGTGTAAATGCTTACACTTAAAATTTAACAGTCAGCTTTTGTGAGCTAGTATAAGCTTAGTCCAACATACCACTGGTTTCATGGGTTGCCATAGTAAAAAAAAAAAAATCACAAGATGGCCCACAGTTACTTAGGCTAGTCCTCTGAAAATAGATTTGGTTACCACTCAAAGCTCAAACAATCAAAGCTTTTCTAGCATGGTAGAACTTACTGGAGCTTATTTTTCCACTGACATTACCTCCTTGGAGCTAGGGTTACCTCCAAACCATGATGAAATATCACAAACAATTTTGGTTACTTAAAACTTGAAAGCTTTTACACAAACAAAAACAATGCAAAAAAAAAAGAATTGAAACAGTAACTGGGAAAGGTATTTTTGTAAGAAATTTCTTTATTAAAGGTCTATTATTCAAGATATATAGGGAATTCATACAAATATGTAACCACAAGAGCCATTTCCCAGTAGGTCAAATGAGAAATTTTCAGAAGAAATGTAGCTATCAGTAGCCACATTAAACATTCTCCAAATCACTAATAATAAGAACACAAATGAAAACTGCTCTGTAGTTCTCCCTTACATCCATCTGATTAATAAAGATAACAAAAAAGGAAAATGATAATTTTCCCAGGGTCTGTAGAAGAACAGTTGGTATGCTGTTAGTGGAGCCATAGATTTGTCTAGTCATTTTGCAAAGCAATTTAGAACTAAATCTGAAAAGTTACTAACTTGTGCATAGCCTTCAGCTCAAGAAGACAACTACTAGACCCAAATTCCAAAGAGGTCAAAGACAGAGGGAAATTATCCATACAAAAATATTTATAGCAGCGCATTTTGTTGTAACAAATAACTGAAAACAAAGTGATTACTTATCAATTGGGAAATAATCCAACAAATTATAGCATATGATTATAATGGAATACTATTGTGCCATAGAGATAGACTCCAAGAAACCTGAGAAGGCTTTTATGAGTTGATAAGGAGTGAAGTGAATAATGTATACAATTACTATATAGTAAATATCAAAGAAAAAATGTCTTTGAAAAACTTCAGAGTTGTAATCAATGCAATGACTAATCATGATGCCAGAATTCCAGTGATGAAGAATGCTTCTTGCTTTTTGGAAAAAAAAGGTCATGGACTAGAAGTGCAGGATGAGATAATCCGTTTTCAGACCTACCCTATATGTGAATTTGTTTTGTTTGTCTAGGGATTCATTTTTGGGGTGGGAGAGTTACTGGGCAGGGGTAGAAAGTGGGTATCATAGTGATGCAAAAATAGAAAGAAACATCAATTCAGTCGTTTTTTAAGTACACAGAAGACAACAGAAGAAAATTCAGAAGGGGATTCAAATGAGTACACTTTTTTAGTATTGTGTTAAATTTGATGTCCATTTAAAATGTTCTTAGCAAGTTCATAGTTTAATGTGAATCATTTCTTTTATGTTATTTGTATATTGAAATGTTCATATTTGTTGATCTTTGTTCAGTTCATAATAAAAAAAATTAAGGAGTTGAGATATGTAGCTCCCTTTTTCTTTATCTTCACTCTCCTGTCTTTGAAGTAGTAATAACTCAAGTCATTGATGTCCATTTCCTGTAGTCCCTCAAATACAAAGTCATTTTCAGAGTTTTTGGAATAAGAATGGGGAGTTGTGAAGGATAATGTTATTAGTTTTGGCATTGCAGAGGGCCCTGATCATGCACCAATAGAAATGGGGGGGCCCAGTAGAAATAAGGGGGAGCCCAGTAGAAATAGGGGGGAAAACCCAAAAGAACACTGATTAGAAAAATTAACATTTAAGTGAGTTTACAGAACCAGAATGAGATAATCAATTCATGGAATCTGTAAAGTAGAGTTTAATTCGTGCCTTTGGTTGACACATAAGGAAGGCAGGATGCTTCAGATGAAATGGAGATCATATAATTCTTAATTCGACAAATTTTTAACAATGCCTATTTTTATAGTTGCCTTTTCTGAGAGATAAGATTGGGAAGAAGTATTCATTAGGGCACATATTCTGCCCTGAGAGGTGTGGAGGGCCTGTTGTCACTGTAGAGGTTTTGAATTCAAGAAATTCCTGTCTATAGTTCCTGCAGAGTTTTACTGTGCTGTTAGCAATAATTTCTAGGGAAGTCAAGAGACTAGGATCTCAGTGAAACCTCTTCATGAGCTGATGAAATTCTTCACAGATTAAAAACTAAGGGAGACATAAATTCTGTGCCAGTTCCGAGCACACATTTATATAAGTTTTCTGTCCACAGAACCAGTTCAGAATCTTTGTAGCCAAATGGGGAAAGATGGAGTCCCAGGGACGGAACAGTAAATGATAGGATCCAGTTTGACTAGTGAGGGGTAAGAATCTCTTGGATTGGGGAAAATACAACCTTGACCCCAGTAGCTAGAAAAGGTCAGTTGGGAGGTGGAAGGTGTTGATAGGCAGGTAGGATTAGTTGAGAGTGTGGACCCTTCTTGAGCAATTGATTTGTTCTTTATTTGTCTCTCAGAAGTGGTCTGTGTGGTAGCATAACCAGTATGCACTAAAGCAGCAATCATCAAGGTCATAGATGACTGGAGTCAAAGGCACTCTCTCCTATATATGTATATATATGTATATATGCACCAACATAAGATGTTCTGGTGTTATCCCCAGCACCATTATGGTATTCTTGTCTAGGGGTTTTATAGAAACAGACTTCTGCAGCAAATTTGAAAGAAATAGTCCATATGCCTGCTCATAGCATACAGTATTGTGTAAACTCAGAAAAATAAAGTCAAAATCATTAAATGCATTGCCAGGTGGACAGAAGTATTGATTGTAGGTAGAGAATGAGTGACTACTGATATTCAGATAGGGTTTAGGAAAGTGTTGCCAGTTGTGGTCACAGGACAGGTGATAAAATAAACAGGTTAGCATAAAAAGATAGAAAATAATATTTGCCTGTGCAACAGTTACATGAAGTTTCCCCGAGTTGAGCAAGATCAGACTTAAATCTAGACTACATGGTAAAGCATGTGATCATTCTTCTTTGGCCACCTTGTAGTGATGTATATAAATGTAATAACTTCCTAAAGGCCTTCCAAAAGACGCTAAGTAGAGAAGAAAGAATGTTGTATATGCTGGCCCTGTATGTGTTTTTCCCCTCTAGGATGGATTTTTTAAAAAATATACTTTGTGTTCCTTCTTTTTTCCCCTTTCCTTCTGTTACCATCCTTCTCCCCCTTTCAAAAAAGTTTCCAGTTGAATAGCAGAGGAAATAAATGCCTTGAAATGGACAGACACTAAAGAAAAATGCAGTTCACAGGTCAAGAGGAATGCTCTGTGTGTGCATGTTCTGTGACATTGTTGTGCTGTGGCAGGGCCAGTAAAATTGTGACTTTATGTGATGGATTCCATGATGTCTGATCTGTAGTTGCTATACTCCTTAATGATCATGAAGAAATGGTTTGATTTTTGTTTTAATTTAGGATTTTCTAGCAGCAAATGTTATCCTTCCTTTGGATGAATTAACATTGTTTAATTTAAAAAAATGTGGCAAAGGAAAGTTGTAAATTCATTGAATAAAGACCCTGTTGTCATTTCACCAAAAAATATTACTTGGAAGTGATCACATTATATAGAGAAGTCTATAGATATGTAATTTATTGTTTTCTGTTATTTTCTTTCATATCTATCAGCTGCTGAGATCTCTCCATGCTTCCAAAAATTACAATTTCATAAATAGTTTGTCTTATGCCTACCATCCCATAGATAACCATTGCCTTAGAATCCTTGGGAAATGGAAAACTGAAGCATCACTTCTGAATAAAAATGAAAAGCTAGTGAGCTAATGCTGCCTGCTAATGAGCCTATCTGAGATTACAACCCTCTGCACTCCCCAGATAGCAAGTGTAGAACTTGTAGGAGGCTTGATTAAGGCTGGAAGGCTGAAGAACAACACAGCTGATGGCCCTAAAACCGTAATTATCTTCAAGATTCATTTCTCAAGGACAGAGCATATCCACAGTGATCCTCCTTGCTGATAGGCCGCAGTTTAATTAATTAATCAGTCCCCCAGAAGCAATGGAGGAAACCTCATGGTTATTGGTAATAGAGCTAGTACAAGAAGTACCACCAGAAACACAAAGGACAACCAGGAATCATCCTCTTCCATATCATTCATTCTCTTATTCCTTCAAGAAAGTAATCCCATTCAAAAAACTGCCAACTATTCCAAATGTAATGGGCCAGGCCTGCTTGAGGTCAGGCCCTTTGTAGTTTGGATCTGAAATTGGAATAAAATGAAACACTCATAATCCACACAGCAGTTAACAAAAAAAGTTTGATTAGCTATAACAGGGAAAAAGACATTCAGAGCAGGAAATAGTTATCTAAGATATTTATAAATCTAAGATAAAGCATTGATTCAGGTGGAGCACTGCTTCCCACTGTTGCCCTTGCTGATGGTCGGTAGTCTGGATCTTCAGGAGGGCACCGCAGCCCCTGATTTTCTGACTATTTTGTACCCAGGTGACTTGGAAGCTACGTGTGTGGCTGATCCTTAGTCTTCTGAATCAATCAAAATTCAAGGACTGTTTCAGTAACTTTGAAAGAAAACCTGCCTGAACTACAAGTTGGGAGTGGGGTGGGAATGGGAGTGGTTTTAGGATATTATTCTTACCACTCATATCATTCATTCCACTAGGGATGGAAGATACAAATCTAAAAATTAAACAGTTCCTGACCACAAGGAACTTACATTCTTCTAGGGAACTACCATCATATTCACAGATAAACAAAGATAGGCAATTGTAGAAAAGAAATATGCAGAGCAGTGTCATGAAAATCCAAGAGGAAAGAGTATTTGCTGTAAAATTGAGTTCTCTCATCACCAATTACATGAAGGTATCACTCCTTCTCACCCCACCTCCCACATGCACAGACTGTAGTAGAAAAGACATACAAGTTATTTTAGTTCTAAAAACTTAGTTGAATGTGTAACTCAGACAGTGTAGGTTTGGTGTCTGGTCAGTAGACATAGTTTTCATCTGTGGGTTTGAACTATTGTTAATCAGCTCTGGAGCTCAGGATCCATGGAAAACGGCATCAACTGTGCAATTTTATATTTAAAAAATGAAATAATTTACTTATACCCCCTCAAAGAGAGGGAAAATAATATCATACTACTTTAATTACATTTTTATTTTCCCATTGAAATAATTATCTTGGTTCAAGACAAATTTCCCCTCTATTAAAGTGTAGTAGTCCTGTCCTGTTTTTTTGCTTTTCCTTCCATACACCCATGTGTACTGCATGTGTTATCATTTCTTTAGCTAAGTAGCTGTTGAGCATACTGATTTTAATAGTATGGTAACTGGAGACATCTTATTGCTTGAATATTGAGGAAGCATTTCCTTTCAGGGAAAAACATTGTATTATGAGTCAAAGTTATCAATTTACTTCTCTAAGTAAAAGTGGGAAATTATAATGTTAAATGAAATCAAAGATAACATTCAAAAATCTTGTAGAATGAATTGTAGGAAGCAGATTCCACACAGGTTTTAGAAACTTAGTCTAAACCTTATTTCAGGGAAATTTACATCTTTTTTTTTCTTAATTATAAGTTTCAGCTGATAATCATTGGTTTTATTTTTTATATGTAGTTGAAAATTTAAGAAGTAATTTTGTCTTTTTTCTAGAAGCCTCTATAATATTTTAATAGCATTTTGTTTTATAAAAAACAAGATTAGAACACTTATACTAATGGAACTAATATCTGTACATTATGCTTGTGGTAGGTTTTAGTAAAAAAGGATTTGCTCAATTAAATTTACAGATTAGTTTTTTTTATTATTGATTTATGTCATGTTGGGAATCAATACTAAAATACTTTGAATCTTTAATTACCAATCCATTTATAAAAGTTTGCTTTTGGGAAAGCTACTAATATGGAATCTCTGTTCTTTTGTTTCAGTGAAATGGTACTGATATTATCTAATTCAGTGAGAAGGAAATGTGACAATTGCATAGCTTTTGGGGAATGGTGGACAAAGCTCTACACTTTGGAAAGTTGTAGAGTAGGAGTTCTTTTTTTTCCCCTTTTTAAAAGACATTTTATTGATGCTCTTATATCAGTGGTGACAGTTGCTACTACTGAGCTGGTAAATGGGCAAGCAAGTATTAATCACTCTTACTAGCTCATAACTTTTTTGTCAGCTGAGCTACTCTTCACCCTTGGGGTGACTTTCTTTTTAGCTTTTCCCTTGGCTCTTTCCCTCTGGGAAGTAGTTTTTTTCATTCCTTCCTTTCTTAATATTTTCTCCCTCTCTTCCTCCCTTCCCTGGTCGCTTCCTTTTCTTCTTCAAACTTGCTTAAGTGAATATTATATTTCAAATTTTTCCTTCCAGCCCTTCCTCTACCCATTGAGAAGGCAAGCAATATGATACCCATTATACATATGACATTATGCAAAACATATTTCCATGTTAGCCATGTTGTAAAAAACCAAGGGAAATAAAGAAAGTGAAAAACTATGCTTTAATCTGCGCTTAGAGTTCATCAGTTCTCTCCCTAGAGGTAGATAGCAGTTTTCATCATGAGTCCTTTGAAATTGTCTGGATCATTGTATTGATGAGAGTACCTCAGTTGATCATTGTTACAATATTGTTTCTGTGTACAGTGTTCATCTGGTTCTTCTTACTTCACTTTGCATCAGTGTATATAAGTCTTCCCAGACTTTTATGAAACCATCCCCCTCATCTTTTCTTATAGCAAAATAATATTCCATCTCAGTTATATACCACAACTTGTTCAGCCATTGCCCAATTGATGGGGCATCCCCTCAGTTTCCAGTTTTTTGCTACCACAAAAAGAGCTGCTATAAATAGTTTTATACATATAGATCCTTTTCCTTTTTCTTTGATCTCTTGGGGTAACAGACCTAGGAATGATATTGCTGAGTCAAAGGGTATGCACAGTTTGATAGCTCTTTGGGTATAGTTACAAATTGTTCTCTAGAATTGTTGGACTAGTTATGATATTTTGTATAATTATCGATAGCTTGATTTCTTCTTCTGAAAGCTACCTGTTAATATCCTTTGCCTTTTATCAGTTGGGTAATGACTTTTGTTTTTTATAAATTTGGCTCAGTTCCCTGTATATTTGAGAAATGAGCCTTTATCAGAGAACCTTGCTGTAAAATATTTTTCCTAGTTTCCTTCTTTCCTTCTAATTTTGACTGCATTGGTTTTGTTTGTGTAAAAGCTTTTTAATTTTATGAAATCAAAATTATCTGTTTGGCTTCCTGTAATCCTCTCTATCTCTTGTTTGATCATCAACTCTTCCCTTATTCATACACCTATACTGGAAAACAATTTGGAATTATTCACAGAACATTCCTAAACAGTTTGTGACCTTTGACCCAGCTATACCATTACTAGGCCTATATCTTAACATAAAAGAAAAAGTAGAAGATCCTTTATGTTCAAAAAATTTATAACAGCCCTTTTTGTGGTGGTTAAAAAAATGGTAAACTAAGGAGATGCCCATTACTTGATGAATGGCTGAATAAGATTTGGTAATATAAATGTGATGAAATCCTATATGAGAAATGAAGAAATAGATGATTTCAAAGAGACATGGAAAATATTAACTGATGCAGAGTTAAGTAAGAAGAACCAATTTTAAGGACTTGTATAAACCAGCGAAGAATGAAATGAGCAGAATCAGGGGAACAATTTATACAACTCTATAAAAACCTTTAAAGATGTAGGAATGATGATCAGTACAGTAACTGTCTATGATTTGAAAGGACTAGTGATAACACATACTGTGCAACTCTTTGACAGAGAGTTGATAGATTTAGAATGCAAAGTGCAGCATTTATACATACATATTATATATATATATATATATAATATACATATATTTCCATTTATTTATCTATTTATTTTTAGTTTTCAGCATTCACTTCCATAAGCTTTTGAGTTTTCTGTTCCCCCCCCCACTCCTCCCCAAGACAGCGTGCAATCTGATATAGGCTCTACATATATATTCATATGAAACATATTTTCACATTAGTCATGTTGTGGATAGCATTTTCCATTATGGGTCTTTTGGACTTGTCTTCTTAGATCCTTGTATTGCTGAGAAGAGGCAGCAGATGTTTTAGTATATAACCAGTGAGGGAATTTTGTTTGGCTTGAATATTGGTTGCATTTGTTTTTCTTTGCTTTTTTTTGCCGTGAGGTGGAAGGTGAGAAGAAAAGAAAACAGATTTCTGTTGAAATATTTTTTTTTTAAAATAGAGGCAAAGAACAAGGGAAGAATTTAGGACCAAAGAAGATATAAAGAGCATTACAAAATGTAAAATAGATAATTTTGATTATATAAAATTTAAAAGTTTTTGCACAAATAAAACCAATGCAACCAAAATTATTAGGAAAGCAGAAAACTGGGGGAAAATTTTTGCAACAAATATCTCTAATAAAGGCCTCATTTCTGAAATATATTGAGAACCAAGTCAAATTTATAAAAATACAAGTCATTTCCCCAGTTGGTAAATGGTCAAAGGATATTAACAGGCTTTCAGATGAAGAAATTAAAACTATCTATAGTCATATGAAAAAATGCTCTAAATCACTATTGATTAGAGAAATGCAAATTAAAACCATTCTGAGGTACCACCTCACACTTATCAGAATGGCTAATACGACAAAAAAAGAAAAATGGTGGATGTTTTAGGGGATATGGGAAAACTGAGACATTAATACATTGTTGATGGAGTTTTGAACTGATACAGACATTCTGGAGAACAATTTGGAACTATGCCCAAAGGGCTATAAAATTGTGTGTATCCTTTGATCCAGCAATACCAATGCTAGGTCTATATCCCAAAGACATCCAAAAAAAAAAAAAGAGAGAGAGAAAATAATTTATTTGTACAAAAATATTTATAGCAGCTCTTTTTGTGGTGTCTAAGAATTGGAAATCAAAGGGATGCCCATCAATTGAGGAATGGCTAAACAAGTTGTGATATATGATTGTAATGGGATATTATTATGCTATAAGAAACAAGCAGGATGATTTCAGAAATACTTGGAAAGATGTAAATGAACTGATGCATAATGAAGTGAACAGAACTAGGAAAACATTCTACACAATAACAAATATTGTTGAATGAAGAATTGTAAATGATTTAGCTATTCTCAGCAATACAATGATCCAGGACAATCCCAAAGGCTTAATGATGAAGTATACTATCTGCTTTCAGAGAAAGAACTGATATTGACTGAATACAGACTGAAGCATGCTATTTTTCCTTTCTTTCTTTCATTTTCTTTCTTTTACTAATATGGAAATGTTTTACATAATTGCACATGTATAACCTATACCTGATTGCTTACCATTTCAGGGAGGGGATGGAGGGAGAGAGGGAGGCATAGAATTTGGAACTCAAAACTTTAAATAAAAATGTTTAAAAATTGGGGGAAAAAATAAAGTCAAGGAGTATCCTACAGTTGTGTACTTTCAGATGAAATTATTGCATTGTTAGTTTTATTTAATTTTTTTGCTTTGTTCCACAAAGCCTCTCACTAAATAAGGATAATCAATAAATGTAAAAGCAAAATATATCATTTAAAATTTTTAAAAGTCTTTTTGCTACTGATTTAAAATAGAAAAAGCTGATTGGGAGAACAGATGAGGTATGTGAGATGAAGACTATAGTAACATAGTGTTTGATTAATCCAAATACTATAATTAATTGGGGTAGGGCTCTTTATTCAGGAAAAAAATAGATTGGAAAACTGGAAAGTAGTCTGGCAGAAATTAGGTTTCAATTATCAGCTTACATTTATGTACCAGTAAGCTTCAGATTAATATGAGACCCTCAGGTTGGATATATATAACCTCACCCTGATCCGCAGAAATAGCTATGTATCTGCTATTGCTAAAATCTACCACCTCAGCACACCTAGTCTCCACCTCCTCCCTGCATCATTTTATGGCTACAGCATGTACCCCTTTGAGAGAGTGTGTGCTTAAACACGTATGTATATATACATACATGTGAGTATACACAAGTACACATGCATCTCCACATACACATTTAGGGCTAATGGGGGAGGTATGTTTTGCTTGACTATATATGTTTGTAACAGATTTTGGTTTTCATTCTCAATGGGATAGGGATGGGGTAGGTGGGAAGGAGAGAATGTGGGTCTAAAAAGAAAAGAAAATTTAAATTAAAAATGAAACTCTAGTGTACCTCTAAGATGAAGTATAAGCTTTTATGTTTGAAACGTAAAGCACTTCATAATCTGTCCATAACCTACCTTTTATACATTAATCTACTTATTACACTCCAGTCTGGCCAAATCTGGCCTTGCTTTTCCTCATACTTTCAAAATATAACAGCAGTATCCAACTATGTATATATAATGTAGTAATACCAATATCTACTAAGGCTGCTGCTATGAATTTCCCCCCCCTAAAACATAATGAAATGATCCTTGAGGCTTTATGGGTCCAGGGGTGTAAGTCTCGAATTAGTAACTAACTTCTTCATCACCTGTGTATAAACCACAAAGAGCTGGAGGCTCCTCAGGCTTGATACACACACCTGACCAGGTTTGTTACCATGGCACGTACTCAGGCAGGTATGCTGAACTTACTTCATTCTGTTAATTATGTTTGAGCTACAGAACTCATGTATCTAAGATCTATTAATTTTAACCCATTGCTACCTTTGCTAAATATGCTTTTCCATGGTGTTGTTAAGTAGGCCTCCTTTTGTTAAATGCTGCTTAACGAGGCCTGGCTCAGAACAACATGAATAGAAAACTCAGATATGCTGTTATCCACTAAGACTTAATGATTAACCAGAATGCATTTTTAAAAAGAGAGAGAGAGAAATAGATTTATATTGGAGCAGCTAAGTGCTATGGTTGATAGAGTACAGTGTCTAAAGTCAGGAAGATTCATCTTCATGAGTTCAAATCTGGCCTCAGACACTATCTGTGTTTGCCTCAATTGCCTCATCTGTAAAATGAGCTGGAGAAGAAGATAGCAAATCACTCCAGTACCTTTGCCAAGAAAATCCTAAATGGAGTCACAAAGAGTCAGACACAGCTGAAATGACTGAACAACAACAAAAAGTTTATATTAAAAACCTTCTGCTAAGTTGAAATGAGGTGATTCACTTTTTTTCTCTTTTTTTTCATTGTGTGTGGTAAATATCTATGTGCAAATGATTCCTTCTTAAAAGCAATTATATTAATGGACTGTATTTGATTTTTGTATTTTTCAGTTTAAAAAAATCTAAAAAAGTTATCCATTTGTTTGTCTACATTAATCAAATTAAATGAAAAATTAATTACTAACAATTATTATTTATGTTTTCTCTATTTCCCAGGGCGTACACTGGGATTAAAAAAAAAAAGAAACATATTCAATCACATTACTCTTAAGAGCAAAAATGATTTATACCATTAATAAAATAGATGTTAAATATTGTTTATTTCATTTTATCTCATTTAAATCTTTTCATTTGTATTTTATAACATATACAAATAGCATGTTAGCATAATAGCATGTATATGTATAATTTATAAATGAATATACCTTCATTGGGGGCATGTACTCAGAAATTTTTTTTCTAAGAGTGGTATGTTATCAAAAAAGTTTGATACCTCCACTTTAGAGGTGGCTTGATAGAAATCCACCAATCATTTAATCTTTAGGTTCATTTCATCTTTTTGTATTAGAAACTACCTTGCCAAAATCTTTTCTATATTTACAGTGTTTATTATACTTTCTCCAATACTTTCCTTCAGCTGGAATGTCATTTAAGTATGTTTCATTGTTTCATGGCCCAAGAAAGCTGAAGATGTAGCAGCATTCATTGTCTTCCTAGTGTGTTTCCCTTTTGATGAGGTTTGTCTAAGTCACAAAAAGGCAGTGCTCATATGGTGAGACCAAGAAAATAACCAATGATGAAACTTACTCTTTTTATCTGAATTTAATAAACTTTTTGTAAACTTTGGAGTTCAGCAGCCCAAGCTGCTTCCTTTTGTTTTTTGTTTGTTTTTATGTAGCCTTCTCAGTCTTGCTTTTCTCCAGCTTGCACAGTTTTTTAAGTTGTTCATTCTCTCTGTACTGCTGTTGATACTGCTTTTATCAATCAAGATGTGTCTTATTCATTCTCGAGAACTTACTTTTTTTATTCTAGTGTAATTTAGAGACAATAAAACTCCTTGATGTGACTGCCAATCAATACCAAGTCAGTTGATATTAATTATTCTCTTGAGTCGTTTGCTGTTTTCACCCCATAACACTAGCTGTCTTTTCTTATTTCTGTAAATAACTTCACTCTGGCTATATCTTAATAAGTGGCTACTTTGTTTCCTAATTGATTTCAAATAAAATATAGTGGAAAAAGTTTTCAAACACATACATTTTCACTGTGGGAAATTAAAAATATACTTTTCCAGTTTTTTTTTTAAATGAATTTGACGATTTTTTTTGTAGCAAGTGCTATTGGAACACATATCCCTCACTGAGGTGGTTTGACTGCTTGTAGTTATGCTTTCTTATAAAAATCCTTCCCATTCTCAGCAGTTCATTTAGTCACTTTCACTTGATTACTTTAATATACCTTAATGTAAAAATATTTTGGTTACAGGTGTCACAAATGATATACTGGATTCTCTTTCTTTTCAGTGTATCAGAACAAAAGTGTCTTCTTTAAGACTTTTAAGAACCATCGTATTGTAGACACTCAAGATCTAATAGTGTGCCATTTGGCAAAGTTGTTGAGAATTTTAATGCATTTTACTTCTCATTCTGCATGTCCTATGTGCCCCTCACAGGAGGGTCTTTAGAAATAGGATTAACTTCTAAAAGAATGCATTAGCCATGCCACAGAAGTAGGCAATGCTTTAACTAGTTTGATAAATAGTTCCATGCTTCAAATCCTCCTAACTATTCCCCCTGTCAGGGGAAAAACCCCCCCCCAACATATCATATATATGTATATGTACACATTTATACATATATAGCTTCTTATTGAATGGATAGGAGCTCTGTTTTATTTAGGAATTATATATTTTGTGTTATCCTAATCTGGTCTCATATGCACTTTCTGAAATTAATTCGACACTGCTTTATATGTTAATCCACAAGGGATTGATTTTGGGAAGGTCAATGCAGTGCAGCCCCAGAAATGGAAGAAAAGCTCCACTTAAAACAGCTCATTATTTCAGTTCCCAGATGTAAGCCTAGAGGCCTTTCACTGTGAAGCTGAGCCAGCTATAGGCGGCTTGGTCATCTTGCAGAATACATCAAACAAGGGTGTTTGATGTGATCGGTAAGATAGTTGAACTAATTAAGTTTAGTTAACCAGTTGAAGTTCTCAAATTGAACAATTATACTTTGAAAGTTTCCAACACAATAGAGCACAGTCTTCTTTTTAGTCATAAACATTCTCAGTAATGGAACAGTACTTTTAAAAGAAGCTTAAACAAATTTCACACAGTGTAGCTATCTCTCCAGTTAAGTTTGTTTCACTAGTTACTAAATTCCATTCTTCTTTATTCAAGAAATTGCGTAATTTCTGAGAAAAAGAGTAGGAAGTTCAATAATCTTGGATGCAGGGATGCGGGGAGGAAAGGTAAACCTAATGAGAAAAGAATATCCTACTTAGATAATTAAAGTTTTAAAAAATGACTTGATCAGCTGTCTTGATACCAAGAAAAAGTGAAGAAACAGACCCATAAAATATCACATCATGTTGCAAATGTGCCACTGGGCAGCTAATATCTGTAAAAGCATAAACAGGGATCAAAATAGATATTGTACAATCATTTGGTAAAAAAAGCAAAACAAAAAAAAAACAGTTTCTTTTTTAAATAATAGGGCGGAAGATCTGGTAAGAAATTCCAGGGTTGAGGCACAAGGAATACTAATAAAAATATTCTGCCTTTAGGTAGACAAAAAGAAATCAGTATTTTAAAAGAAGGAAAATAGCATGAAAATCTATTGACATTTATATTATGATTTCACAGTATTAAAGATCTTTGTCAAATTCTCCCCCAAAATCTTATTAAAATTTATGATATACATTGATTGGACATGGCTATGTAGTTAGATGATGGTCCATTGAGCTAATCACTACATATATCTTGGATAGACAGTGCAGATGGACCCAGAATTCTGGTCTCATAATTGAATTGGGGAGATTGTAGACTGGATTGAATTTTGGGAAATGGTTCAGTTCTTTTAATGATCCCAAAAGGTTGCTTGTAGAAAAGTCTATATTACCATCCATTTCTATGGTACCTCATAAAATCCCTAACTTCCTTAAAAGCACAGTTTAAGTGCCACTTTCTATCCAAGCTTTCTGATTCCTCCAGTTGTTAGCACTCTCTTTGGTCTTGAGAGGGCCCTACAAAGAGCTATGAAATATTTCACAAGAGAGATCACTTTTGAGCTAAGAATAAATCTAGACTTTATGGTACTGGAGATATATGAGTTGGGTCCTCAAGAGAAGGCATGATTTGAAAGGCCATAGATCAGTCAACAAGTATTTATTAAGTACCTACTATGCTTCATTCATTGTGCTAGGTATTTGTGATACAGGTACAATTCCTACTTAAAGGGAGCTTATGTTCTAATGGTAAGGGACATTTTAGCCATGGGGGACAGTATGAGTAAATGCAGAGGAATGAGAGAGGGCAGAATAAGAACAGAACAATAAGGACAATAAGTAGGAGCTGGTTGGAAGGTAAAGTATGTGAAATGGAATAGCATGACAAAAGATTGGAAAGATGATTTGGAACCAGACTAAGTCCTTTAGTGAAAGGGTTAAGGAAGTAATACTTAGTTTGAAAAACCACTGAAGGATTTTGAGTAAAAGACTGAAATATTTCAGAGTGGTACATTAGGAAGATTCATCCTATTTCTGTTCTCTATGAAAGTAGTAGGAGCATTAGAAAAAATGAACACTTAATAAAAAGAAGGAAAATTGTATAGGTGATTTGTGGAAATTAGAGTTAGTGAAGTAAGTCAGAAGTTGATTTTGAGGAGAAAACTACATATTAATCGATTCCATATATGGGAGAAATTTTATGTTTTTCTTCGTAAATAGCATTTTTTCTGATTACATGTAAAGACAATCTTTAACATTCATTTTTTAAAAATTTGAGTTCCAAGTTTTCTCCCTCCCTAAGCAATTTGATATAGGTTATATATGTGCAGTCATGTAAACATATTTCCAGATTAGTTATGTTGTGAAAGAAAAAACTGGCCAAAAGAAAAAAACCATGAAAAAAGTATGCTTCCATCTGCCTTCACACTCCATCAGTTCTTTCTCTGGAGGTGGATAGCATTTTCCATCATGAGTCCTTTGGAATTGTCTTAGATCATTGCATTACTAAGAAAAGCTAAGTCATTCATAGGTCTTCATTGTACAGTATTGCTGTTATTGTGTATTTTTCAGTTCTACTCATTTCACTTCTTTAGGATCCTTTCATTCTCCATTGCAACCTGGAGTGCTGAGAGGTGTTCTGTGAGCCCCTTCACATTCTCCTCCAGGAAGGAAATTAGTCTACATTTGGAACATAGATAAGTCAGTAGTCTGTAGGAGAAATAAAAGCATCACACATTAGATGGAAGGTCCTGGAGAACGAAAGAATCCTAAAGAAGAAGTATATCTTCAGTGGGAAAGAAAAGGGCCTGAAGGTTGGGCAAGGGAGATGTGACCATTTACAAGATGATGGAAAGTGGAAGAGTATACACAGTGTTGCACAGAGGAAAAAGGGAAGAAAAAGGACAGCCCAACAGTTAGAACTTAAAAACAGATCAGGCTCTTCCTGAAGAGAGCCAAATTCTCTGAAAATGAAGCTGTTTTTATGCTAAGAATGATATAGTAGAACCACAAATGAAAGATCATCTAAGAAAGGGCAGAGGAAGAAGAGAAGAATATAGCTGGTGATTTCTTACTGAGGCAGCTTTTTTTGTCCGCAGTGGAGAGATCTTTTTTCTTGATGGAGCATATATCAAAGACTTAGCAGCAAATCTCTTAAGATTTATCAAAATAGGTAACAGCTGACCTACCTCTGGTGATTTACATGGGCACAAATGAGACTTCCAGGGAGAAGCTAAAAATATTGCCAGTGATATATAGGGCAGAAAACTATAGACCAGGGGCACATTTGTGTTTTAGAGCTGTCTGAAAATGAATGAGGAAAATGCTATTTTTCCTCTCCATGGAGGTCCTCACTAAGAGGTTGAAACAGTCCTTTGTTTGATATGTTATATTGGTTACTCCCTTTGTATACTGATTGACTAAATGGTCCCATTCACCCAAGTCATGTGACACTATGATTCTATGATAGCTGTATGAAAGATGCACTGAAGAAAAGAAAGATTGGATGAATCCCATTTAGAGGCTGTAATAATAATCTTGTTAAGAAGTGATGATAGCTTGAAACCAGTGTGGTTTTAGAGCAGAAAGAAGTGGGGGAGATAGGAGAAGACAGCATGAGAGGTTGTTAGCAGCTGATGTGTAGAGAGAGAGAGAGAGAGAAGCATAGACAAAGAGATTTTTTTTTAGAGGTTTTTTTACATTTTTTAAGGTTTTGAGAATAGTTGTACCATTGACAGAAGAAGAGAAAGTAGAGAAAGAGGGAGATTCGTCATATAAAAAGATGAGTCAAATCAACTAGCATTTATTTTTTAACTAATTTTTAATTATATTTTATTTTTATTAATCGGCAAAAATCTGCCTTCTCTCCCTCCCAACCACCCACTAAATGGAGAACAAACTAAAAACAAAGTTCCTGTCACATGTATATGAACAATATACATATATATATATATGTATACATATATATATACATATATATGTATATATATATACATACACACACACACACACATATATATATACACACACACTCATATATATGTATGTATACATTTCAGTCTGCACTCTTTGCCTATCAAGAGGTAGGTAGTATGTTTCATCATGAGTCCTCTGGAACCATGGTTGATCATTACACTGATCATAGTAACTAATTCTTTTAGAGTTATTTGTCTTTACCCATATTGTTGTCACTATATAAATTATTCTAGCTTTGTTCACTTCACTCACAATCTTCCCTGTTGCCATCCACTTCATCATTTCTTACAGCACAATATTATTTAATCACAGCTCTATACCAAAGTTTGTTCAGCCATTCCCCAATCGATGGATGTGCTTTGAGAGTCCTATTCTTTGATACCACAAAAAAAGCTATAAATATTTTTGTACATCCTTTGTTAGTGTTTGTTTGGTTTAGAACTAATCCCTCCCTTGATCTACCCTCCCTCTAGTTCTTCCTTTTCCTCTTTCCTTCTATTTCCCTGTTGAGTGAAATGTGTTTCTGTACGTAACTCTCTGTGTGTGCATTTTTCCTTCCTTTGAATAGTTCAGATGAGAGAGAAGTTTGAGTGTCAGCATTTCCCTCAGTTCTCCCTCCCTTGTTTCTATAGATGGCTACTTAGGCACTCTGTTATGTGAGATAATTTTCCATAACTTTCCTTACATTTCCCCTTCCCCCAGTGTATTCGTCTTTCTCCCTCTTTCAGTTCTCTGCTTTTAGCATAATCGTGACACAACAGAACTGTGCCCAGTCCTTTTCTAATTAGATTTTGTCTGTGCCCCTGATGAGGGAACACATGACTCCTCTCCTTTTAATGTAAGTAGTTTATTTGTGTTTAGTCCCTTAGTTAATTTGTGTTGCCTTTTTAAAAATGAGTTTTTGTTAATATGTTCTGTTTCTTATATCATCATAGTTGTCCCAAATATCCCTCCCCCTCCCTTTCCCGAGAGCCATCCTATATAACAAATAATATGTTTTAGAGAGGAAAAAAATCAGCACAACTGATAAATTGAAAAAGTCCAAAAACATGTGCAGTATGTAATACCTGTGGACACCCCATGTTTACAAAAGGGGTGCTTAGGGGTGTCCTCATTTCTCTTCATTTGAGTCCGGCTTGATCTTCACAATTTTGTTATATTTGCTTTGATTTTTTAGTGTGTTGTTCTTTTTATTTATGTGGTGATAGTTACTGTGTGGGCAGCTAGATGGCACAGTGGCTAGAGCTGTGGCCCTAGAATCAGGAGGACCTGAGCTCAAATGTGGCCTCAGACACTTATTAGCTGTATGACCCTGGACAAGTCACTTAACTCTGTTTGCTTAATTCCTTATCTGTAAAATGATTTGGAAAAGAAAATGGCAAACCACTTTGGTATCTTTGCCAAGAAAACCTCAAATGGGGTCATGAAGAGACACAACTGAAATGACTGAACGAATTACTGTATATATTATTTTCTTAACTCTGCTTATTCTTCTCTGCATCAGTTTATATAGATCATTCCATGCTTCCTTGTATTCATCATATACATCATTTATTGCAGCACACTATTCCATTATATTTATGTACCACAATTTGTTTAGTGATTTCCTAATTGATGGTCACCTGTTTTGTTTCCAATTCTTGGCTGTCACAAAAAGTGCTACTATAAATAAATTGCAGAGTATGGGGATTTTCTTCTTACTGATGGCTTCTTTGGGTTATAAGCCTAGTAATGGAATCTCTGTCAAAGGGGTGTGGATACAAATATTTTAGTCACATTTGCATAATTCCAAATTGCTTTTGAAAGTGGTTGTACCATTTAATAGCTCTACCAACAATGTATTAGTGTGTCTATATTTCCACGATCCTTCCAACATTGATTATTGCCATTTTTTGTTATTTTTGCTTATTTGTAGACTATAAACTGAAGCCTTGGAGTTATTTTGATTTTTATTTCTCTTCTTATTAGTGAGTTAGAGCATTCTTTTTACTTTGCAGTTCTTTATTTGAGAACTGTTTTTACATGTACTTTGACCACTTATTTTTTGGGGAATGGCTGTTTTATACATACATACATGCATACATACATACATGCATGTGTATCTATATATGTACACCCATATATATAGATGTATTTGTGTGTATATTTATATAACTATATTAAAATTTATATAGAAATGTACATAAATTTCTCTTGTAAGGGTTTGGAATCACACACACACATGCACATATGTATACATGTACAAGGGAAATGATTAAAAGAAGTAGGGACAAAGGGGACTACCATTTCCAGACCTTGAATGATATGATAAAGCAGTTGAGTATCTTTAGATACCAAACTCTTACCAGAGAAATTTTATACAAAGATTTTTGACCACTTCCCTTCTTATCCTAGGTGCATTAATTTTCTCTGTGCAGAAGCTTTTCAGTTTCTAGTAATCAGTTATCTATTTTATCTTTCATAATTGCCTCTATCTCATTTGCCTAAGAATACATTCCCTACCCATTGCTGTAAGAGGCATATGATAACCTGTTTTATCTCTTGTAATTTTTTAGTATTATGATCTTTAATATTACAGTTGCATGTCCATTTTTAACATTTCAATTTACTATTTGTTTAGTTTTACCATTCTTTTCTTTTTAAATTTTGAGCTCCATATTCTTTCCCTTTCTCTCGCATTTTCCAACAGCCACTAAGAAGGGAAGCAATATGATATCAATTACATATATGAAATTAAGAAAAACATTTCCATATTAGCCATATTTTTTAAAAAGCAAGAAAAATTAAGTGAGAAAATTATACTTCAATTTGCACTCAGTTCATTAATTCTCTTTTGTCATCCTTTGGCATTGTCTTGGATCATTGTTTTAAAGTAATCAAGTCTTTCACAGTTGATCATCATTATAATATTGCTGCTATGCTACTATATACAGTGGTCTCCTGGTTCTCACTTCACTTTGCATCAGTTCATATAATTCTTGCCATGTTTTTCTGAAATCACCCTCCTTATCATTTCTCATAGCACAATAGTACTCCATCACAATCATATGCCACAACTTGTTCAGCTATTCCGTGGTTGATGAGCATACCCTCGATTTCCTAAACTTTGCCACCACAAAAAGAGCTGCTATAAATATTTTTGGGAAATTTTTAAAGAGCTCAGATAGTTTTTCTGTTATGAATTTGGATACTAAGGCATTTGGAGCATATAAATTAGATACTGAGGTTTGTTATCTGTGGTTCTTTTTAGCATAATAAAGTCTTCTTGTTTATTCCTTTTTATTTTTTTAATACTTGTTTTTGCTTTTCAGATAGTATAATGGCAATTCCTGCTTTTTTGCATTCACTTGATGCACAGTAAATTTTTTCCCATCTCCTCATTTTTATTTTGTGTATCTCTTAGTTTTTTAAATTTTTTTTGTAAGCAACATATACTAGAATTTGTTTTTCCATCCAGTCTGATACTTCTTCATTTAATTGGATTTTAAAAATCCATTCACATTTAAAGTTATGAGACTTAGGTTTACATTCTGCATTTGTCTGTAATTTTTTTTCCAAGTTATTATTCTCCTTTCCCCCTTCTGCTACAAATACAATCCTTCAGTTACTTTACCTTTATCTTTTTGAAGTTGGCCCTGTTCCCTCTGATTCTCTTCTCACCTCTGATCTCTTGTTTGTAAGCCTTTCCCTTTGGAGTTTTGTTTATTCCTTTTTCTCTTCCCCTTTTTTCTGGTCATATAATTCTTCTCCCCCTCCTCCCAGTTTTTTGTTAGACTAGTCAAGTAGATTTCCTTTTTGTCTTTACCCCTTTAGCCAGTTCTTTTGATTAGTTTTTAAAATTTCATTTTTGTACCCTTTTTCAAAAAGCATTTCTCTCTCTTTATTATCCGCCATCCTTTTCTCTTTATACCCTCATTCTCTGATTTATCTGTAATTATCTGGTTTCCCTTTTTTTCTCTGTATTTCTCATGGAGTCAGAGCTTTCATGACATTCATCCTAGGGTCTCCTCTCTAAGCGGTTTCTGTCACTGCCTAGTAGGACTTTCCCCATGAATGCCCTTATTCCAGTGTGCCTCACTTTCAGAATAATGCCAAGTATTTCAGGTGTCAGAGAGGGCACTGCCCCGTGGTAGGATCCCTCCCCTACCACAGCCCTCATTACATAGCCTACCACTCATCAATGTCTTCCCCTGGTTACCATTTTCTTCCCCATTTGCCTCAAAATCTCCTCCCTGGATCCATGATTTTCTACTCCTCCAGGTGCCAGTTGCCCCCTAGATATTCCAACTCCATATTAGGACAAATAGATTTTTCAAGCAACAAATCCCTCAAGCCACACCCAGAGCAGTCTCCATCTCTCTTCCCCCTTAGGATCATTCCATCAGTGGAACCCCTTCCTGCCAGCAAAGAAAGACTTCCTTCCTCTCTCTCTCTCTCCCTCCCACTTTTCAATCCTTCCCTTCTCCTTACTCACTGCCCTATAGGTTGTTATCTTTGTAAGACCACAGGGTCCTTCCCTTCATTGCCAGCTCTTGACTGGACCTTAGCATGTCACATAGTCTTCTGTTCCCCCCATTTGTAATGTAACCATCCCTCTCCTCCACACTCCAAACAAAAGCAAACGTTGATTCACCTGCAGGCACTGTCCCAGGCCCTCCTCCTAACTGTTCCTGCAACCAGACTTCTGCCTTCATCATGTCTCTCCTTTTGTCCTTTTAGCAGGAAGCTTCTTACTAGTCTTTCTCTCCTGTCATTATGTTGCTGTTGCTGTTCTTAGCTGCTGCCTTTATTCACTCCTCCTGCGTTTCTGTTGTTTGGGGTCATTGAGAAGGAAATAATCTCTTCAATTCTTATATCATTCCTAAAAATGTTTCAAACGCCTTATTATTTTTTTTCATTTATGGTTACACTCAAATTTGCAGTGTAGGTCCTCCTGGGCTGTATCCTGTGTCCTCGTTTTTATTTTGAACCACACAGGTACAGAGTTCTTTGTTCTGCCCACATTCCATAAGATCCTCCAGTCTCATCAAGTGTTGGACTTTAAGGGAACAGAGGATAAAGAGTAGTGGATAGTATAGGGTTAATTACTCTGGGACTTCTTGTCATTCCAATTCACCTTTGGGGGGACTTAGTTGTAGTTATTTTCATTATATTCATGAGGTTCTTCATTACATTTATTCATCCCATTGTATTTCTCCATTGTATTTAAATTTTTTCTTTTCTTTTTTTTTTTATCAGAGGAAGAGCACTTAGTTTTTGATTTCTCTGTGAAGATTTTCTGGTGGGAATTTCTTTTGTTTTCCCTCTTTTAAATAGATGGTTCCTTTATTCTGGTCACCAAAGTTTTCCATGCTTAGTAGTTCATTGAGAGGCAATGTAGTGGATAAAGGATAGGTCTTAGATTTCAAAAGATTGTTCAGATATGGTTTGAGGGGGACCTTGTCTACCTGAGCTAGGTGTCATTTCCTTGCTCTGTATCCTTTCTATGCTATAGTTAAGTAAGCCTTCATTTGTTAAGCAAATGACTTCAAGCATCTCACTTTGTTACAACATTAGACCTCAGCTACCAGGGGATTGGCTTGTGTCACACCCAGCCTATGGGAGTGGGGTTCCCAACTTTAGAGCTATGAGGAGCAAGCATATCTTTAGTAGAGACATCCAAATCACTGGATTTGGAATCAGAACACTTGGATCTGGGTCCCAGCTCCAGCACTTAATATAAGCTTTGTGAAAATGTCATCTGACATTTGAACCTGATTTTCCTCAACTGTAAAGTAAGGATAATGACTTTAGCTATGTCAGTGTGCCCTATTTCTTAATGAACCTTTTCTATCAGAACTATCAACAAGTTCATTTGGCAGCTGGCTACTAACCCCTCTGCCATGCACTCAGCACTAGTCTGTTCTTGTGTTAGATGCATATTAACCTATTTTATTTTCTTCCTTGCCCTGTTCAAAAATATACGGGTATAAATGGGTACATCTGATAGTCTAGTCCGTAGTGTATTGAACTGTCTGTTAGTCTTACCTCCACCACTGATTTAACACGTGACCTGTAACATCCTTCTTTACCTTAATTTCCATAGCTATAGAGAGTAGGCATTACCTACTTTAGCAATGAGTATTTTTAAAGTATTCTTGCTCCACCCAAGTATAATTGTAGGTTTGAGAATGTCTTGACTTCTATAAAAAATCATTATATGAAATTCCTAGTGATTTATGCTCCTGTTGCCTAACACAGTGACTGGAGAATAGTAAGTGCTTGCTTAATAAGTGAAATGCTTGCTGATTGGTTGATTGATTCATACATTCCTGACTTGAGTGAAACAATTGTTAATTTTCAAACCATGTTGACAGCCATACTTGACCATCGTTTTTTATCTTGTGACACAGTCCATGAACTGTAATGTTTTAATGAAAACACGCTGTAGTAAAAGATTTGCCAGTTGAAAACTATATCTCCTTGAGTTATTGAAAGATTTTGTTAGTAGACTTTTTGGTTTGAGTTAGAGGGGATTGCTTAATAAAGCACATATTTGATTCTGATCTTTGTACCATCTTCTATTATTTTAGTCCTGTTCACATTGTTCCCAGCTGCATTATATATCCCCAGTGCCAAAAATTAAGTCAATGTAAAAGTATACTCTGGTTTTTACTCAGAGGTCACGGATAGTCCCTCTACCCTTGGCAGTCAGCAGTGTTCTTATTATACTTCATTTATATACTTGGGAAGACTTGGGAGGACCAGCTGGGCCCGCTGTCTGCACTCATCAAGAGTTAATTTCTGAGTGAGGTACTGTTGTCATGAACAAGTGCAGAAGATACTTAGGTGGTCCTGCCAAATAAGAAGAGCCTTTAATTAGCAACAATGTTCAATCAGACTGCTTAACCTGCCACAGGGCTGGGGAGGCCATGTTCCTTCCCGCTACCCTGCGAGTAAACAGAGCCTAGGAGCACAACTCAAAGGTTTCTTTCACTGTGAAGGGAGGTACTTAAAAGGCAAGACAGGTAGCGCATAATCAGGGACCAACTGGAATACCTCCATAGTTATTTATTTTTGACAGGGAGGGAAGGGTGAAATAATATAATTTCTCTTTATCATTTTTGTATCATAACCTATTTTCATAAGCCATGTGTTTTCTAAGTAGGAATACATACTTGCTCCTTTTCTTTATTATTTGAAAAACAAATTGTCTTATGGTCTCATGTTTAATATCATCATTTTCACAAGTTATGTGTAGAGGCCGTAAAGTAGTATTTATATATTGGAATGTGAATCACGAAACCTGAATCCTATTTCCAGTTTTCGCACTTATTAACTGTATGTCCTTAACTGAGCAATTTAACTTCTCTCTACTTCAATTTCTTTACCTGTAAATGGGAATAATACTTGTTCCACCTGCCTTCCCGTTTTTTCGAAAACTTAAAGTTTGCTGTGTACAAAGGACTGTGCTGCCCCCTGCGGAGCAACAAGGACAATTAAAATATGTCTCCTTTGTTTATGCAACTTGAAGTGTAGCAAAAGGAAGATGACACATACACATTTAATGTGCATTAATTTTAAACTGAAATTTTAGGAAGCAGGAGAGAGGGACAAATTACTAGGTGAGGTTGGAGGAAAGAAAATAATTTCTGACCAGGGGCATTATGGAAGGATTCACTGAACTGGACTTTGAAAGATGGGTAAGATTTCAACAGGCAAAGATAGGGCAGACAATGACAGGTAATAGAGGGGCTGGATGTGAAAGTTCTTTCTAAGTTCCATGTAAGCATAATGTTCTATTATTGTTATTATTATTATTATTATTATTATTATTATTATTATTATTATTACTGTGATGAGAGTACCTTAATTATTAGTGTAATGTATATCCTGTTTAGTTCTGAAATCACATGAGTATTTCTTCATTTATTGAACAATTACTAAGTTCGATAAATAACTGACACTGAGCTTCTGGCAAGATTGTTGTGGGAAGCACTACATATTAACTCATTTCTATTTTGTCATATACCTTCAAAGTAGAAGCCAAATAAAGTTAAAAGAACAATAGAAAATAAAGAAAAGGAAAAGAAATCCTTACTAGAAAATCTTCACAGAGAAACCAGAGACTGAAGAAATGGGTAAATGCCCTTCCCTAGGAATAAAATAAAATAAAATCTTAATACAATGCAGAAATACAGTAAAAAAAATGGCTAAGAAAATGCAGTGAAGAACATACAGAAGAGAATCATTATGTAATAACTACAGCTAAAACCCTGGAAAAGATAACTGGAATGAAAAGATGCTTCTTAGTGATTAAACAATTCAACTCTACACTGTCTTCTACACTTTAATGATTTTGCTTCCTTGACCTGTTGCCACTCATTCCTTGTCAAACCTCAGCCCTGGATTACACCCAGACTGTCTTCTCCACTCCTACTCAGGTGCTTCTTAATGGAACAGAAAGAAGACACACACAACTTTGCTACCAGGCTCTGCTACAAATTTATATTTCCTGATTTCAGCTGGGCTTTTGATGCAGTTGGATAATAAATCCTTTTACTCCTACCTAATTGATTCTCCAGGACAGCTGGGTGGCACAGTGGATAGAGTACCAGGCCTAGAGTCAGGAAGACTCATCTTTCTGAGCTCAGATCTAACCTCAGTTGCTTACTAACTGTGTGATCTGGGGCAAGTCATTGAACCCTGTTTCCTCATCTGTAAAATAAGCTGGAGAAGGAAATGGCAAAGTCACTTCACCCTTTTTGCCTCAGTTCCTTTTCTTTAGAAATGAGCTGGAGATTACAGCCAGTGTCTCTAATAAAGTCCTCATTTCTAAATTATATAAAGAACTAAGTCAAATATATAAGAATACAAGTCATTCCCCAGTTATAAATGGTCAAAGGATATGAACAGGCAATTTTCAGATGAAGAAATTAAAGCTATCTATAGTCGTGTGAAAAAATGCTTTAAATCACTATTGATTAGAGAAATGCAAATCAAAACGATTCTGAGGTATCACATCACACCTGTCAGATTGGCTCACATGACAAAATAGGAAAATGATAAATGTTGGGGAAGATGTGGGAACATTGTAACACTAATGCATTGTTGGTGGAGTTGTGAATTGATCCAACCATTTTGGAGAGCAATTTGGAACTATGCCCAAAGGGCTATAAAAATGTGCATACCCTTTGACCCACCAATAGCACTTCTAGGGCTGTATCCCAAAGAGATCATAAAAATGGGAGAAGGACCCACGTGTACAAAAATATTTATAGCAGCTCTTTCTGTAGTGGCAAAGAATTGGAAATTGAGGGGATGCCTATCAATTAGGGAATGGCTGAACAAGTTGTGGTATATAAATGTAATGGAATCCTACTGTGCTATAAGAAATGATGAGCAGGCAGACTTCAGAAAAACCTGGAAAGACTTGTATGGACTGATGCTGAGTGAAGTGAGCAGAACCAGGTGCACGGTAACAGCAACACTGTGTGATGACTAACTTTGATAAACTTAGCTCTTCTCAGCAATGCAAGAATCTAAGACATCTCCAAAAGACTCATGATGGTATCCACATCCAGAGAAAGAACTATGGAGTCTGAATGCAGATCAAAGCATACTGTTTGCACTTTTTTTTCCCTTCTGTTTTGTTTTGTTTCTTCTTTCTTGTGGTTCCTCCTGTTGGTTCTAATTCTTACAACATGACTAATGTGAAAATATGTTTAATAGGAATGTATATGTAGATCATACATCAGATTTCATGCCGTCTTGGGGAGGGATGGGGAAAAAATTTAAAACTCAAAAGCGTATGGAAGTGAATGTTGAAAACTAAAAATAAATAAATAAAATTTAAAAAATAATAAAAAAAGAGAGAGAGAGAAAATGAGCTGCAGAAGGAAATGGCAAACCATTTCAGTATCTTTGCCAAGAAAACTTCAAATGGGGTTGTGAAGAGTTGGACACAACTGAAATGACTGAACAACAAATGCTATAAAAGGTAGCTATGAGATTTCGTTGGTTCATCTTTTCCAGTGAAGGTCCCTAGTCTCTGGTCCTAGTTGAGTTAGACTCAATGACTTCCTTCCTGTCTCACAGTTGTGCCATTCCCATATGTTAGGCACTTCTTGCTCAAACTTTCTGAGATTGTGAATAAACATACTCACCTCTTTGTTTTTATCCTTTCAAATTCTTCCTGCTTCCCAGTAACCAGTATCCAGCCATGCAATTGGCCCTGAAGTTTCCAAAAAGCAGTCAGGAAGGCAACAGGTATTTATTGTTTTCTGGGTGGTAGGCACTCAGGAATAGAAAGAAAAAAAAAAGTCCCTCTCTGCCATGAAGGAGGTTATATTCTTATGGGAGAAAAGAATGCATAAAAGGGAGCTGAAAGGGAAGGGAAGGCTTAGTAAGAAAAGTCCATAGAATCAGAAGTGTAGCTAGGAAGGGAATGAAACGTGGCTGGCCTGGGCCTATACTGCAAATATATCAGGGAATTTACCATTGGAATTAAGGGGACAGGATGTTTAGAAAGGGAGCTCCAGGATGAGAAAGCACTAGAAAACACTGGAGGAAGGGCAATCTTGTGACTGTTGCCAGATCACTCTAACCAATCCTATTTAAGAATTTGTAGTTCTTATATATTATACAAGGTACTTAAGTATGTTTTGTAGGTAACCATTGAAAATAACCATTACTTTATGCATATTACAAAACCATAGACATTTTACCAAGGTATGAAATGTCTAATATACCAGTTGTGCACACAGCATGGCAAACACATAGGTTAATGCAAGGACATAGTACATGGAATTATATAGCACAATTCATACGATAGACCAAACAGAAAATACATGCAAAGACAGTACAGAATATCATAGGTTAGGATTATATAGGGTGTTGCAAAAGTCTTAGTGCAGTTTTAAGCTATTAAATGGGCATCAACTGGAAATAAGTGCAACTTCACCGAATACCCTGGGAACATCATCCTCTTACCCCTGAGGTGAACTCATGTCATTTATACCTTTGGTGTTTTCAGGCACTTAAGTAGGTCTACAGTTCTAGTACTGTGTCTCACAATGTCCAAGGCTGACTACTACTTTTTATAGCCTCTAATCCCTAATTAGTAAGGCTCAGAGGGTGGCCTCTGTTCCCTTGGGGCCTCAATAACATAAAGTATTAAGCAGGAAATCGATAGCCTTGTAGATCAAGCCTGTCTTCAATCAAGGCAGAGAGCCCCTTAAGACTCGAGCAGTCTTAGAAGGTTTCCTTTGATCCTCAAGAGGACATGAATATGAAGCAAAACAAGAAAGAGTGCACAGTGACCACGGTGATGTAAAGGAAAACCCACTCAACTTTCTTAAGTTTACTACTTGTACTTTGCGACCATCATAATCACTGTCTAACACAGCAGGACATTCCACACCTTTAAACAATTTATGTTGCCCAGGCTCCCATAAGACAAGACAGCAAAGACCCTAGAAAGGCTGACAGGAGAAGAGCCAATTCCTTCAGATCCTAAGATGTCCATTGGCCCCCTCATTCCTCTTCTTTTTTTTCCCCTTAGTACTGTTCCTGTAGACTTCAGTTTATGGTAAACCAATGCTGCATTCTCTTCCTGAGTACACCTAATATCTTGCCTGTGATTTTATTTATTTTTAAATTTTCTTAACTTTAATTTTTAGTTCTAAATTCTCTTCCTTCCTCTGGTCCCTACCCCACCCATTGAGAAAGCAAGGAATGCAAATACGTATGAAGTTATGCAAAGTATATTTCCACGTTATCCATCTTGTAATTTGCTTATAGTGTCACCCATTTTGAGCATTTCTTGTTATATGGTGCAAGTTTTTGGTCTACACCCAATTTAGGCCAAATTACTTTCCAGTTTTGCTAGTAGTTTTTGTCAGATAATGAGTTCTTGTCCCAATAGCAGGGATCTTTGAATTTTATCATACAGTAGGTTACTGTACTCATTTGTTTCTGTATAGTGTGTACCAAATCTATTCCATCAATCAACCACTCTATTTCTTACCCAGCACCAAATTGTTTTGATGATTACCACTTTGTAGTATACTTTGATATCTTGTATTACTAGACCATATTCCTTCACATTTTTTTTCATTCCTTGATATTCTTGATCTTTTCTTCCTCTACGTGAATTTTGTTATTGTTTTTTTCTAGCTCTATAAAGAAATCCTTTGGTAGTTTGATTGGTATAGCATTGAATTAGCAAATTAATTTAGGTCATATTGTCATTTTTATTATATTGTCTCTGCCTATTCATGAGCAATTAATATTTTTCAGTTAATTTTGTTGTTGTCATTTCAGTCATATCCAACTCTTTATGACCCTGTTTGGGGTTTTCTTGGCAAAGATACTGGAATGATTTGCCATTTCCTTCTTCAGCTCATTTTATAGATGAGGAACTGAGGCAAACAGGGTTAAGTGATTTGCCCAAGGTCACACAGCTAGTAAGTGTCTGAGGGCAGATTTGAACTCAGGAAGATGAGTCTTCCTGGTTTCAGGCTTGGAACTCTATTCACTGTCCCTCCAATTGTTTGGATCTATCTTTGTTTTGTGTAAGTGGTGTTTTGTTATTATAGTTCCTGGGTTTGTCTGTCCATGGATTTTATACAATTTGAAGTCATTTAGTGGGATTCCTCTATCTATGTCTTCCTGCTAGGTTTTGTTGGCAAAATATAGAAATACTGGTGATTTATATGGGTTTATTTTATGGTTTTTAGTTGATTCTCTAGTAAACTATCATATTATCTGCAAAAGTGATAGTTTTATCTCCTCATTGCCTATGCTTACTCCTTTAATTTCTTTTTCACGTCTTAATGCCATAGCTAGCATTTCTATTAAAATATTGAATAACAGTGATAATGGACACCTGTACTTCACCCCTAATCTTATTGAAAAGGCTTCCAGCTTATTCTCATTACAGATAATGCTTGCTCTTGGTTTTAGATAGATACTACTTAATCATTTTAAGAAAAGTTCCATTTATTAATGTCATAAAGGTGAAATCGACAGGCCTTGGCAATGGTGGTGAGAAATAGTGAGAAATCCAGGATGACTCCTAGGTTGAGAGCCTGAGGAGGATGGTATTGCCGTCTATAATAATAAGAAAGGTAGAAGTTGGGGGGGGGCTTTAGGAAGAAAGATAATGAGTTCGGTTTTGACATACTGAGTTTAAAATGTCTACTAAATATTCATGCTGTAGGGGATTGGAAATTACTTCCATCAAGGAACTACTTGGAGGAGATAATCATGTACGCAAGTAGAAAAAATTATATATGGTAGTGTAAAGAAAGAGAGTCATTTATAACTAGGGCAGTCAGAAAAACTTCATAGGGAAGGTGAGAAAGTGAATAGTGTAAGTGAGCTTGCTATGTACTCACTTATACCTTGCATTTTCTATTGCTGTCAAACTAAAATTTTCATTAATAAAATGAATGAAACTTTAATCAGCTAGATATCATCAAAGAATGAGTATCCATTTCAGAAGATGAAATACATGCCCTTTAAACACTTAGGTATATTTTATAGATGTGCAAAGAATCTCATACATTAGTAAGGATTAAATTACCATTACGACCTAGAAGATTGTTTCAGTTGAACACTGGCATATTAAATGTATATGTTATTGAAAGAATCACAAAGTTATGAAAATGTGGCATACAGTTAAGTAAGGATAAATAACTTTGCAAGGAAAGATGAATAACATATTGCCATTTTCTAGTATATGACAAAGCCCCAAAAGGAGTCTACCTCATTTCCTACAGACCAATAACTGTAGAATCTCTTTAATTTCTGGTAACTATGGGATTTTTTTTTTCTTTTCACAGATTTTTTTTTTTTGGACAGGGCAGGACCACATTCTTTAAGAATGGGAATGAATTTCACTATATTCACTAAAGTTTAATTATACCAATAGTTTTCAAATTTTGGGGTTCAGGACATCTTCATACACTTAAATTTATTGAGCATGGATATTCAGAACAAGCCTCAAGATTTGTTGTTCAGTCATTCAGTTGTGTCTGACTCTTTGTGACCCTGTGGACCATACTGTCCATGGGGTTTTCTTGGCAAAGGTATTGGGGTGGTTTGCCATTTCCTTTTCCAGTGGGTTAAGGCAGACAGAGGTTAAGTTGACTTGCCCAGGGTTACAAAGCTAGTAAATGTCCAAGTTTGAATTTGAACTCAGGTCTTCCAGCTCTGGCTCCATTGCTGTATCCACTGAGCCACTTAGCTGCCTCCTGCACATAGTGTTAGGCTCCAATAAATGGCAATCAATAAAAAATTGTCAATTAAACCCCATCCTTAGATCTCACTTATCCTCATCAACTAGGAGTATTTCTTTTTTTTTGTACTTTTTGGTGAGGTGATTGGGGTTAAGTGACTTGCTCAGGATAACACAGCTAGTAAATGTGAAGTGTCTGAAATCAGATTTGAACTCAGGTCCTCTTGACTCCAAGGCTGGACCTCTATCCACTGCGCCACCTAGCTTCCCCTGAAATATTTCTAATAATGTTTTAAGCAGGAGAGAGGAGTGGGCAACACTGAAAAGAAATTATCTGTTTTGGTGTAGAGGAATTTAATTACGAAGAGTTTTTAAAAGTTAGTTTATTTCATTTCCATCTACTTCAGAATTATTTCTTTCTCCCCTTTCTCAGATACTCTCTTAGTCATTAAAGCCTTATAGTTTTGATGATATTTACAGAGAAGCTGATTTACTGGAATAAAGAAGTTCTTTAAGTCTGAATTTTGGAACATTACCAGTTTGTCTGAACCTAGGTTTCAAATTTTACTGGCGCTTTGTTGGCCAAGCACATTTTGGAGTCCTTCCATATTTGAGCATGTTTCCTGACACCTTCAGTAGTATGGTACTGTTTTTAAATTTTAATTTTCCAAAAGAAAGAAAGTCAAATGTGTGTGCATATACACAGAGAAGACTGATTATTAAAAATAACCAAAAATTAACACCAGAGAAAGACTTTCTTTTTAAGGAGGCTGAGGAAAAGATAAGCCCACGCATTAAGAGAAAAGTGTTGATATGGTATTAGAAAAAGATGATTCTCAATATAAGTACTAGGTTCTTATGAACCAAAAATGCCTCCAGTTTGGGTCCCAGGGAATGAAAATGTGTGTATGAAGGCAACACCAATAGAATTAGAATCTAAACAGCTTAATTTACTAGGCAGCTATGGTCCCATAATCTATTTTTGTCATGAAACAAACTGGTGCATTAAAGAAAGAGGTCCCTTGTACCACTAACTGAGGAGTTAAGATGGTGCCAAACTTCCTTTTATAAAATGGTCTCTGCTTGCAAGTTGATCTCTCTCAGGGTAGAGTGCAAGGAAGGTTCTAGGGGGAAGGCTGAATGTGAGATTATAAGAGGTGGGGTGATGCTCAGGGCAAATGGTTCTGTGAAAGGAATGATGGTTTTGAGGCCAGCTGGCAGGAGTGAGAAATTCTTCCCACTAATTATCCTGAAAAGGATAAGTAAGGTATTGGGGCTGGAAAGACCAGTAACATACTGAGTGGTAGTGTGGAGCTTCTCTTTCCAAAGGAAGAAATATATTACCTTGAATTTTGTTTTGTCTGTCCAGATGTTCAGGCTCTATGTCTCCAAATGTAAAGAAACAGCATATGAGTATATATAAAATTGGTTAGAGAAGATTGGCATATTTAATTCAGAATGTGCACAACCTGAATAAATAAGGTAGGACAATCACATACTTAGTCTGGGAAAAGATAGGTAAGCAAAGTTTGTATTTCACAGGCAGGACAAGAACTTAATATAAACTTGGTTGGTTTTGGCTTTCTCAGGTTTAATTCTACAAAAATCCAAGAGACCTAAGTGAAGTAAAGTCAAATGAAGATTCATTTATTAAGCTCCCATTATATGTGTCAGGCACTGTACTAAGCACTGAGAATACAGAAAAAAGGCAAAAAACAATAACAAAACAATCCCCACTGTCAAGAAAGCTCAAAATCTGGAAGTAATTCTAATGAAAAGGTATTAGTATTAAGAGGAATCAGCAAAGGCTTTTTATAGAAGATAGAATTTTAGCTGGCACTTGAAAGAAGCCAGGAGAAAGATATGAAGAAGGAGAGAATTCTAGGTATATGAGGGAAAGCCAATGAAAATGCCCAGAATCAGGAGATGTTGTGCTTTGTGTGAGCGACTCCAAAGAGCCAAGTGTCACTGGGTTGCAAAGTACCCAGAGGGGTATAAGGTATAAGAATATTGGAAAGATGGGAAGGGGCCAGGTCATGAAAAGCTTTAAAAACCATACAAGATATTTTATATTTGATCCTGGACGTAATAAGGAGACACTGGAGTTGATTGAATAAGGGAGGGACATGGTCAGACCTGTACTTTTGGAAGATAATTTGACAGCTGAGTGGAAGATGGACTGGAATTCGGAGACCCTTTGAGGTAGGGAGCCAAACCAGAAAATTTGACAATAGTCCATGAGTTATTGAGGGCCCACATCAGAGTAGTGGCAGCATCACAGGAAAAGGGGGATGTATGCTAGAAATGTTGTGAAGGTAGAATTGATAGGACTTGGTGCCTGATTGGTTGGGAGTAGGGGCAGAATGATAATGGGCAGTTGAGAATGACACCTAATTGTGAGCCTGGTTGATTGGGAGAATGGTGGTATTCTCAACAATAGAAAAGCTAAGAAGAGAGGGGAGTCTGACAGGGAAGAGTTTTGGATATGTTGAATTTAAGATTTAATATGTCTGTGGGGCATCCAATGCAAAACGTCCAGTAGGCAGTTTGAGGTGCAAGACTGGAGGTCAGGAAAGAGGTTAAAGTTAGATCTAATAATCATCTTCATAGAAATGATCATTGAATCCATGGGAGCTGATGAGATTGCCAAACTGAATTATAGAAAAAAGAGAAGAGGACACAGGACAGAGCCCCACAGCTAATGGGCACGGTGCTGATGAAGATTCAGCAAAGGAATGTGAGAAGCTGAGAGACAGAGATGGAAAGAAAAGTTTCTTTTTTGGGGAGTGAATTTTTTTGTGAGGTTTAAAGAAAATTTGAGGTCTTAAATAAAGCCTGAAATGAATTACACTCAGAAGTATGATGCTTTTTTTAAACCTAGAAAATGAGAAAAGAGTATAATGAGAAAAGAATTTATCTTCCACTGAATTTAATTTCTTACACAAAACCTTTTGTTTTGACCAAAGTAATTTCCATTTTAAATGCTTACAGTGCTTTTAGCAAATTTTAGTAGTTTGAATGGTTTGTCCTTTATTTATAGCAGTAGGTTATTTTCCCCCAGAAATAATCCTTTGAACTATGGCAAGGCCCTTTCATAAAACCCTAGAGAATCCTATGACTGTTAGAAGTAGCCTCACTTATACACACATAATCATGGATCTGTGATCTTGTTTATTTTAGAGTTCCCTTCAGTGACACAAATTACAACCTGTCAGTGCCTACCCAAACTACAAGACTCTCATCCAGGTCATCACCAGAGATCACCATAGGGGGGTCTACTCAACATGCTTCCCTTTGTGACTTTCTTCAGATATTATGAAGATAATGGCTATCCACTTGACTTCTACTACCTTTGCCATATGACCAGCCCTGTTGTAGAGTTCCATGAAGACATCCATTATTCCTGTTCTGTTTCAGAGTTCCTCTGTGGTGAATGTTGCAGCTTGTAACAACAGCATTGCACTTTGTATAATGCTTATTTTTGGTTCTTCAGAGATAGTGGTTTCTAGGTCTTGCTGCCATACAGCAATACAAATAAAAAGCATCAAAAAGATGAGCCTTTTTGTTTTGGGAAAGTAAAAGCACTTCACCATTTGCTAGAATCCACCAGCCCAGTCTCTTTCTTTTCAACTCTATATCCTGTTCACTGTCCATCTGTATTATTTATCCCAGGTAAATATAGTGTTAGAATATCTCAGTAGCATATCCATTCAAGTGTATGTTGAAATCTGGGCCATAGACCTTTTTTGTCCTTTGGGTCCTTCCTTTGTAGGTGAAAGATTGGCCTATTGCTAGGCCCTAGCTGACAGAAGTGACTCCATGTTTGAACTATGATTGACCCATCTATGTACCAGAAATTTCCTTTATGCCCAATAATTGGTTTAGTTAGCTTCACTTAGGCAATGAACACAAGGGTATCCTGTTTATAAACAGTTTAACAAACCTGGTATGCAAGGCTAGGAAATTTTCCTCATCACTCTACCCTTACTAGTAGTAAGGGGATCACAGTCTGGGCCACCAGCTAACTGACTGCCCCATAGGTCCCCCTCCCATTTGTTGCCCAGCAACAACAATCAGATATAAGTGCAGAAACCCAAAGATCTGGACTCTTTGTCAGAGTATGTACCCCACCATTTGCCCACACCACTGCCAGTATTTGCCTATGGGACTAAAAGTTTGGGTAGCCACAGGCTTGCTAACCTGTGAGCAATAAATTGCCTGACTTGTGATCCTTAAGTGTTTATGTTCCTTCTCAGGTACCTCATCCACACTTTCCTTACAATGGACAGGATAAACTCCTTTGAGTGATTATAGTTCTCTTCCAGGTGACTCTGCGTTGCTTTGGTACTTGATGTAACTGACGCAATGTCATCCTCAATGTTGTCCTCACCATCCATAGGGAATTTCCTCCATGACCTGGATTCTGTGCTGTATCACCTTCATCACAGTGGTTAATATTCGTGGTGACCATACAGTTCCCTGTATTAAATCTTTACCATTGTTTCTTATCTGAGGGTTTTTCAGTAGGTTATCGCTGTTCCATCTTCTGAGGAATCCTAAATGATCTTGATGTGTGGATGGGAGACCCTTTGTTATAAAAGATCCTATAAGGTGGTGTCTTGTTTGATTGAGTTAGATGATTTTGTTTTTCATCATAATCAACCAACAATAAACACAGTGAGATCTTACATTTTCTAAATCTTTTAGCTGATTATGAAATGGTAAAAATGTGGTTATTGTTGAGTATCACTTGCAAAAGCCTGATTATTCTGTATTAGTACCCTCTCTCACAGCAAACTCAATTCATGTATGATAATTCTTATGAAGATTTTATATGGATGGAAGAGTAGGCATATAGGTTGATACTTAATGACATTCTCAGTCATTTTTTAAAAGTTATTATCATTTAGAAAGGTTAGAGATTTTTTACACACTTTTGGTGTATTTCTTTCCCTCAGATACCTTGGTGCCCTCCCAATTTTATCACCCCTAAAGAGATTTCTTTTCTATATATTTGATCCAATCCAGCTGCTTTCCCCATCTTTGTTCTCTTTAGTGGCATTTCTACCTCCTTGTATAACTCTACTGTCCCTGAGGTGAAAAAAACTATTGAAATGGTTTTTGCAAAGCTTTTCCATTTTTCTTCTGTTTGTTTCTTCTCTTTCCTTTTTTTTGGGGAGGCAGGTCCTTGAATGCTCTAGGGATGGTTTTGCTTAGTTGGATATCTTGCCAAGGTTTCTTTAAACTGGTTTTACTTTCTATTTCTGCTCTGCTTTATGAGGCAGTAATGTTCATCCATCATCCTCCTTCATAAGATTTTTATAGAGTAGTTTATATTCTAACCCTGCCTTTTGGCAGCTATCTCTCTTCATTTTGGAAGTGTTTGCTAACTAAAGCGATTTCTGGACTCTTCTGGTTTCCGTGTCGTAGCAATTAATTTATGTTGCTTTAACTTCCAAATGAAATTTTTATGATTATTTTCTATCATTTCTGTTTTCCCAGTTTTTATTTCCAGCAGCTTAGATATTCTTCTTCTTCTTATAAATTTTGATCTTCATTCTGATGAATTGGTTGACTGTGCACATACAACAGAATCAAGGATAACAGCCATGTCAATAATGTCTTTTAAAATGTAGTCAGTTGTATTCTCTGTGATGGTTACTGTGGAGAAAGGGATAGTGAGTTGATAAAAGAGATACACTAGGATTGCCTAGCATCAGTTGAGGTTATGTGACATAAATTTAAAGTTAGAATGCTGCATGATTTTCTCAGTCTTGCTTCAGCAGCGTGTATATAGGAGTAAAGGTGGCTGTTTCCTGGCTGGGGCCCCCTAACTCCTCACCTTAGTCAGGAAAGATCTCTTTACCTGCACAGACATCACCTCTTGGCTTCCATTGCACTGTCTCTGAAAGCCTGTCTTTAACTTCTAAGTATGTTGGCCTAGTTTACTTTCAGTCAGACTACATTGGCATTCTAATTTATGCAGTACAGACAAGAACAATCAAAGCATACTGGCCTTAGCTCTTTTTTTTTTAACCCTCCTGGGCAGCCTCCTCCAGCACCCACTGTGCTAATCTGTCTGCCCGAGTGAGAGCCAGCTGCCAGTCCCATACACTGTCAGGAAGACTCTGGTGACAGGGAGCCAGGCAGTGTCCCATTGTTTGGTCTCACCCTGGTCTTCCTTATTTTCAAGGCTCTTCCTCAACTTAACTGTGATGTGAACCAAGAGGCCATCTCTCACCTCAGCCTTTTAAGACCATGCCAAATGTCTAACCTCTTAGTTCATATTCGGTGTTGGGATGAAAGGAGGCACCTTCAAGTCACTGAATATTTAACAAAGAAAGAGGTCCACTTTCCCCTAACGCAGCAAGGATATGCAACAAGGTTACAGTGGCACTTAGCTTCGTTTGGATGCTACTGGTGTGGGAGTTGGGGTGCTGCTCAACTCTCTCTGAAAATGTGTGTGGTCAGTCAGACTTAGACAGAAACAGCTAGAATTACTGATAAATATATCAGATATAGCCACTAAGCACCAAATTAATTGAACCAATCCAGGAATATATTGTTATGTACTTTTTGACTTATTCACAATTTGTGCATTCTTAAATCATGACCAAGTAAGTGTTTACACTCTAGTATAAAGGAAAGCTTATAGCCCAATAGGTGCTACTAACTGCACATTTTATATACCTAATAATAATGCCAATTCACATTTGTATGGCCTTTAACGTTTATAAAGCATTTGAAGGCCTAATACAAGTATTCTTATCCCCATTTTATAGATGAGGAAACTGAGGATCTGAGAAGTTAGAACTTGCTTATTGTTTGCACATTCATTAAGAATATGAGACTTTGAACCTAGGTCTGCTGACCTTAAGTTTAGTCCTCTTTTTATTAGGCCATCTCATCCTGTAATCATTTGTATCTTAGTTATTTTCTTTAAAGATATATTCTGTAGTCTACATTTTAAATTAATTTAAATATGTCTTCCTACTAGTTTGTTTAAAGTAATGAAGACTAATTCATTTTTAGCCTAGAGGGTCCCTAGGATCCACTTGGTTCCCTCGTTTTTTGACTTTAGGAAGTTTATTTTAAATGAGAAGTTCTGAGCCCCCATAAGGAAAATTCTTAATACCTAAATAGAGTTTGAGCTATCTGCTGACCAACATCGGAGGCAGGTGGGTGTGGGTGTGGGTGTGGGTGTGTGTGTTTTAAGGGCTGGCAAGGGGTCCCCTGAACTTGTCTTTTTGCGTTGCCGTATTTTCCAGAAGCACTGGACCCAGAACATGCAGGAGCCCTGAATATGTCAAGGACAAAGCTCCCCCGAGCTGACATAATTTGTTGTTGTACCCCAAGTTGGATCCTCTGTGTGTCCTTGGGAGATAAAACAGGTGCCAGTCAGTCTGTGCCAGGCTGGGATAATGCTTGTGCAGCATGGGGTCCTTTGCAGATGAGCAGACCTTCCTATCTTCATAGTCTGGCGGTCCCCAAGGAAAAAGAATGAGGCTTTTGCAATTACTTTGCTCCTCCCCATGGGGAGTGGTTTTGTCTTTTTTCCCCACCTGTGTTGCACCATTCCCCATCCCATGTCCTGGTATCCCCTCCTCTTTTTGTCCTGCTATTATAAAAATGTAAACTTCTGTGAAAACTGAGAACCCTTTGGGTTCCATATACATTTCTCTTGTAAATAATCTAGTTTTCACATAAGTGGGGTGACGTTGTGATTGTCTGTTGACACCATTTAACCTTAAATTTTTATCTGTCTCTAGTTTGTGGTTGAGGCAAAATTCAATTTATTGGAAATGTTTATGTAACTAAAGAGCAGATTATATTATAGTGCCTGTTGATAGATAGACAGGTGTTGTTTAGGGGAAGTAGAGGAAGGAGCTGACTTTTCCTTGGGACTTCTCTCAGTTTGGGTGCCAGTGAATCTTCTCCACATTTCTTTTTTTTATTTCTCTCTCTCTTTTTTTTTGATGAGGCAGTTGGGATTAAGTGACTTGTCCAGCATCATGCAGCTAGTAAGTGTCAAGTGTCTGAGGTCAGATATGAACTCCTGTCCTTTTGATTCCAAGGCCAGAGCTGTATCCACTGTGTCACCTAGCTGCCCCTCTTCTCCATATTTCTGTTGTTTGCCGTGGCTCAATCCCCATTTTGCTCCTCAAAGGTGTACTGGAAATACTGAGATCACTTCAAGCTTTCAAATCCAGATCCTGGGAATCTCTTCCTCCAGTTCTGTAATAGCTTCTTCCTTTTATACAAATTGCTTAGGACATGACTTGGTCTCTGCACAGTGGCTTTGATTGATTCTAGGAGGTGTCCACACTCAATTCATATAGTTTGATTCAATCAAAATGTGCTCTTACCTAGCTAGGTATCAGAGCTAAAGGCGGAAGTTTCAACCCCACCCTTATACCACCAGTCTTTAATCCAGCTCCATGAAATTAGGAAATCTACTATGCTTAATTGGTACAAATGGCCAGGATTTCTTTATCATTTGCAAAGTAATCTATTTGAAGGTTCCTGATACTTCAATACTGAAGTACTGTTTTATACTAACTCAGAGAAGAATGTAAAAATTGAGCTTTTTTTTCTTAAGTATCCCTAGTTATTTTGGTAAAAATGCTAGACTTTCATTCACAAAAAACTTTTCCCCCCTATAATTACTTCCCTAGTCAACTACAAAAGAAAAAAGAAAGTCAGGGAGGTAGTAACTCTATGATGATTTTGACTTATGTGAGAACATCAGTAACTAAGAATAAAAATGCTTTTATGCTTTCTCCATATTGGTAAAGAAAATGCAGGCAGATTCATTTTTGGAAATGTAAAAATGAGAATGATCATAAATGCTCCATTGTTGACTGGGAGCTATGTGGAAAGGCCCCTAGAGTCATCTCAGATAGCACAAATAAATCTCTCTGCCTCTCGTTTTCTCAGACTAATCATTAGCTACTTTACCATGTTATACTCCTCCTTACAGAATTTCTTTGTGGCCTGTAGGCAAAACAAGCTTGGTCTTCCCATTAATATACTCTTTTAACTGCTGCCGAATCTCTAGCAGCTTAATTCATATGTTCCCTTAGTCATTTCTCTTTGTTCTAAAAGTCTTTGTTTGATTTCTTGACCAATCATTTTTCTGCTTATGATTTCCTCCACCAACCACCACTGATTATAGTTGTATATTCATTTAAAGAATCACCTAATATAGAGAATTGAGTCAAATTAATATAAATAAGAGCCATTCCTCAATTGATAAATGGTCAACGGTTATGAACAGGCACTTTTCAGACAAAGTAATCAAAGTCAACTATAGTCATGTGAAAAAATACTCTAAATCACTATTGATTAGAGAAATGCAAATTAAAATAATTCTGAGCTATTACCCACACCCATAGATTGGCTAATATGACAGACAGAAAAGGAAAATGACAAATGTTGGAAGACATGTGGGAAAATTGAGACATTAATGCACTATTGGTGAAGTTGTATACTGATTCAACCATTCTGGGGAACAACTTGGAACTATAACCAAAGGGTTTTTATATATAAATAAATATGTGTGTATGTATATATGTATACATGGTTTTAGCCATGCATATATACGCTTTGACTAGGCAATACAACTACTAGGTCTGTATCCCAAAGAGATAAAAAAGGAAAAGGACCTATATGTACCTATATATAGTACCTATAAGGACCTATATGTATAAAAATATTTATAGCAGCTCTTTTAGTGGTGGCAAAGAATTGGAAATTGAGGGGATGTCCATCATTTGGGGAATGGCAGAACGAGTTGTGGTATATAATTGTGATGGAATACTATTGTGCTACAAGAAATGACAAGAGTACTCTCAGAAAGACCTGCAAAGACTTCTGTGAACTGACACAAAGTGAAATGAGCAGAACCAGGAGAACACTGTGTACAGCAACAGCAGTATTGTGTGACTGATCAACTGTGAATGACTTAACTGTTCTCAGCAATACAATAACCCAAGACAATTCTGAAAGACTTATGATGAAAAATGCTGCTACCCATCTCCAGAAAAAGGCCTGATAGAGTATGAATGGAGATCAAAGCATCCTTTTTCTTTACTTTCTTTGCTTTCCTTGGGGTGTGTGTGTGTGTGTGTGTGTGTGTGTGTGTGTGTGTGTGTGTGTATAAGAAACACTTTTATGAGTTGTATTTCATAAGAAAAGGAAGTAGAATTGGCAAATGGGCCTCAAGGCTTGATTCTCGTTGAAAATGCCTGTACTTCTTCCAGTAGCCATGGGGAAAAACATTTGGTGAGCCTCTTAGTCCTCTTGTCAGTTGTGGTTCATAACCTTTTAATAAGTCGTCTTGTGATGGTCTTTTCTTGGTTTGGGGCTGTATGTTTGAGTCATCAGATATTTGGGATTCCTGTACCATCTAGAAATTTTCAGAGGGATGACAAATTGTGTTGTTTTTCACTACTCTTAGCGGCGCCTTCTCTTATTTGGCCTTAGCCATCTGTGAAATTCTGTTCTTTTACTGAGGCTGAAATCAAAAAAGGAATTCCTTCAGTAGCATCTTTCCCGTTAGTACTTATCCTGGCAGTAGAGGAAGCAGTGGTATTTATAATTAGCCTTCCCCTATAATAGTCTTTTCTTTTTCTTTTTTAATTTTCTTTTTAATTATGAATTTAAATGCCAACAAATACGAATGTTTCAATACACAATGAGAAAGAAAAGGGAATTGTGTATAAAACTGAATTTTTTTACATACAATTTTTACTAAAATGTATATTAACTTTAACATGTTAGCAACAAAACTGCCTTGTTTGTATCACTTAAATTTCCTTCTCCTCTCTTCATGTTTTTCATGTTTTTTAAGGTTTTTTTACATTACTCTCATTACTTCTCCCCCTTGCAATCCAAATAGAAGCCTTACCTTGTAATTAAAACTATAGTCAAGCACAGCAAATCAGTACATTGGCTGTGTCTGTAAATGTATGTCTCTTTCTGTACCTATAATCTGTCATCTCTTTGCCAAGAGGTAGGAAACATACTTCATTAGACATCTTCTGAAGTCATAATTCAGCACTGATCAGACTTCCAAAGTCTTTCAAAAATGTTTTCCTTTACATTATTGTGGTAATATTTTAATTTTTTTTTCCTCTTGGTTCTTCTCACTTTATATGTGATAGTCATTTCTAGGAGGAACCAGAAGCACTTAAAGTCCCACACTGTATTTAACCCCAAAAGGGATGTTCAAATAAATAATTTAGGTTTTACAGCCACATTGATGAAAAGGAGTTTCAGATCACAAATACCTTTATTCCTAATTTATTAAAAGCAAATTTTGCCAAAATTCATGTCTATGTTGTGACTATTCAGTAATTCAGTGGAAATTGAAATGAAAAGGAAAAGTTGTATAGCATGAAGTTAAAATATGCCCAATGTAACTCAGAGGAAATTCTCACAGCAACGTTTTTTTCAGTTAATGTTGACTCATTTGGTGGTATTAAAGTACACTTTTCTGCTATCCCCAGAAGGGAAGTTCGTATTCTTTTAAGTGAAGCCATTTTAAAAGCAGAAACCAAGCCTAAAATAATCCAGGGTTCTCCAGAGTTCTCAGAAGGTGTGGATTTATTTACTATAGTTAAAACATAATTAGTTCTCCTGGGAAAGTGTATCTTTTAAACTGCTTTATTGCCACCATATTGATTTTCTAAATAATCAGAAACTTCTGTTATTACATATATTCTAGAGTTTAAACAAAAATGCACTGTAAGTAGAAACAAATGTCAGGAATTTCTGGTTGTTTCTTGCTGGAGATAGGGACACCAGGTTGGAAAGAATATGTACTTGATAGAAAACTTTGAAGAAATACAATTAGAGATGCTTTATATAAACCGAATTATAATATGTGCATATAAAAGGGTGTATTGTGTGTGCGTGAGGGTGTGTGTGTGCACACAGGTGGGCCATATTCCCAACTCTTTTGGGGAAGTTTTGCTGAGATTTTTTTGATCATCTACTGACTTTAAATTAATCAATGAAATCTGCAGCTACCATACCTTTAAAAACAACTTAATTACAAAAAAAAAGAAAACAGAATGTTCTTTTTGTCCAAGATAGACCAATGTATTATTTGATTTTAATTTCCATTTTTGCTGACCAATCTTTCCTATTTTAATTTGCAGGTTGATGTTTGAGGTACCATCAGGCCTGGGTCTAGTAGCAATTGCAACCCGGCAAACACAAGGAAAAGGTCAGTAACCTCTTGTTATTATTGTGTTATTTTCATTCAGAAATCTCCGTCTCAGGTTTCATTGGAGTTGCTTTGAAACTCTAGTCATTTGGGTGCCTGATATCAAAGAATAGTAGAAGACATGATCAGAAGGAATAGCAGTGTCAAAACACTCCCTTTCAACTGGATGTTTATTAAAAACTTGGTATTTGTTCATAATCATTTTAACATTTGGTTAGCTAAGGTTTTTTTCCCTTCATATAAATTTTCCTTAATAACATATTCCAGTCTTTATAGTTCTAAAATTATGGCCGTATTATAAACTTATTTTTTTCAAAGGTTCACTGTGCAAGGAAGTACCTACTATATTAATGGTTAATGTTTGAAGAAAGAGAGAAGATGACTGAAAGGACAGAAAGAGGCTTTCATTTCACCATCGTCAGTTCTAGCTATGCCTAGTATTTTGCACATAATAACCAACAGTGGAAAGAACACTGGTTCTAGAGTCAGAGAACCTGAGTTCAAATCCTGCCTGGTTCTTACTACATTTGTGACCTTGTCTAAGTCACTTAATTTCCCTAGGCCTCAGTTTTCTCATATATAAAATGAAGAAGTTTCTTTACAATAGCTTCTGAGATCCCTTCTACCTCTAAGGTAAGGATTCTCCAAGCTTCTACTAAGGAGTGATTCCTGAGGAGGCAAGGCAATCTTGTCTTTGTCTTCCCCTAAACTGTGTCAGTATCTATAGTAAGCATGGATCTACTCCCAGCAGCTTGTAGAGGCAAACAAAGGGTGGCATGAATAGGACTGAAACAGCCTTTGAGCACCGTGGGAGAAAATTTGCTCATTATAGCCATTGGGAAAGCTGCCTTTTTCTCAGAGGCCACTAGGTGGCACAGTGGATAGAGGGCTAGGCCTGAAGTCAGGAAGATCTGAGTTCAAATGTGATCTCACACATTAGCTGTGTGACCTTGGGCAAGTTAACTAACCTCTGTCTGCTTCAGTTTCCTTATCTGTAAAATGGGGATAATTACAGTACCAACCTTGGAGGGTTGTGGTGAGGATTAAATGAAATAACATTTGTAAAGTGCTTAGCATAGTGCTTGGCACGTAGTAGGTGCGACATAAATGTCTATTCCTTCATTCTCCCTCCCTCCCTTTTAGACTATGAGGATAACCCAGAAATAATTTTAACATTCAAAAATGATAACCTGTTCTGATCATAGGGAAATAGAAAAGCTTACGGAACAATGTAATTCATAATTTCTCAACTTTTTCTCATGAGTCAAAAATAATTTATTAAGCTCTTGCTATGTGCCAGGCACTACAGTAAATGCTGAGGATACAAAGAAAGGCAGGACGTAATTGTTCTTCCCACTCAGCTCTCAATCTGATGGGGTAAATAACATGCAAACAGCTATGTACAAACAAGGCATGTACAGAATGAATCAGAGGTAATAACTGAGGGAAGGCACTAAGATTGAGGACTGGGAAAGGTTTTTTGCAGAGGGTGGGTGGGGTATTAGCTGAGACTTGAAGGAAGACAGGGGAGCTGGGAGCAGAGATGAAGAAGGAGAGAGCCCTGTATAAATGAAACAGATTGATCTGGAAGCCAGGATGCATAGAGACAACTTTAAGATAATAGACTTTCTATAAGAAAACAACAGTTCATGCCCAAAGGACTATAAACATGTGCATACCCTTTGACCCAGCAATAGTACTTCTATGGCTGTATCCCAAAGAGATCATAAAAACGGGAAAAGGACCCACATGTACAAAAATATTTATAGCAGCTCTTTTTGTGGTGGCAAAGAACTGGAAATTGAGAGGATGTCCATCAATTGGGGTGGCTGAGCAAGTTGTGGTATATGAATGTAATGGAATACTATTGTGCTATAAGAAATGATGAGCAGGCAGACTTCAGAAAAACCTGGAAACACATATGAACTGATGCTGAGTGAAGTGAGCAGAACCAGGAGAACATTGTACACAATAACAGCCACATTGTACGATGACTGACTTTGATAGACTTAGCCCTTCTCAGCAATGCAAGGATCTAAGACATCTCCAAAAGTCTCATGTCGGAAAATGCTATCCACACCCAAAGAAAAAACTGTGGACTTTGAATGCAAATCGAAGCATACTATTTGCTATTTTTTTTTCTTCTGTTTTGTTTTGTTTCCTCTTTCTTGTGGTTCCTCCTATTTGTTCTAATTCTTCCCTACAACATCACTAATATGAAAATATGTTTAATAGGAATGTATATGTAAAGCCTGTATCAGATTGCACACTGTCTTGGGGACAGAGAGGAAGAAAAATTTTAAACTCAAAAGCTTATGGAAGTGATTGTTGATAAATCAAAATAATAAAAAATTAAAAAAAAAAAACAACAGTTCAAAAAACCTGAACACCATAATGCAAGAATTAATAGAAGAAAATTACCCACACCTTCTGAACATAGACTCATACCCCTTCCCAGGCCAGCCCAGGGTGTTGGTTGGAGAATGTCCTTCCTGCTGCCCTTGTTGCTGCACCTGTGAAGTGCTGCAGGATCTCTCCGTGGGCTGAGAGGGCAAAGAAGCTGAACAACATCATGAAGTGCCACACCCTGGAGGAGATCCCGAAGTATAGCCGTGGCAAGAGCACTTGGATCATCCTACACTTCAACATCTGTGACTTGACCAAATTCCTGAAGGAGCATCCCGGTGGAGGAAAAATGCAGAGGCAGTAAGCAGGAGGCAATACCATTAAAAATTTTGAGGATGTTGGGCATTCCACTGATGCTTAGAACTATGCAAGACATATTATTGGGGAACTTCATTAAGATGGTAGATGCAAAATAAAGAAAATAAAGAAACCTTCAGATATTACTACCATTGTAATAACAGCAATTGGTGAACCAAGAGTGATGGTGGCCATCCAGTTAGTTTCTGCATTTGTTGTGGCCTTGATGTATCGCTTTTGTGTATCAGAGTCCTGAGCACTTTTTGAAAATAAAAAACTACCTTATTCTAGGAAATGAAAAAGCCAGTTGTCACTGTCTACTTTTCCTGACGTGAACCGATGTCATTTGCAAAGAAAACTTTAATGTGTCTATTTCCAACCCTCTGACCCCTGAAAATAAAAGGTGAACTATCCTTTTATAAACTTTTCTATAGAATAATGTGCTCTTTCATTCAAATTATTTTCAAAGTTTAGTTTCCCTTTTTTATGTTCTATCACTACTTTGTTCTTTATGTAACAAAGCAGCTGATGTAACTACTGTATGGCCTTTAAAAATTAGATCATTTTATGTATCCATTTGTGTCTGTACAAGTCAGTCTTTGATGTTTAAAAACTCGTAAAAACCCTTCGAGATTTCTTCATTCAGACCCAAGCAGTCAGTGTTGACACTTTGCTTTAAGGAAATTTTTGGTTTCTGTCTTCTGTGAGTTATCTCTGATAGAATACCATATTGTGGCACTGCTTTCAAATCAAATTTTATTCAAATCAGATTTTCTTTTCAGGAAGTCAAGAGGCCTGGTGATTATACTTTATATGATCCTAATAATATTTGTTCTTGTGTAAATAATAATGGTAAGAAGGGGAAATTTCCAGAAGAAACTGCCATTGATCAAGAAACAAATTGAGTTTTCCCATAAAGCACAAGTGGTTTTGTTCTACCCCATTCCTCTCATTCCCATCCTCAGACTAGAATTAGCACTCTGGTTATTTGAGGGGGAGAAGGGAGAAGAATCCTCTTTTGGGGATAGCTCTTTTGAAGACAAAGACCTAGTTGACACTCCCATTTAGGAGGGCTGCTGATTCCCTGTTAGTGAGGACTGGGAGATGCTCTTTGTGATGTTTGGATACTGATTTTGTTTTTAAGGAATTTACTATTAACTAATGAATCATGATGATGTTCATGCACCTGTATCATTTTTTCCCCATTGAGAGCTTTTCCTAGCTTATTCCAGTATGTCTTAGTCTTTATTCTCTGGTCTTCAGTTTACTTTCTCTCAGAAAGTTTAGTTGTTTGATAATGTAATGGGAGAGTAAATCTATTTAAAATGTAAGCTGTCATGATGAACTGTGATCATGTATCTTTCCCTTGATGTATTAATCAAACAGAATGCACATAAAAAAACCCCACTAAAGCACATTTTAAAAGGTAGCTTTTTTTCCCAAAAAAATTAATATAAATTTTAATAAACGTTGGTATGACTATTCTATCTCCCCAATTTTAAGCATACACACACACACACACACACACACACACACACACACACACACACACACAGAGAATATAGTCAGGGTCTTTCTGAGGTTAAGGTGAAATGCTCTTTATTTCATCAGTAACTGAAATTAACACTTAGGAGGAAAGGGGTTAGGGAGATGTGGGAAAGGGTGACTATACCAGAAATGCAAAATTATCTTGAAGAAAAGTCTTTTGTTAAAATTCTTAATAAACTTGTTCCTGGAACAAAAAACAAAACAAAGCAAAAAAGTGTCAGTTGAAAGAATCCACAGATGGGGATGGCTGATAAACAACAAAATTTGAATAACAAAAGATATTTGAATAGCAAGATTATTTTGCATTTACTGGAATCAGCCCAAAGAATGGAATAATGTATTCCAAAGGGCAGAGGACCTCAATATTAACTTGCACATCCGAAGGTAGCCATAAATGCAAAAATATGGACATTCAATAAAAAAGAGACATCTAAAAACTTTCTAGAAAGAAAACAAAACCTGAAGAAACTATTTGCTCCACACAACAGAAGTATTAAAAGGGTAAGCAAATACAGCTACCAAGGACAACAACAACAAAATAACAACAGAGACACCATTAAGAGGTTGCTGTCTAAATGGGTGAGGAGAGTAGGATGAAAGCAGAAATCAAATAGAAGTGATGGGTGGAGAAACACTACTGAAAGATTAGGGACTAAACCTCACAAAACTCCACCTACAGGTGAATCTATGTTGTTGTTGTTGTTGTTTTTAAACTAATTTACAGAATGTATAAAAGGGAGGAAGAGAGGGAGATGATAGAGGGAAATAGATGATATACACTAAGCAAGCCGTATGCTAACAGTGAAGGAAAAATAATTCCTGTATCCTTTCAGGAAGAAGGGAACCTCAAGGAGAATGGGTAAGGAGGCAAAGTGAGGGATGAAGAAAGTGGAAACATTGCTTTAGTGGTAGAAGGGTATATACCACTCAGAGCATCCTCTACAGGGAGATTTATTCTATAAAGATGAGAGATATATGTCCTCTGCAGGAATTTGGTGATTAGAGAGACCACTCATTCTGCCTCAGGAGAAAGGTACTCAGAGCTCCTCTCATCCGAAAGAGTGGAAGATAAGAAGAGATTTTGAGGTGAATGGGAAAACGAAATTATCAAGGGTAAGGCAAAGTTCAATAATGAACTACACAATCAGGGACATAGGAAGATTACTCTTACAAGTTGATACCCACTCTCTTACCTGCAGTAATTAATATTTTCTAAGATTGAGGCATAGCAAGAAAAAAAAAGGGACAGAGCAATATCTATAAGGAGATAACAAATTCTTTAGAAGAGGTAAACCAAAATAGCTCCCTCAAAAGTATTGATTTCATTTTACAGAGGACAGAGGGACATTTTACAGAAGGACTAAAAATGAGTCAAAGAATAAGAGACTGGGATGGACAAAAAGGGAAAATAATAAGGGAGATAATTTTTTTGTAGAAAAAAATACAGAAAATGAAATTTGAAAATTTGAAAAAAACTACTGAGCAAAATAAGTTGTAGTGGAGGAGAGGAGCAGAGATTCTACTTGATTACCTGAGAGGAAAAAAATGTGTAGATAAAAATGAGCAAGAAAAAGACTAATAAGCAAAACTCTAAAACTAATGAACAGGAAGGAGGTAGAGAGTGAGGGGAAGAAAGCTGGTAGAAATACCTTAAAATACCTTAAAATAAATTGAGCTAAAATAACTGAAGAATCATTGTATTGTGTTTACAGTGGAGGGGGGACAGATTCTAATCTGAGGAAAATGAAATTAGAGACAAATGAAAGAAGGGAAGGAAATAAGCAATTATTAAGTGCCTAGTATGTTCCAGACACAGTGCTACATAGTTAATGAATATTACCTTATTTGATCCTCACAACAACCTCATGAGGTATTACCCTTTTAAAGATGGGGAAACTGAAACAGGTTGTGATCTGGCAAAGGTCACACAGCTAGTAAATGTTCAAAGCTGAATTTGACTCCTGACTTTTGAATCAGAGCTCTATCTACTACACCATGCTCACAACTCTACATGTGAATTATTAAACTATCCAATAAAATGAAAAAAGTGACAAATTGGATAAGAAAACAGAACTTGACAATCTGTTGCTTACAAGAAGTAATTACAAAACAAATACATGTGAAGAATAAGAATGAGGAGGTGGAAAAAATTTGCTATGTTTCAAGTGAAACCAAAAAAGCAAGAGTTGCAGTCATGCTATCAGATAAAGCAAAACAAATACTAAAAACATTTAAAAGTGTTATTTTTTTTTAAAAAAGGAAACTACATTATACTGAAAGGAACCATAGACTAAGCCAATATTGGTAATAAACTTATATTCTCCAGATACCTTAGCATCTAAATCAATAAAGGAAACAGTAATTGAGCTTCAAGAAGAGGGAGAAAGTAACACAATAATGACAAAAAATATTAGTGACCTCTCAGTTTTGAATAAGTCTAATATAAAGAGAAAAGAGAAAAATATAAAACTGAACAAATTGCTGGAGAAACTATAGCTAAAATACTTATGAATTCTTTTAAATGGGAATGCTAAAGAATATAAGTATTTCTTAGCATTATATGGAAATTTTATAAAAATCCACTACGTACTTAGGAGTCAAAGATATTGCCAACAAATGTAAAAAGGCAAATATAGTGAATACATCCTTTCCAGACTATAACACAATAAAAATAGTAATTGGTTCAGAGAACACAAACAAAAGACACCTACCCAAATAGAGACTTAAAATGAAATTCTAAATAATGCGTTGGTCTAGGAAAAAATCAGAAATAATAATTATGTGAAAGAAAATGTTAGTGCTGAGAAAACACACCAAAATTTCTGGGATGCAGCTAAAGCAATACTTTGGGAAATTCATATCCCCACAAATATACATGAACACAATAGACAAAGAGAGGATTAATTAACTAAAACTACATTTTTTAAAAATTAGAAAGCCTATAAATAAAGCTAAAATAAGCACAAAAGAGGAGATATTAAAAATCAGAAATAAATTGAATAGAAACCAAAAAACTATAGAAATGATCAACTAAAAGCTGCTTCCTTGAAAAGACTTAAAAAACTGATAAACTTTTAGCCAATTGATTAAAAAGAAGAGGGCAAAGAAACTCAAATCAACAGAATATCAAATGAGCAAGGTAAAATCACAGCAAAACCAGAAAAAATAAAAAGAATAATCAGAAGTTATTATACAGTTAAATGCTAAAAAAAACTGAGAACACAAAAGGAGTAGAGGAATATCTTCAAAAATATGAAATACTTGAACTATCAGAAGCTCAAATAGAGATCTTAACCCAATCTCAGGAAAGGAAATAGAGCCAGCTATCAAGAAACAACCAAAGAAAAACATTCCTGGTCATGATAGATTCATGGGGGAATTCAATTAAAAATTTTAAGATTACTAAGTAAGCAGACTGTGCAAATTATTCTCAGAAATTAAGAAAGATAGCACCCTACTAGAATCCCTTTAAAGACAAAAATAGTCCTGACACTTAAACCAGGGAATGATAAAGGAAAGAATGAGTGCTGTAGACCGGTATCTTTAATGAGTATTGATTCAAAAAATTTAGTTAAAATCTTGCCAAACAACTACCATGATTTATCTAAGAAGTCATTTATGTTGACCAAATTGGTTTTATATACCAAATATTCAAGGATGGTTCAATGTTAGCAAAACAATTAACATAATTAGTCCTATTAAAACCTTAAATATCCAGAACCACGTGATTATCCCAAAAAGATGTGGAAAAGGCCTTTGACAAAGAGCCATATTCATTTATTTATACAAAAACTCTACAAAGAATAGGCACAGAAGGACTTTAAAAGTATAATACTATAATAATCATAAGAGCATATTGATTAATATGATGATTATTCATTAATTAATCATAATATAATTATTAAAAGTATCTACCTAAAAGCAAGCATCATATGCAATGAGGATACAATAGAACCTTTACCAGTAAATAGGGTTGCCCATATTTGATATATTCCTGGACATGTTAGCAGCATCAGTAAGAAGAGAAAAAAAATTAAAGACATAAATTTAGGTAAAGAAAAGATAAAACTATTCCTATTTACCAATGATATGATAGATGATTTACTAATCATACTGCAAAGATACTGAGACAGTAGGTTCAGCAAAGTATCAGGATACAAAATAAAATCAGGCTACATTTCCACATAGTAAAATCTAAGAAGCAATAGTAGAAAGGGAAATCTCATTACAAATAACTACAGAATGCGTAATTACAGATAACTAAAAAATGCATAAAGGATTCGTGTATCAATCTACTAAAGCACACCAAAGGACTGTATAGATTCAATTTAGAAGTTGTTCCTTAAAGAAATATAGAACAACCTAAATAACTGGGGGAAGAGTCAGTGCTTATAACTGGGCCATGCCAGTATAATAAAAATGACAAAAATCTACCAAAGTTAATTTACATTTTTAATGTTATACCAAATGAATTATCAAAGAGATATTTTATAGAACTTAAGAAATAACAATTCATTTGAAAAAACAAAATATCTAGAATATCAAGGAATTGATTGAATAGGTTCAAAGGGGGAATAGCACTTCCAGACCTCAACCTATATTAGTCATCAAATCCATCTTGTACTGGTTTAAAAACAGAGAGGTAGATCTGTGGATCAGACTAGACAACGGAGAATCAGAAACAATGGAACTCCATAACCCACTATTAGATAAACTGGAAAGCATACATTACCTTGGAAATAACTTTCCATTTCCTTTAAAAAAAAAAGCAACTGGGAAACTTTGAAAGCAGTCTGGCAGAAAGTAGACTTAGATCAATGCCTTGGACCGTAGTCTGTCATACATTCTAAATGGATACCCAGCCTTATAATATTAAAGATCATACCAGAGTCATGGGAGCAACAAAGTGGAGGACTAGACATTTTTTTCTGATCTTCACAATTTCTCAGACCTCTCCAAAACAGAAATGACATGCCAAAGAAAAAAGAATTCAGCTATCTCCTTAGTCTAGGACACCTAAAATCCTCAAGAAGGTGAAAAAAAAATCCACAAACTGACTCTGAGCTCACTCAGCACCTCTCCTCTCTCTCCCATACCAGCGACAGTGAACCTGTACTAGTAGCCCCAAGGACACTAGTAGGCACATTGGTTGGTCTTGCAGGGAAACCCAACCCCACACTTTGGTCCCCCTTTCTCTTTCCAATGCCATGGAGACCCCAGCTCCAGGCTGTGGGAGTTTACTTAAGCAGAGATAGATAGCACAGCAGGCAGTAGCACTTCAGGAACCACAACTCCATAGCAGCAAGCAAGCTTTGAATGGCATCTCTCTGAACTGTCAGGAGGGAGCTGGAAAGGATGCCAAGACGATACTCTGTGTGTGTGTGTGTGTGTGTGTGTGTCTCCAGAGGGTGGTGCTATGTAGCACTCCTCTAAGCCCAAGCGATAGAGCCCAGTATCCACCTCTGGCCAATTCTGACTTCCCAAAAGTCTTAGGGCAGAGACCTAAGTTGTTGAACCATGAGTTATGCAGTGTGGGAGGAGGCTGAGATGCTTTGAGGTCCAGCCCTCAAGGAAAGCATCATCAAAGAGAAGAGTCAGGAAGTTAATAGAGGAAATAAAGGAAGGTGAGGTGAGGAGGGGAAGACTGAAATTACCAAAGATCTCAGAAAGAAGAAAACTCAAAGATCTTGAATATAAATATGTAAATCAACAGAAAAAAATTAACAACTGGCCTCCTGATCTAATAAAACAAGTTCATGCCTCTATGAAAAAAATACTGCAAAATAAAGGAAAATGATCCAACACTTGAGGAGACAGAGGACTCTGTAGAATATGAGAATGTGGAACCATAAAATGCTGTTCCTGAGTGTTCAAAAGAGAAATGAGAATTATGAAAGCTAAGTTTGTGGCCTGCATACCAAATATAATGAACAGAATAGAAAAATTAGAATCTTTAATCAGAGAAACAAAAGAAAGAACAATGGATTGGGAATGCAGATATACAAAAGTGAAGGACAATCTAGAAGAAAAGCAAAAAACAAAACAAAAAACCCTTAAAAGAGAATAAACTCACTATGCAAGGAAAACATTCATCTCTCAGACAGGATGCAGAGAGACGACTGCGGTTAAAGTTCTCCCAGAAGAACACAACAGTATTTTAAGGTCTTTCTCCTGATTACTTGCAGAATCTCTTTCTCAATTAAATTGTTAAATTTAAGCACTGTATGTCTTGGAGTTTGCAGTCTTGGGTCTCCCCCTCAACCCACCCCCAGGAGGGTGATCTCTGAATTCTTTTGACTGGTATTTAATTTTTCTATGTTGAAAAGTTCTGGGCACTTCTCTTCAATTATTTTCTGCGTTGTGGGTGAGCAGGAGAGAAGGATTGAAAAGTGGGATGAGGAGGAAGGAGGCCTTTCTTTGGTGGTGGGAGGGGGTTCTGCTGATGAATGTTTCATTACTCCATAGGTAAAGAGAAGTCTGTGAGGGGATATGGGGACTTTACTCTGGGTGTGACCTGGGGGATTTGATGCTTGAAAAGTCTACTTGCCCTACCTCAGGAGGAACAAAGTAGGAACTGATGAGGACATCTGGCACCCGGGGAAGTAGGAGAGCATGGACCCAGGGAGGAGATCATGAGGCAAATGGGGGCTGGGTGGAAGATTGTACTACAAAAATAATTAGAAACAGATGATATATCTCCATAGCTATGGGTAGAATATGTATTCTTAATTCCGACAAGGGATAGAGGCCATTTTTTTTATTATATCAAACTGAAAAGCGTAGGCACAAATAAAATTAATACAACTAGGATTAGAAGATGGGTGGTAAGATGGGGAAAAAAAATCATTGTATCAAATTTCCCTTGCTAAATATATTTGTGACCAGGAACTCCTGCAAAATCCCCATGACTGAGAATTGTGACTAATCAAGAAAGAGCTACTTGTAGTCTCTAAAAGGAGAAAGCTAAACATCCATCTTCCTCCCTTCCTTAGAGTATGTGCCTTGGAACTCCAGTAACTCTCCCTTGCACTCCCAGAAACTTTTTGGTGAATATATACACATGGCAACCATTGCATTTATTTGTCTAGGACAGCCTGAGACTGAATCTCAAGTCAACTGCCTCTTCTGCTTTATGTTGCTTTCATTTTGAGAAATTAATGTTTCTATCCTTAGTGGCTATCTCATGAACTCAAGGGACCAGAGTAATTAGCATGTTTGGCTGCTGGTTGCCCAATGGGAGGACCTTCTTGTAGCAAGATGTCACCTGCAGCCCCAGTGGGCCCCTCTACCCACGAAGGGACCTCGCTTTGGGCTCCAGTGGACCAGGTTCAATCTTAAGGAAGTATTTTGGTATTAGTAGCAAAATAAATGAATCAGGTTTTTCCTTACACTCACTCTTTCCATCCCTACTTGGAATTATTCCAGGAAAACCTCCTTAAGCAGAGCTTAGTTTTGAATGGATGTCTAGTAGAGTCTTCCCAAAAGTGATTAATAAAGTCTCTTGGAAAAATTACCCATTGTATAAACTAGCAAATATTAGATTATGACAGCTGTTTATTTCTTCCATTACAAAAGAAATGCAGCCTTTAAAATAGAACCCAAACTGGTCATCATCAAAACTCACAACAGATAAAAAATAAGTAGACAAACAGAAGAGAGTGCAGACACCCAGCCAAATATAAAAAAGATTAATGTTTGACAAATTTATGGAAAATAATAAGGAATCCTTTCTTCAGTTTTTGACAAACATACTTGGCAGAACTGTCTAACCGCTTGAAGGGAGATAGATTTTGGTGTACATCCCACACCATATGCCTCAGTAAGTTCCAGTTGTTGATGGACATACTTATGAAAAATAACTACCTAAAGAATGCAAAAAATGGAATAGTGTACTTGTCTCAATTGTGGAAGAGAAATAACTTTCACCCATTATTCAACACATAGAAGGAATTATTAGATATAAAACAGATGTGCTTAATCACATTAAAATTTTTTAAATGCTTGTAACAATATAATCAAAAGGAAAAGGTTGGTTTAAAAAACCTTTTTGGCATATAAGTAGTTTTTAAACTGAAGTCTGAATTACATGAGGAACTTTTTAAAATTTATAAAGGTTTACATTGGCTAAATAGTCACAGGATATGAATAGGCAATTATTAAAATGCAATTGTTAATAAATACTTAGAAAAATTGAAATTCACTAATCAGAGAAATGCAAATTACAACAACCTAGAGATGTACTACCTCATACAATTGAAAGCAGTAAAACTCAGTGCTAGAGGCACTGTGGAGAAACAGGTATTCTCATTCATTGTTGTTGGAATTGCAAACTTCTGGAGTCTTTTTGGAGAGCATCTGGCACTTTACAGGAAATGTTATAAAAAAAATCATCAATCAACAAGCATTTATTACACACCTGTGATGAGCCAGGCAGTGCACTAAGTGGCTAAAGAGAAAAAACAAAAGAGTCCCTGTCCTTATAGAACTTACATTTTAATAGAGGAGACAACATGTACGTATAGAAGTATAAAACCTTCACTGTGGGCTCACTAACTCAACTCACACTGTTACTGACAGATGCATCCCCAGAGGAGTGGATAATGCTTCTTCCAGGGTTCTAGGAGTAACCTCGTGGATGGCTATCTTGCTAAACACTAGCTTATAAGCCCTCAGCAGTGTGCTTTCCTTTAACAATCAGCCAGTAGACTTATTACTTTGTCAAAATCGTTAGCTCAAATGGTATAGCAAAAATGGTAATTACAAAGTGTTTCCCCCAACATCAGAAGCATATTCTCCCACAAATACATTCAGGGCTCAGGAGGGGAGTAGTGGTAATGAGGCACATGTGTACAAAACTCAAGATTAAGTGAAAATTTTTGTTTCAATTGCTATTATTGAAAAATCTTTCTAAAAATGTTACTATTATGTTCTGCCTTTAGCAAGCACATAATTTAGTCTTCCTTTGATTTCTTACTCTGATGTCTCATCATAGTATGGAAGTGACAGTTCCAACTAACCAGAAGATCTTTTTCCCTAAGTATTTGTGCTTTCCTATGGCTGAATATTTCTTCAGTCTGCAGATAAAATTCCTCAGCTTTAAAGAAAGACAAAGATAAGAATTGCAAAGGATGAGGAGATATGCAAGAAGAGCCATCTGTATTAGCATAAGGTGTACCCACACTGATGAGACCACAGACCACTAAAATACTGTAGTACATGTATGATGCACACAAATGTAAACATGTGTGTTAGGAAACGTGTAGTATGTATATCAAAACAAAACATTTCCTAATGGTTCTTTGTTCCCCAGGTCGTGGTGGCAATGTCTGGCTTAGTCCTATGGGATGTTCTCTTTCTACCTTACACATACGCATCCCCCTACATTCTCATCTGGGGCAGAGAATTCCATATGTTCAACACTTGATGTCTCTGGCAGTAGTGGAGGCAGTCCGGTCGATTCCTGAGTATCAGGTACATGTTCTACATCACTTTTGTATGACCATTTTTATGGACTTTTCAGGGTTTTTTTTTAGCATAAATTTTCAGACTTGATCAACATACCCTAAATTTGATCTATACAGAGCCCAGAGGAGATGGAGCTTGGTAAATTGTTGATATTATTGGCCTTACTGCTGTCTCAGGCTTTACAGGATTCCTCTCCTCTCTGGAATTCCTTCTCTGTTCTGCCTTTGCAGAGCCAGATTTCACAGACTTCCCAAGCATGGAAAAGCATCTTTCATTTAAGCAGTGGGCTGGGTGGAAGCTATTTGATTTTTTTTTCCTGGCAAATAAGCTTGTTTTGTAGACTTAAAGAAAGGATTTCTCATTCTCTACCTTTTATTCACTGTAGTCTATTCATTAGAAAGATATCCTTCATATATCTTACTGAGATTTAAGCAACCAGGCTCACTTGTGACCATTTTTACGGGCTGTAAAGATGGATTTGCCTGCTACATTGTCTTTGTCAGTTGCATTGTTTCCAATTATATTACTAAGAAAATGAGTAACACAAGAAAATGAATAATACATTGCCTCCTTTCTTCCCAGTTTCCCTTGGTTCCACAAACCTTCTTTTCCCTCTTGCTCCCCAAATCTTACTGGGAGAATTTCATTTCATTTCATTCAAAAAAAGATTTTTTTCCTACCATTTATTTTTTGGTTGAAATGCCCTTGTGTCATTTCTGAGGCAAGCAATTAAGAGTATGTCTCTTGAGAAAGTCAGTGTTCAAATGAAGAATCAATCATCTTCATCTTCTTATAACTCCCTTTTAGTGTTACTATTTCCTAATATTTGCTACTTGTAAAACTTTGCCATTTTACAGAAGTAGTTAACTCAGACATATGTTTCCTATATTATATCAAATCAATGACATACACATTTACACATGAAATTTATTGTAGCAGCCAGTAGCGCTGCTGGAGTGTAAGTGTTCAGTTACATGCCTTTAACATCCAGGCTTAGAACTTGGACTGTAAATTTTCACTTTGAAAACTGAGACTATAAAATCTTATAGCGAGAGTAAATATTTTAATACTAGTAGGAATAGAACAAAGTAATGAGTTTAGCACTTGAGAAAAGAAATAAAATATTGTACTCAGAAATGGATATTGGTTGTTGGGGTTTTTTTTTCTTTTAATTGACCTTGCTTTAACTTTGTGACTTGAAAAACTTTGAAATGCATATTACTACAAAGATTTTTATAGATGAGCTTAATTAATGTGTCCATTGTATCCTGTGGGTTTATATTTGGCAAAAGTAAAATCTAAAATTTAGGACAGTTTGACGCAGGATCACAGATTCATAGGTTTAGAGCTGGAAGAGATGTTATAGGTCATTTAGTTCAAGAATTCAGAGAAACTTGGGAAAATTTGCATGAAGTGATACAGAATGGAGAAAGCCAAGCCAAAAAAAGCAATAAAGAGTGACTAACACTAAAAGGCAACTAAACACAAACGCATTGCAATGAAAAATTTTGGTTCCATAAAACAAAAAACATCTCTCCTTTTGGGAGAGGAGAGGTATGGAATGTTGCAGACACTAGAGGCCTGAGGTACTTTGTCAGTCTCTTTCGTTAGTCATTTAGCTTTGTTACAAGGGAAAGTTCAATAGAGTATATATGGGGAAATGACTGTAATGTTCTCGAAAAGGAACAATTCAAAAAATGGGAAAACAGTTTGTATAAGCTGAAAGAGAGTAGTTCTCAAAGATGTGCCAGAAGTGTTTGCTGGACACTCCAGAAAGTCCCTACATTCCCCCAGAGCCCTGCCTCTAGTGGCAATTTAGTGCCTGTTCTGCCCAGCTGCCAGGGAATTCTTTGTTGCCCAAATGGTGGTGGGCCTTTCTGCTGACCAGCCTTTTATGATAGGTTTTTGGGTGACCCACAGCTGAGGGAGAAGGGAATGGTGCCATCAGTGGTAGTGTGTCCTTGTGTTTCTTAGCTGTCTTAGGTGAGTGTTGACTCAGGACCAGGGGAAGGAGCAAGGGAGGGAGAGAGAGAAAAACACATGTATACATACATATACATACATACATACATACATACATACATACATACACGCACATATATGTATATATATTTAATGGAAGAAAATACAAATTTAGCAATTATAACCTTAAATGTGAATGGATGAATTTTCCAATAAACTAAAAGCAATTGTGAAGATATCTTTAAATTAATTAAAAAACAATTTACAATGTATATATGTGACATTTTATATAATAATTTAAAACAAACAGTGAAAATGATTGGGTAGAACCAAATCCATCATGTTTTAGGTGCTTCTAAAATGCATGAATTCTAATCATATGGATTCAGGTAAGGTGACAACAAAAATTGATAATGCCAAGAGAGAAAAACAAGAAAAGCATATTATACTTAAAGGTACCATAGACAGTGAACTCCATATTTTTATGTGTCATATGTACATGTGTGTTTATGTATGTGACTATTAAAGAGTACAAATATATTTCATCATTCTGTAGTATCTTTACAGAACTTGATCATTTTCTAAGACATAAACTTTATTAAAAGCAAAAATAATAAACATAGTTTTTGCAGATTATGACTCAATAAAAATAATAATTAGTAGAGGGAGCATGAGCAAAATATGTAGACCTAAATGGAGCCTAAGCAATGACATCCTAAATAATTGTTCAAAGAGCAAATCCTAGAACCAGTAATTACATTAAAGTTAACTTTAACAAAAAGACACCATACCAAAACTTAGAGGCTGCTGTTAAAGCAGTTCAGAAGAAATGTATATCTCTGAAAATTTAAGTTAAAACTGAGAAAGAGAAGATCAATTAACTGAGCATACAGCTTTAAAAACTATAAATTAAATTTATATTTTAAAATATATTTTAAACTTATATGTTATTTAACAACCCTAGAATGTACAGATGTACAATCCTTGAAAATTTAAGGAGAGATAGAGAAATGAGGGGAGGAGGAACATTTGTAGAACTGACAAAAACCAAGTTTTGTTTTTTTAAAATACTAGAACATTGATAAATATAAGGAAAACAATCAGCATATTGTATTTTTTATCCATACCTGTGATTTCATTTAGTATAAAGAAGTAGGGAAATTTTCTCTATGAATGGAAGTCTTCCAGTATTCTGCAACATAATTATCTTAAGAAAGTTACTTGGAGAACCAAAAGGTTAGGGTGATTTACCCAATGTCATACAGCCAGAATATTTCAAAGGCAAGGTTTGAAAGTAGATCTTGGGGGCAGCTAGGTGGCGCGGTGGATAGAGCTCTGGCCTTGGAGTCAGGAGGACCTGAGTTCAAAATCCGGCCTCAGACACATAACACTTATTAGCTGTGTGACCCTGGGTAAGTCACTTAACCCCATTGCCTAGCCAAAAAAAAAAAAAAAGTAGGTCTTCCTAACTTCTAGACTGCCTCTGTATCTGTTGGGACACTCTGCCTTAATCATATCAACAAGAAAAAATAAAAATCACATGATTATTTCAATAGAGGCAAAAAAGCCCTTTTCTCAAAACTCAGAACTTATTTATGTTAAAAAAACCAAAATACATTGGCATGTGAGAGTCTTTAACATGATTAAAAGCATAAATCTAAAACCAAAAGCTAGCATTATTTGCAATGGAGAAACACTAATAGCTTTTCCAGTACAGTCCAGAGCTAGCCAATATTCTCACTGTTTGACAAAGTGTTAGACAGATAAGACAAGAAAACAAAGTTGAAGGTGTAAACATCAGCCAGGAGGAGACATCTATTTGCAAATGGTGTGACGTCAGAAAATCCCATAGTATGGACAAAGAAACTCATTGAGAAAATTAATAGGTTCAGTAAAGTAGCTGGATATAAAATAAACCCACAAAACCTTTCAGAATTTCTAATCAGTACTACCAAACTAGGAAGAAGTGATGACAAAAAAAAATTCCATTCAAAATAACTATATAATGCATAAAATTTTATGGTTAATCTACCAATACACACCCTATGTTTATAGCTACAAAACACAACAGAAATAAAAACATGCATAAGTGGAGAAATAATTACTGGTTATAGTTGGTCTAGGGCAATATAATAAAAATGATAACATCAAAATTAATTTGTTGTTTCAGTGCCATATAAACCACCAATGGTTTACTTTATAAAAATTAACTAAAACAGTAACAAAAATTCATTTGGAAGAGCAAAAGTTCTAGAATCTCAAGGGAAATAATGAAAAAATGTGAATTATCAGACTTCAAACTATATTACAAAACAGTAGTCATCAAAACTGTTAATTTTTTAAAAATAGATCAGTGAAATATATTAGAAAAGTGATAAACATAAAAAATCAGAGTCATTAATTTAAAAAAAATTTTTTTTTTTGGCTAGGCAGTGGGGTTAAGTGACTTGCCTAGGGTCACACAGCTAATAAGTGTTATGTGTCTGAGGCCGGATTTTGAACTCAGGTCCTCCTGAATCTAGGGCCGGTGCTGTATCCACTGCGCCACCTAGCTGCCCCTAGAGTCAATAACTTCAAGAACTATTTGGGGAGCTCTCTTTTTGACAGGAACTCCTGGAAAAACTGAAAACCAGTTTGGCAGAAATTAGGTTTATAAATAACACTTTACTCTTTGCAGAAAAATAAACTCAAAATGGATCCACTATTCAAATATAAAAGAACACATCATAAGAAAATTAAAAAGCATGAAGAGTAAGTACCTGTTAGAGAGGAGAATTCTTAACCAAACACATGATAGAATAAATAAGGACAGAATAGATAATTTTAATTAAAAAAATTAAAAACTAACCAAATAAGGGATAGAATAAAGAGTAAAGAAAGAATAGATCATTTTAATTAAGTAAATTAAAAACTTTTACATAAATAAAATTAATGAGGATAGAAGTAAAAGAGAAACTGCATAATGGAAAAATATTTGCATCAAATATCACCAACATAATGCTGATATCCATGATTTATATGAAATTGACTTAAATTTATAACACCAAAAGCCAATTTCCAACTAGATAAGTGATCAAAGGATATTTTTCAAAAAGAAGAGTTTTAAGCTACATACCAACATTTGAAAACGTGCTCCAAATTACTAATAGTAACAGAAATATAAATTATAACAACTCTGAGTATAAATCGGATAATATTATTTGACGGAAGATGCTAATAGTCAGTGGTAGAGGGATTTTATAAAGACAGGTACATTGGTAGAGTTGTGAATTTGTTCAGTTATTCTACCTATTATTTTGGAATTATGTGTGGAGTTATGTGACTAAACTGTCTATACCTCTTGAATCAATAATTCCACTTCTAGGTAATTATTTCAAGTAGGTCAAAGACAGAAACAGAGGTTCAATATAGATACCAAAAGATTCTTAAAAGAATTTTTTGGGGAGCAAAAAGTTAGAAACAAAGTAGGTGATCCTTGATTGGGAAATGGATAATAAAATTATGATATTTGATCACACATATCATTATATCAAAATATATCAAATAGGATATCATTTTATAGTAAGCATTTATAAGTAATAAGAACTCAGAGAAATTGGGGAAGATTTGTATGGCCTAATGAACAATGAAAAGAAACAAAACAAAATCAAAGAAAAATTTACATAATAGTTACAACAACATAAATGAAACAGTCATTGAAAGAAAGCCAATCTCTGAGTGCCATTTGATCTTCTTTTCATGATATTATACTCTAATTTTTCCTTTCATTTATTCTGATTGATGTGAATTTTTTTGTCTTTGATGCTTACAAAAATCTGTTTTATTTATTATTTCTCTTTTTAACAAGAACACCTGGAAAAACTGGAAATGAGTTTGACCCCATAGAATGTGAATTTTTTTGTCTTTGATGCCTACAAAATCTTATTTTATTAATTTTTTTATGCTGTAGAATCAGAGTGTATGTGGTATGATTTTAGGGTCTTAGCCAGATATTCACAGAACTTCTGTACTACTTTGTCCTCAGCAACTTCTGTTAAAGCATAAACTGTGATTATTTTCATGGTGTTTATTTTTTCCAAATAAGAACTTCCAAATCAAATCGACATACACTCTGATACTTTAATGCAAAGGTAGGAACAAATGAGAATGGGCTGAAATATATGAGAAAGTATAGTTCAGGAGAAGCACAGGAGAGAGACAAAAGGCTTTAGATATTAGGGAAAAACAACTTTAGCAAAGGCACAGAGAAGAGCAGGCTGGCTTGCCTTCAGGAAATTGCAAAGTTCCTTTAATGACCCCAAATTTCTCCAGAAACAAAGATCTTTCTTTTAATACCAACAATCTACCTATGTTATTACTTGACTGCAAAACATGGAACACAATAGTCTCCAAAGAATTTAAAATTAATATTATACAGTAGAGTGAGGAAGCACGTGATAAGTATATGCTGGATGTAACATAGTAAATAAGGAACTTTGGAGAACAGGAGTAAAGGAAATGTATGATAGAAAAAGGAAATGGGCTGATCGTATGGTGAGGGAGAGGAATGATAGAGTAAGCTAAATGTTCCATCAGTACTTGTAAGATATGAGTAAATGAAGAAGGCCTGTAGTATGTTGGATGCATCTCCTTTACCAAATGCATTGGACAAGAGTAAAATAGGATAGGCAGTGATCTTCATCATTGGAAGGAATATCCAAATTCATGAGTATTTTAATATTTTAAATGGTGCCTCTAACACAATGGGTAGTCTCAGGTTTTTTTTTTTCATTTTTGGTTTTCTTTTCTTAAGGATATTTTGATGTTTTTGTTTTTAGTCCTAATGAATTTTGACAAGGGAAGAAGACACTGAGGTTGGTTCTAAATAACTTTTCTAAGTCTGCATCTCTGTTGTCCCATGAGATATATTTAGCCTAATGTTGAATTATGAGAAGGAGGGAACAGTAGGTCCCAGAGTATATGAGTTTCGAGATGATTCACCCAAGTGTGCTTTTTATCTAGTTGATGTCCTAAGGTCCGTTCAAACCAAATGAGCCTATGATTAATGTATCTATAGGATATCAACTTACGAGTAAAGTGGCCCAATGATATCTACTACAGTGATCAAATGAAGCTTGGTGGAGTTTTGGTCAACTCAACGCTTATGGGAACAACTTTTTATATACTTATTGGTAAGTTTTTACATTGTTTTGCCAGCAGTTTTGAAGATAATACAGTTATCTTCAAGTAGAAAGTAAAAATAGATTATGCATTGGCCACTTTCAATTTATCATCCCATTTAGTCTCTAGTTTTTATTTTCTTTTATCTCCATGCTCACAGAACAAGATACTGATATAAGAAGAGACTGGGTCAGTTAGGAAATTACTTAAGAAGTTTGGAGTTCCTAAATAATTTATCTAGTCCTTTGAAATTTACCAGATTAGTAAATTTGAGCACTAGGATCAGGAGCAAAATTCCTGTTACACGAAGATATTTGTGGGCGTCCTAGCCCTAGCCCATCTTGGAGTCCGGTTTGAAGTCCTCCTCCCCCAAAGAAGACTCTTTGCCTCTGTCACCAAAGTCCTGCCCCCTACCTTCTTCTTACTTTTTCCACAAATGGACATGAGAAAGTAGAGGTCTAGCCCTAGCCCCTCTTGGTGACTGGATTCAGAGGCCTCCTCTGGACTTACTGCTCAGTATGGAGGCAAATAACTTCCATGCTGTACTTCAGTGTTTCAACCCTTCATAATATTTGAATGCCCAGTTTTCTGGTCCCTTATTGCAAGGGCCCTTTCCAAGACCAGGGCCTCAGACCACAGACTGAAATAGGAGCCAACTAGAGTATTTTCTGAGTGTATCATAACCTATCATCTTGAGATGTGCCAAAAAAAAGTGATGCCAAATATGAGTTCAGTCAGCTTCTTGGAGACCTCATCACTAGATGTTTATCATTTCAGATTCCTAACCTGATTTCCTTGCTGGTTTAATACCTACTGTTTGAGAAAATATTGTCTGAGGCAGTCATCCATCATAATACCACAAAATCATGTTATTTCAGAGTTAAAAGGGACTGTAGTGGCCATCTGTGGCCCTGGAGCAGTGATCTCCTAAGTAGGAGGCAGGGTGACCTGAGGGGCCATGAATGTGATCAGTCAAAGGTGGGAAAATAAATTACTTCCCATCCTTCCCAAAATAGCCACTCACAGGGCTTGCCTACAAAACAGTAATATCTACCCTTCACCCACTGAAGCTTAAAACTCTGCCACACTTCATTTCTTCTCCACTGTTGTGCAAACTCCAAACCTTTTGAGCCAATCATTGGTCCTTCAGGACAGTTACAATCTAACCCTGATCAGAGCACCTAACAGGAAAAAAATTTTTATCAGAAAATATGGAAACCATTGTCCTAGAGGATCACAGTCAATTCGTATTTCTGCCATTCCATGACTAGTTTGAATGCTACACATCTGTTTGCCAGAGACTCTTATGGAGAACACTCACATGGAGGTCAGAAGAAGCAACACAAGGACCCTAAAAGTCTCTCTGAAGAACTTTGGTATCAATTCTGAGACAGGGACTGCCCACATCAAAGGCACTGTGCTCTGGGAGCAAAGCAGAATTGCAGTGGCTCAAAACTGTGAGATGCACAAATTTAGAGACATCTCCACTACAAATGTTCTTGTGGACTAATTGTGTCCCACCTGTGGTAGAGCCACTGCTTGTATTGGTCTGATCTGTCACAGTCGGACGCACTGTACCTTGACCCCAACATAGTGATATCATTCCAGTCCTCTTCGAGAATAAAAGACAGCAACCAACCAATAGATTCCTATCTCATTCTCTCAAGACCTTACAGTTCAGAGTCTGCATCTGCTTCCTACCTCTGCCTGCTCTCTCCCTTCTGTCCATCTCAGCCATACCTCCCCTCCATTTCCATCTTCCTCTGCCTACCTCTTCCTTTGTGCTCTGGAATCTCTTTTCTTGTTTTGTGTCTTTGATCCCATCCCTTTTCTAGCTCTGTCATCTTCAATATCTCCTTATCCACTGGCTCCTTCCTTACTGCCTACAAGCATGCCCAGGTCTCCCCATCCTTAAAAAAAAAAATCTTCACTTGACCCTGCCATCTCCTCAGATTGTTTTCCCTTGCTTCCTCTTTTCATAGCCAAACTTACTTTCATAGCCGAGAAGTCATTTGCACTCATTGCCTCCACTTCCTCATCTCCTACTCACTTCTTGACCTCTTGCAAACTGCCCTAATTTTGTTAAAGACATTCGTCCTTACCTACAACGTAGGTAGGTTCAGCAGCTTCAAAGTCATACTTTGTTCTTTGCCTCACTCTCCCTGTAGCCAGTCAGTTGATATTATCTTTGGTAGATAGAGTTTTTGGAGCTAGAAAGGGATTTAGAAATTATCTAATCTAACCCTCTCCTCTTGTAGATAAGGAAACTGTGGTCCTGAATAGTTAAGGGACTTATCCAAGGTCACATAATAAATGGCAGAGCCAGGACTATTTATGTATTCCATTTTATTTAGGTAAATTTGCAGCAGACTATATTTAAACTTAATAAGTATACTATGTAATTGTTAGAAGATGTTCCCATTATTTACTGATCTTTTAATAATAGCTGAGCTCCAACATGGACTAAATATGAATTAAATGTGTTGGATACACTTTCCTTTAGAACAGCACCACAAATAGTACTTGTGTTCTGGATGATAATGAAATAATACTTGTGTTCTTGCTGTGAAATTTGGGCTCAGTAGGTAAATAAGTTGAGGTAAACTGAGAATGTCTTATTTCATCTTGAACTAGCCTAGAACTTATTACAGCATATGGAAAAATCCATTTTCTTCTCAGTCTTTGATTCTCAAATTGGCCAGCATGGGGTGAAGCAAACAGGATTTTATTCCTAATCAGTGAAGAAAAAACGTTTGTAAAGTCATGAGATAAAAGTCAATGTGATCTGTGGTTGGCACCATATGGTACACTAATCAAGTACCCATTGTGTCCTGTGCTAGGCACATGGGAGAAAATACCAGATCAAAACATTCTTTGCCCTCAAGAAGCTTACCTTTTATTGAGGGATAAAACATACACAAAGGTAAGTAAATGTAAACTGATTTAAGGAAGGTGAGAACACTAACAAATGATGGGGTAAAGGAAGATCAGAACAGAGTTTTGTAGAAGGCTGACATATAGGACATTATCATTGTCATTCATAGCCAGGGATCTGGAGATATGGGAGACTTCCAAAGGATGTTACAGTGAAATGAAAAGAAATCCTGTCATGACCAAGGTTTGAATCCCTTGGGTTTTTCAGGAGAGCCAGAAATTACTTTTCTGGCAAAAGTCTCCACTTCCAGATATGTGGTCTGGTGACATAGAAGGACTAACTGAGGATCTTGTTTTCTGTCCGATTTGGCCTGGTCTAGAGCTCTTGGTTTCAACACCTCAATTGCAGTCAGAAGTAATGCTGAGAAACTTGTTTACCTGCTCCATCATGAGGAGCTTCAGTTTCAAGATGAATCCATTTCAGCTTTTTTGCCTCAAAGTATCATTTTCCAACAAGACTTTTGTGTATAGTAACAGTGAATATGAGTAGGAATTATTAGGATAGGTCAAACTGACAGTTATCAAGGAGAAAAAAAAGATGTGAAAAGGAAGATGGCATCAGAAAGTCCTTCTCCAGATGATCAGAATGAAAAAAATGCTGTGCAGGCTGAGGCAAAGGGGAAAGACGCAGGAATTGTAAGAAAGATAATGTAATGCTTAGAAATTTAATTTGGGGGAGGAAAGAAATCATCATTCCAACTGATTTCAATGTAAAACCATTTGTTTTCCAATAGTGATTTCCTGAGAATTAGAGGAGCTGTTTGTATCTTTCTTTTGATTTGTTATTTGTTGTTGTTTCAGGCTGTGGATTTAATGTGAATAACAGCAACCCTACTATCTGCATCAATGATCTCATCATAGAATATAATAAGAAACACAATAAAAATCTAAGTCTGTTCCGTGTGGATTATCTTATTGCAAGAACAATAACTGTGTTGGAGAGACTGATAGACGCATTTCAGGATAAAGGACCTAATGCAATTCTTCCTCTGTATTATAAATACTGGGTGCACAGGTTGGTGGTATTTCTTCTTTAGGCTTCCTTTCTTAGCTCCATTGTCAGAGAAGTAGTTCATAAAAGGGTAATTTTGATGAGCCTCATAAGCATTCACCTGGATATTTAAAACCCTATTTTTCAAACAATAGCCAGAATGTAATCTTATAAAATCTCTGTTTTTTTAAACATAATAATATTAATCAGAAATAGTATAAGAATCAGTTTAACTTGTAGGTTTCCCCCCTCACATAACTGCTTCCATACTGAGAACTTCTTTTCTAAATAAGTTCTTAGAAAATTTTTTTCCAAATTTTTTCAAACTTAAACTTTTTTCAATCCTCCATATTTTCCCATTTGCCCTGATCTATTTTATTTTTAGAACAGGACAAAACTGGAATTGAAAAAAACATTTTTAGTTCTTTAAATAGGGTTTTAATTGTGTAGGAAACAAAGGATAGATTATCAAAAATCATTATCATGTAATATATAAAAACTTGAAGAGGAACATCACCTTTAGGAGAAGAGATTCATGCCTCTTGTCTTGCATTTTTTATTGGTCTTTTTATTTTACTAGTTATAAAAATAATTCAAATCTCACACAGAGTCTGGTGAGTTTCAGCTCTTAAGCCCCTCCAAAATAACTGTAACATAGTTTTGTTTTGCGTAGGTTGTGAAGATTTATGCATTTGTATGTCTTAACTAGTTCTCTTAAAATATTATGTTATCATTCTCAAGTAATGAGCTCTACTACTCTTGATCTACAGTGGTCAGCAAGTCCGTCTGGGAAGCGATGAGGGGCCAATGGTATGGATTGTTGGCATCGATGATTATGGCTTCCTTCAAGTTCATCAAGAAGGCGGAGATATTGTGACTGTGCATCCAGATGGCAATTCTTTCGACATGCTGAGAAACCTCATCATCCCCAAAAAGCAATAGTCATAGGAGCCAGTGAAACGGCACTCAACTGTCAGGATCACAATGATACAGTGTGCCCCATCTAGTTGAAATTAGTTTACAGCAAAAGTGCACAGCCACCTGCAAATACATTCCTGTTTGATTTCTTAGGTCTTTCCTAAGCCCATAAATCATGAAGATCTGTTTACGATTGTGGGTGCTAGAGGTGTTTTCTTTCTTTAGTTACTTTTCTCATGCCTTTTTGTCACTTTTTTTGTTTACCATTTATTTCTGCCTTCTTTCGAGAAGAGTCACCAGCCTTTCTCTTCTCAGATTTAAATTGGTGTTTATTGACACATGTAGCTCTTATTTGGAAATAGTACGGGGAGAATTTAGATATTTTCACAATAATAAAGACCTCACCACTGTTCCCTTTAAAAAGAAGAAAAGCAACAGTCCTCTAGGCTTAAGTCATTGCTCAGTTATGGGGGGGGGAGGGGGAATGGTAATATCCTTTCTCCTCAGCCAGGGAGAGATATTTTGCAAAGAGGACATTGTTAACACTTGGTATATGTTTTTATTTCTTTGTTAAGCAAAAAAAAAAAGAGAGAGTAAACATTTTTCAGAGGTGGTGCTTATTATTTATTTCATTGTCATTTGTTATACTTAAGCAGCTAAAGAAATTTAATGTGTGAAAAGAGATGGAAGATGTAGTAGAAAATCACTAATTCATGGTGAATTTATTTGGAGAGTGAGAGTACAAATTTCATGTATTGAAATTTACTACAAATTCAAGAGTCAAGTGACTTTTTAAGCTCAGACTCAAGATTTCTGAAGAATGAAATCAAGTAGGTGTTTGGTGGTGTTGACACACAGCTGACATAGGGACACCAAGAGGATAGAGTGCCTGATAGTGGCATAACTACAACAACATACATCTGTGTGTTATGCAGGGTGTTCCAAAAGACTTAGTGAAGTTTTAATCTATTAAAGTCAAAATTGCCTGAGATTTTTGGGACATCCTGTATTCTAAGTGAGGATTGAGACCTTCGAAGATACTTCTAAGTCTAACTTTGAAATGTGGAAAATTCACTGGATCCTGATAAGAACAGATTTTTAAAAATATAACAGGTCAGATTAGCCTCTAATTAAAGACTGAATGGCTTATCTCAGCATTTGGTTTGTAAATTGTAAGCTTTCTTTCTCCCTTGTCTAGAAATAAAACTTTGAGCTGATTTAGATTCAGTATTGATTAGTTATTTTAAGGCTTTAAAAGACGTTAAGAATCGGATATAGAAAGAACAAAAGAAAGGAAGCATTTTTTTTGTATGTGTTTTCTATTCCGGATGTACTCCATGCTTTTTCCTTGAAGTTGTTGTCTTCATTTAACTTTTAAATCGTACATGCTACTTGTCAACTATAACTTTTTGTCTAAGTTCTCCCCACTGGTCTTGGTGAAATAATTGGAACGAAAGTGGGATAGAGCTCCTAGCTCTGTGCAAAACCTCTTTATTACATAGTGACACTTTCTTTATACTATTCTTAGTCAGGAAGGTTGATGCAAAAACTTATGAGTTTCATCATACAATCTGACTACAGTACTGAGACGCAGACTCTCAGAAAGGAAATATTAACACACTTAACTAAGTTAACCAGTCTCTGGAAATCTAACATAAAGAAAACTCACAGATTTTGGAAACAAGGTTTCAATTAGAATTGGGGGAAAAAACAAAAAAACCTATCCTCCCAACATGCCTTCTTTTGGGATTAGTCACAAGTTGTGTTTTTTTCTTAATCTTTCACTAAAATTACAAAAATGGACTTAGCTTTGAGAGGTAGTCTATGAAATTTCACTGAAGTAAAAAGTAGTCTATGTAGTGAGGAATTTTTTCCTTGAACCTTATGACAAAAAGCAAGTCATCCCTTGGAATTGCTATCATTAATTTTTGAATCTCTTTGGGGAGGGTTACTTAATGAAAAACATGTTTCATTTTATTTTGTATTTTGGAAATTTCTGCTTTGGAAAAATGCTTTATTAAATTTACTTTTGAAAAGTAATGTAGTATGGAAGTGTTAGAGTCCGTAGACTTTAATACTTTTGCCATTATGCTTTTAACTAGACTGTTCAGAATTGTCTGAGGAGGAGACAAAAGAGACTTTAATTGAATGCTGCATTTTTTGTAAAACTAGTTTTGCTTCTGATATACCAAAGAAATTGTTGTTGTTTTAATTCTGTTCTATAGAATAGCTGCATTAAGGTCATTTCAGTGTTTAACAGTTACTGGCAAGAAAACCAGAATAATTTTTAAATTAATCTCATCTAAATTAGATTTTTTAAAAATGTGATTGTTATAGGAATTTTTATGTCCTTTCCACTCTCTTTAGAACAAGACAAGAAAATAAATTTTAGAATTATTTCTAAATCAGTAATGTAGCCATTGAGCAGCTCCCAGATCTTCAGAAAATACATAAAATTATTAAAACCTCTCCATTACTAGAATCATCTCTTCCATTGTAATGTGGTAATGTTGGCAGCGGTGGAATGGTGATAAGGAGGAGGAGGAGGAGAAGAAGGAGGATTACAAGGGCAGCAAGGTGGTTCAGTGGATAGAGTGCCTGGAATCAGGAAGTCCTCAGTTCATATCTGGCCTCAGACACTTTGTAGATATATGACTCTGGACAAGTCATTTTAACCTCTCTTTGCCTCAGTTTCCTCTCTGTAAAATGGGGACAGTAATAACCACCTACTTCCCAAGGTGGTTATGAGTATCAAGTGAGATAATAATTATAAAGTGCTTAGCACAGTGTCTGGCACATAGTAAGCTATATATAATAAATAATATAAATGTTAGCTGTTATTAGCTAGCCACTATTACTGTGAAAGTGGTTTATGGGGCAGCTAGGTGACACAGTGGATAGAGATACAGCCTTGGAGTCAGGAGGACATGAGTTCAAATTTTGCCTCGAACAGTTAACACTTATTAGCTGTATGACTCTGGGCAAGTCACTTAACCCCAATTGCCTCACCAAAAAGCAAAAAAAAAAAGTGATTTATAATGTGCCTGGATTTGTTTTAAGAGTTTTTTCCTCAGCCTACCTTGGAGAAAAAGTGCCTCTGTTGTACACAGCAGAAATATCAGGACTTTCTTTGGAATACAGACTACCCAAGGAAATAGTATATCTGAGTTATTAATTTACAAAGAGTGGTTATGTTTGTGGATATATCTTATCAGGTATTGAAAGTTTCCATCTCTCCTGTTATCATTTTTTTAAGTCTTTATAACATTCAGAAATGTGGATCTTTCCTGAGCTACCTTAGAAGTTAGTCCCTAGGACTTAATTAGAAAGAGTTGCAGTTAAAAGAAAGTTCAAGGACATATATTCAATGGCAACATTTTTAATCTTTAGGGAACATTTATTTGAAAGAATCTGGTGTGTGGGGCTGGGATGAAATGGATATTTATGAAGTAAAAACATGAAATGGATATTTATGAAATAAAAACACTAATATTGCTTGGCAATAAAGGAGTTGCTTTTAATTTCAACCAAGCAAAGGTTAAGTATCTGTGATGGGAGGGAAGAATGACCCCACAAACCCCTGCAACGAACTCTTGCCTTGAGGAGTAGGCTGGCTATGATCCATGGGCAACAGCATTTTAACTCCATTCACTTCATTACTCAGCAAGTTGATGGATAAAAGCTAAGGGAGCAGATCATGATCCTAACTGTGGAGAAAATAATGGACTTCACCCCCAGTGTAAGAAAAGAAATGGTAAATGAGAAGTTTTAAACTTGTGTCCAAAATGTCTGAACTTTGAACTCACAGAAAATTAATTTCTCCTTAATTTTCAGAAACCAAAGGCTCTTCTTGTTTCTAGGAAATTGCTATACACATGTAATAAAGTGAAATATAAACTTACATTTTCAACTTTGGAAGAACAGTCTGTAAAGTAATTACTTAAAATAAATGAGCAAGGTCTTTGGAAAGGAAATGCACCAAAATAAATGGTTTGGACTTTGTTCCTATTCATGCTGTGTATTTTATTTAAGACAACAATCAACCATGTTTGGTGATAGTTTTTATTAATATTAAAAATAGATAAATGAAAAAATACATAATGAGGAATGCATATGTATTTGTAAGCATTGGAAGTTTGGGTGCTTTGGGGGTTGGTTTTGATGTATTTTTGACAGAAGTTTATTTTCATCACAAAAAAGTCCTAATGCTTAAACAATTAAGCTTAGTAGAAATAATAAAAAAAAACCAGATGGTTTTAAAATAAAGCTGTAATATCTAAAATTTCAGACAGCTAAAAGTATTTTGAAATATTTCTCCTTTCACTAAAATGGCTTAAGTTAGGATATAACATCCATTTTAACATATGTGTGCTTTCAAAGGACTTCCCACCTTTGAATATTGTGCTTTTTTTGGGATAATGTGTTTTTGATAACCAAGAGCTCAATAAAGAGCACAATAAAATTTTGTGGCATTCTATAATTTGTTCTATTACATTTTAATTATAGCATTACTCATACCTTCTTAAATGTTTCACTCTTCTAATAAATGAAAACCAGTAATCTCTTTGCTGCCCACTCTACAAAGCTGCTCCATCCCTCTATGATCCAGACATAAGAGCTTCCCTTGCAGAAAACTTTACCCTCTATTCTTACTTCTACGTTAAATATTTTTTCTTAATACTGTTATTAATGTAATGCCTAGATTGACTCTGTGAATGTTGGTTCTTATCTTGGAGCAATCCTTTATAGGTGAATAAAAGATTAAAAAGTTAGCTCTGTAATATGTTTCTTTAGAGTAGGAAACTTTCACTCTTTAATTTAATTACATGTGTACGTGCTATATATAGACATACATACTCTGCCTTGAGCCTAGTAGTCCATGTTCTCTCTTACAGACTGTTTTTTGCCTTAATAGAAATCCTCGCATAAGCTAAACATTTCCAAAAAAACAAACAAAAAACATACATGATTTCATGCTTTCTGAATACAGCTCCAAAATGTTAATGATAAGATAGTCACAAAAGGGGTACTTTATTTAAATATATCAGATGATATTTCCTACTTAAGTCAGTCCTATGCCTTTAAGGAATCATGATTTAATTATGAAATCCAAAGGAGTACTCAAAAAATTACAAAAATGTGTTTTATATATGCATAGACTCTCACATTAACATTCTAATGAGGTATGACTAAGGGTATAAAACAGGGTGGATATATCTGTTTCTTAATCATGTGAACAATGTTGATTATATTGATACATACATTATATACATACATTGTATTGCATTGTTAATTTTTTAATTTATTCAAAAGACAAATTGGTCCAATATAGTAACTGATTCTTTTAGGTCCTATATAGCAACACTAGTTTTACAAAAGAAAATTCACAATTTAACAACATATGACAGGTATATTTTTAAGTTAAAATGATAGTTGTGAAAATTTCTGACTTCCTTTGAAACAGAAAAAAACCAGAAGTATACGTCATAAAGTAAGATATTTTGTAAAGACAATAGAAGTGATACAATGTTGGTAGTTTAGCACATTTGGAGAAACTAGGTTAAGAGAGGGTAGGGGAGAACTTTGACCAAGTGAAATATTTAGACCAGAGTTGAAATAAGTTATCTTAAATGGTTAGCCTTCAAGCAATATTATATATATATACAGACATATATGTATGTGTGTGTGTTTATTTCTAAAGTCCTATTTTCCTTTTAAAATATATATTTAAATGTTTGTGTAAATATTCAAAGGTGAATGTATTTTACTTGCTATATATAAAATGCAAGCAAGAAAATGTGTACATTATTTTCATTACATCTTTTAAAATTATTTTTATTAAACAAAATGAGTGGATAATTGATAATTTTCCACATTGCACATGCAATTCAATGAAGTTTATTAGGATTACTTGTGTTAATCATGAGTAACTATAAATTTCTGTATGTCAAATTCTGAATATTTGCCATATATTTAAACTTGACTGAGCTAATAGATTTTTGTATTGCAGGACAGCTATACATTCTTCTCATAAACTATCTTCTGACTTTCTTTTTCATTTAATGCTTATTCAGTTGAGTGGATACTATTCATTTTGTTACCATGAATTTAACATGAGGACTTGAAAAAAATAAGAGCTTATTAATGTATATTAAGTATGCACAACAACAAAATGGAATTATATTTTTTGACAAAATGTTTGCACCAGAAGGGAAATAACAAATATTCTTGTGTGCTTTTATGAGAATAATGAATACTCCTGGAAGCAATGAAATCATCTATTTTTCTTCTATTTTAACCATATTCTGCTTTTTCTAAGGCTATGTCATGAAAGGCAGCATGGCCTAGTAGTTACAGAACCAGCACTGGACCAGGAATATCTGGCTCAAGCCCTGTCCCTGACATTGGCTGCGTGACCCCCTCAGTGCTCCAAACATCTCTAAAACTAGAAGGTGCAGAAAAACTCCCTCACCTTGGAGTTCCCTCCACCAATGAAATCACAGATCTAATTCCCATCCTGTGGACAGATCAAGTTATTCTTTTAGGACTTCCATTTTGATTAGGATATTTTTTAAAAATGTTCTCAAAGTTTGGAGTTGAGAATTTTTTTTAATCACTCTATAACAAACATTACTTCAAATACTGGCCATTGACTCTCAGTGTTCCCTAAAATTAGGAGGCTAAAGCTTGATTTCAGGTGAGGAGAATATTAACTGTCATAAGATTATAGATTTAGAATTGGAAAGTACTCCAGAGGCCTTCTGGTTCAATCCTCTCATTTTACAAATAAAGAAACTTAAGCCAAGAGAGATTTAAGTGACCTTGGTCCATCAAGGTAGAGTGATTTGAGGTTTTAGAGTAATGCTTGGAATAGTCATCCCTTTTAAAATAAAACCAGTGCTATCTAGCAATCTATTTTGCTCTTGTTTTGGTTTAGTTGATGAGATGTCAGGGGAAAAAGAACAAAACAGCTTCAGTTTGAACATTTTCCTGAATACCAGCACAGTGTTTTTACAGTTCTTTACACTCAGTTTATGGCATTTTGATGTAAAAATCTAAAATGTATTTTTGAATCAAAATAGTATGAGATAATTTAAATCTATGCATACCTAACCCTTGCCTCTTAAATCTGTTTGACACTCTAAAATAATGAGATCTGGCATATGGCATCTCATTAGCATTCTGCACCAGAGATCAGGTCATAGTAATGCTACACTGGATCTTCAGTGTTTTTCTCTGACCTTCAAGGTACTGTTACACATGGTTTGCCAAGAACACATGCCAGTTTGTCCCTCATTGACCTTCCTGCTCTGCTTGGTAAGTGTAACCATGTTGTCTTGTGCATTCTTTGGAAATGCTTCCAGTTTGTTTGCTTTTAATTAAGAGGCCAGTTTCTGTCATTGTCACCTTGAATTGATTATTACAGAAGTTCCAATATAATGGCATAGCTCAGTTTCCCTGTGGGTATCTGGGGGTGAGACTGAGGACAGACTTGGGTTTTTTGAAATAAATGTGTTTACCTCTTCTGAACTAGATCCATAATTTTCAGCTACATGTCTGGTGGCTGTGCATGAGGATGGCTGGAATGTCCCATGTTTGGATAACAGGTGGTGGTAGTTTAGAAGTACAAAGGGAACTTGTCCGGTGGACTGTATATCCATCATGTGTTCACTCTCAGAGTCATGGTTTACCTTTGCCATCATTATGTTATTGCCATCTGGCTGATCTGAATGAGGGATGTGGTGTCCAATGGGCCCGTACTTAGGTTCCTTCATATATATCCTTGTTTGTTCATATAATGCTGGCACTGGTAGAAGATGGCTTAGTTGTCCAAGTGTCTTGGACTGGAAACATTCTGATTTAGGCAACAGGGAATTTGGCACAAAGTTCAAGGAGGGCTTTTCACTTGCATTCATTTTTTCAGGTATGTCCCTGTTGAAAGCTAACTTGCTTTCTTCCTTGATGAGATGGTGGTGTGGTTGTATCCTGCTTTCTATTTTGTTGGGTTTCAAGACGCTGGAATCATAAATATCCTTCTTCTGCTGGCTGTTGGGGATGGCTGTGGCACAGCTTGTAAAGCTATCAGATATGGCGTCTTCATTATATCTTTGGGCTGATATGGGCACTTGAAGGGAAAAGTATAAAACATTAGATAATGGAGTTTCTGAAATCAGGAATCGGGTATAAAAAGCTATGATCTCATGTCAGCATTTGTACATTTTAAGTATAGAGGTATATATATGTCTTTATGAGTGGGGGCAGGGGGAGAATGACTGCACAAGTTATCATACAGGTTGACTTAAAAGAAATCAAGACTAAAAAAACAACAAAATCCCCATAAATCGATGCTGTATATGAAAATGTCTAAGTATTTTTAGACACACTAATTTACTTGTTTGGTTCTAGAGTTGGAATAAACAGGAGTCCCTGTCCCATCTCTTTGCTATATCATGTGCTTTTTTTGTTGGTTGTTTTTTGACAAAAGCAATAACTATCCTCCAGAGTTAGATATATGCAGTCAGTTAACTCTCTATATTTTTATTTTTCTCTTGAAAAAAGGATTTGTTAAAAACTATTAGAAAAATTGGAAAGCCATATACCCTGGTAGAGACTAAGTAGTCCAATATCTCACACCAAGTTGACCTCCAAATGAGTACATGCCTTAAACATAAAGATTGACATCATAAACAGAGGAGCAAGGAGGAAATTGCCTGTCAGATCTATAGATGTGGAAGAGTTCATGACCAAAGAAGTGATACAGAGGATCACACAAGGTTAAATGGATAATTTTGATTACATAAAATTAAAAAGGATTTGCACAAAATCAATGCAGCTAAAGTCAGAAAAGCAGGTAAATGAGGGAGGGAAAAATCTTTTCATGAAGCTTCTTTGATAAAGGTCTCGTTTCTTTTTTTCTTTTTCTTTTTTTAAGGAGGTTGGAGTTAAGTGACTTGCCCAGGGTCACACAACTAGTTAAGTGTCAAGTGTTTGGTCTGATGCCAGACTTGAACTCAGGTCCTCCTGACTTCAGGGCTGGTGCTTTATCTGCTGTGCCATCTAGCTGCCCCTAAAGTCTCATTTGTAAGATAGATAGTGAACTGATTCAAATTTATAAGAATAAGAGCCATTCCCCCCCCGCCATAAACGGTCAAAGAATATGACCAATTTTCAGAAGCAAATACAAGTGTCCATAGCCATATGAAAAAAATGCTCCAAATCACTAATAAGTAGAAAAGTACAAATTAAAACAGTTCTGAAGGTCTACCTCAACACCTATCAAATTGAAAAAAAAAATTAACAATAAAAAGGAAAGAAAATGGCCAAGGCTGGAGAGATTGTGGAAAAATGGATACATTTATGCACTGTTGCTGGAACTATTGATTGGACCAAGCCATTCTGGAAAGCAATTTGGAATTATGCCCCCAAAGTCACTAAACTAAACCCTTTGATCCAGCTATACCACTATTAGACCAATACTCTAAAGAGACCAAACAAAATTGAAAAGCATTCATATGCACGAGAATACAGGGTGTTTCAGCATCAACATCTTAAAACTGCCCTAAGAGTTTTATGATACCTTGTATTTACAGAAGTTCTTTTTTGCGATGACAAAGAACTGGAAACTAAGGGCAAGTGCAGCATCAATTGTGTAATGACTGAACTAGTTATGGTCTATGAATGTGATGGAATACTAATGTGCTATAAGAAACGAAGGATGGTTTAAGAGAAACTTGGGAAGCATGCAGTGTGAAATGCAATGAAATAAGCAGAACCAGGAGAACAATTTAGACAGTAACAACAGTATTGAAGACTTAAGGAACTCTGAACAATACTGTGACCAACCATAATTCTGAAGAACTCGTGTTTGCTATCCACCTCCTGAGAGGTGATGGACTTGGAGTGTAGACTGAGATTTTTTTTTAATATAGCCAGTGTAAATATTTATTTTGCTTGCCTATACATCTTTGTTATTAGGCAGTCTTTCTTTTTCAACTGGGCAGGGAAGGGGAGTGGTAGATGGATGAGAGGGTAGAAGGAGAATTTTGGTTAATTAAAAACATAATTTTAGGGAAAAAAAGTTTTTGTAGAACATAAATCCCACAGAAATTAAGAATTGAATCACAAATTAAGAATTGAATCATAAATTAACATCACTTTTTATTTAATGGAATTATGTTGAGCCTCTCATTTTTTTTCAATAGCAACATAATATATAATAAATATAATCCTGTGTCATATTTGCAACAGGGAAAAGAAATCTTCTGTGGCTACATGTGAATAAATGTATCACTGATAGCAAAATCCTTATGGTTTCTTTAAAAAATTTCTTCATTTAGATATTTTGGGAAATATCTTTTCTCATTAGTTTAAGGGGCCAAATGCAGTTGTTATGACTTAAATCTTCAGTTCTGATTTAAGTTGTGTTTCTGTTGTAACAAGTCACATTAATAATTTCACTAAATCTTTTGGTCCTATTACCTGTTTTTTTTAAACAGGTTTAACTTGGTTTGTTTTTTTTAAAACTCTCCCTAACCCCACCATGTTTAATTCCTATGTCTCAGAAAATGTTATGCCTCCCAAATCAATTCAATAAGTACTTATTAAGGATTTACAATGTGCTGGGAACTGTGTCCCAGGATGCCTAATTTTACCAGACTGAGAACTCCAAGTTTATACATGTGAATTCTGAATGTCAGTAAGTGATTGTCCAGGAATAGCATAAAAAACAAGTATCAGACTCAGGAAAAACCTCTGAGTCCCAGACCTACATGATACAACAGACTGCCTTAAAGTTATTATTTTGCTTATATCTATATTGAAAATTCACCTATTTAAACAAGAGATGCTATAATTATGAAGTCTATATTTTTGCTTGAATGAATTGAAAAAGCATTCATTAAGTGTATTATATGCAAAGCACTGGGGATACAAATAGAAACTTAAGACAATCCTTTCAAGAAGTTCCCATTCTAACACATGACAGACAATAAGAACCTTGTCAGAATCTTATCATTTGATACAACATTTTTTCTGTAATTGTAGTTGCCCAATCCGTAGGAATTATGTATTAGGTTGTCATTTCTTGGTCTACTCAATAAAACTTGTTGGACAATAGTTTAGTTTGGATAAACTGAACAAAATTGAGATTTCTTGAAAATTCTTAGATTAACTCCTAACCTCAACCCTCACACTAACCTCAACCTCCCTGCCCCGACCCCATAACACCTACAACTACATTCCTGCCAACATCACAGTGCTGATATGACGGTGTCAGTCCAGAGAGCATGCAAGCATTCTGTTCATAGATTATTTAATAATAGTATTAGTTTCACTAAAGCTGGAGAAGAGTATATGAAGTTTCACCATCATCTGCTTCCCTCTTTAAGAATGTCTTTTTTATCTGCCAAGAGAAATTGTTTTTATTCAAACATGATAATGAAACAGTTGTATTCTGGTACTATCAAGATTCTGATGAAATTTAATATTGAAACTCAGATGATATTCACTCTCATTTATTTGTGGGTTCAGTGTGGCCTTTAGAGTTTGTGTCACTCTTGGAACATAAATTTCTAAAGTAAATATGCATATTTTTGTTGGGCATTTTGAGATTAATATTTATTTAAGAATGTTATTTCCAGATATGAGCCAAAATGGCAGAGTTAGTGGGAAATACAACTGAGCTCTCCCCAACACTCAAAAAGATCTGGAAAACTTTCTAGACCAAGCCTTGACTGGGAAATACTAGAAATAGAACAAGGAATTTTTTCCAGCCTAGATCAACACGGGGAAAAAAGAGGTCTGTATATTCTGGGGACTAGCTCTAACCATTAGAATTCCAGCACAGGAACTGCAGGAAGGTCCGCCCAAGCCTGCGCCCCAGAGCAAAAAGTCCAAGAGAGAGGGAGAGAGAGAGAGAGAATGAGAGAGGGAGAGAGGGAGGGAGAGAGAGAGAGAGAGAGAGAGAGAGAGAGAGAGAGAGAGAGAGAGAGAGAGAGAGAGAGAGAATGAGAGAGGCAGAGAGAGAGAGAGAGACAGAGACAGAGAGAGAGAGAGAGAGAGAGGCAGAGAGACAGAGACAGAGAGAGAGAGAGAGAGAGAGAGAGAGAGAGAGAGAGAGAGAGAGAGAGAGAGAGAGAGAGAGAGAGAGAGAGGCAAAGGAGCCTAATCTTAAGCAGGAAGCAGGAAGAGGGGCCAGCTGGCAGCTCTGTCACTACCAAGCGGGAGGTCACAGAATTAAGGTGGAATGAATAAGGGACCTGTGCCTAAGAGTAGCAGTCCAGGAGTGGCATGCAAGGAAGGGTTGAAGTACCTAGCTGTATAGGGTCTGAGGAGCAACAGAAGAAAGCAGCAGCTGTTTGACATGGGAACAAGGTCTCAGATCCAGCTTTGAACCCAGTCTGAAGTCTGCAGGGGAATAACTAGGGCAGGAATCCCTAACTAAAGGGAAGCCTACTGTTCTGTCACTGCACTTGCAGAGATTTCCAGCTGACGATAGTAGCAGCAGTCTACTAGAACTCCAATTTGTTGCAAGCCCACAATTGTGTTGCTCAGACCCAAACCCAGGTTTGGAACTTGCAGAGTTCAGAAGCACAGTGCTCAAACTTTACCTTGGACCAAACAGCTTTGAGTACACTTAAAGTTTCCAGGTGCCCAGCCTGAACTGTCCCTAAGATCCTGGAATACAATACTCAATGCCCAGGGAAAGCAGCAAGAGGACAAAGCAGAGCATAGACATTTCCTTAAGAAGAGCACAGAGCCTCGCCCCAACATAAAGTTTGAATTTATGAAGTAGGGCTGGAAGAGTGAGTAAACACACAAAAAAAGAATCCCACCATAAAGATGACAGGGACACTCAAGACAGAAACCCAGAAAAAGAGGATGACTAAAGAAAAGCTTCAAATAAAAACACAGATTGGGCACAAATTCAACTAGAATTCCCAGAAGAGATGAAGCAAGAGGGGGAAAATATTTTAAAATGATTTTATAAATTAAATGAAAGTACTAGAGAAAACAGTTGCAAAAGAAATAGAAAAAAATGAGAGCTATCAAAGAAAGACTTGTAAAGAGAACTAACAGCAACTTGGCACAAGAGGTGCAAACCTTAAGCAACAGACTCCTTGAAAATTAGAACGGATAAAATAGAAGTTAATGACTACCAGAGACAACAAGAAATACTAAAACAAAGACAAATGTCTGGAAAAAAAATAACTGAAAATGCAAAGTGGAGGATAAAACAGATGGAGGATAAAAATTTAGTCATTGAAATTGCATGAAAACCCTGAACAACAACAACAAAAGCCTTCATGTCATATTTCAGGAAAAAAATAAAAGAAACATGCCTAGATCTCTTAGAAACAAAGGATAAAGTGAAAATATATCTACTAGTCACCTCCTGAGTGAAACTCCCAAAAGAAAATTCCCAGAAACATTATGGCCAAAATCCAGAACGTTCAGTTAAAAAAAAACAAAAAAACTTCCAGTGGCTAGAAAGAAAAAATTCATGTGCTAAGGAATTACATACCACATATTTGATAGCCACCACTATAAAAGAGCAAAGAACTTGAGATACAATATTCCAAAAGGCAAATTCCATGTATTTGGAAATACAAGAGTGGGTAAAAAAAACTCTGAAATTATGAACACAGGAATCAAGAAACGCAAAGTAAATAAAAGTGAAGTGAAGGGAATGAGCATTTATTAAGCACATAGTATGTACTAACAACTGCGCTGAGTGCTTTCTGAATATTATCTCATTTGATCCTCACAACAACCCTGGCAGGTACTATTATTATCCCCATTTTACAGTTGAGGAAACTGAGGCAGAGGTTAAATGACTTGTTCAGGGTCACACAGCTAGTAAATATCTGAAGCCACATTTGAACTCAGGCCCTCCTGACTCCAGGCCCAGTACTCTATCCACTGCTACACCTAGCTGCCTCTAAAAAAAAAAAATGAACTGTTTACATTCTAATATGGAGATAATATTCTTAATGAATATTGATGCAAATAATTTAAATAAAATATTAGCAAGAAAACTACAGCAACAAATCATAAAGATTATATATTATGATCAAGCTGGATTTATATGAGGAATTTGGGGTTGGTTCAATATTAGGAAAAATAGCAACACAGCAGAACGTAATAACAACAAGAATAACAAAAAGCATATGATTATATTAATAGATGCAGAAAAAGCTTTTAGCAAGATATAACACCCATTCCTGTTTTTTTTAAAGAAACATTAGAAAGCATAGGAATACAACACTCTTTCCTTAAAATGATAATTGTTATATACAGAGCCATTATTATATGTAATGGAGATAAACTAGAGGACTTCCATTTTCACTATTGCTATTTGATATAGTGCTAGAAATACTAGCTATAGCAATAAAGCAAGAAAAGGAAATTAAGCCTAGGCAAAGAAAAAACCAAATTATTGTATTTTCCCTCAGATAATATGATAGCTTACTTGGAGAACCCTAGAGGGTCAACTAAAAAGTTAGATAAAACAAACAACTTTAGCAAGTTGTAGGATATAAAATATACTTACATCAACATTTCAGCATGTTACCAAGAAAACTCAGCAAAGAGAGAAATAGAAATTATCATAAATCATAAACAAATTAGAGAAGTAAGGAAGAAATTACTCATTACATCTATGGAAAGGAGAATAATTTGTGACCACATAATGGATAGAGAGTATCACAGAAGGGGTAAAATGGATAATTTTGATTACACAAAATTTGAGGTTTTAACATGAAACCCATGCAGCTAAAATTAAAAGAGAAGCAGGTAAATGAGAAAAATATTTGTAGCATTTCCCTGATAAAGGTATCATTTTAAAGATATATAGAGAACTGATTCAAATTTATAAGAATAAGAGCCATTCCCAGTTGATAAATGTTCAAAGAAGATGAAATGGAAACTACCAAAGGGAGAAATCTGAGCTATCACATGAAAAAATGCTCTAAATTACAAATTTAAATAACACTAAGGTTCCATCTCGTAACCATCATAGAGGAGTAAAGTTGACCAAGAAGGAAAATGACAAATACTGTAGGAGCTGAAGGGAAACAGGTAGAATGTTGTTGGAACTGTAAACCGGTCCAGTAATTCTAAAAAGCAATTTGGAATTATGCCCTGAAAGTTACTAAATGATATATCCTTTGACTCAGCAATACCTATATTAGCTCTATACTCTAAAAAGATCAAAGAACAAGAAGAAGGACCCATGTGTACAAAAATACTTATAGCAGCTCTCTTTTGTAGTGGCAAAGGATTGGAAACTAAGGGATGCTCATCAGTTGGGCAATGGCTGAACAAATTATGATATATGGATGTGATGGACATTACATTATCCATTACTATTGTGTGGGGCACAGTTTGATGATGAGTGGGACAGTTTCAGAGAACATTAGAAAGACCTATACAAACTGATGAAAATGAAGTGAGAAGAACCAGGAAAACAATTTATATGATAACAACAATGTTATAAAGACAACTTTGAAAGATTTAAGAACTTTGAGCAATGCAGTGTCCAACCACAATTCTGGACAACTCATGATGAAACATGTTACCCACCTCCTGAGAGAGAGCTGATACTCAGGATGAAGATGAAAATATTTTCAGACACGGCCCTTTGTTACAAAGAGGTTGGCTTTTTTTTTTCTTTTTGTTTTCAATCAGAGGAGGGGGAAGGTATGTGGGAGGGGAAGAAAGTATAATTTCATGTATTGAAAATAATTAATTTTTTTTAAATCACTTTTAAAAGCAGTTATTCATTTCCCTTTTTGGTAGACATGAAAAAGAATATGTTACAAAAGGCAGTTGAGTATTTTGCTTTTTCCTTCATTTCTTTATGAATTGGGCATATACTTTTTTTCTGTCATGTAGTAATACCTTATAAGCATGAAATGATAGTAATTCCTACTTATAAACATAAAAGGAAATGTTTAACATGTATATCTACTTTCTGTCTACCACCCGTAGACATTTCCCCCTGATATTTCAAAGACCTTTCCCTTTCCTATGTGTAAACACAACCCACCTTCATAACTGGGTGCCAGGTTGTGCCGTGTAATGTTCATTGGCTGGTCAGGAGGATTTTTAGCTGGAGACTGGCTGTTAGGTACTAAGGGATTGGCATAATGCCACTGGCACTCTCCGCTGGTTTGCAATGTGCTCAGGAAAAAACGTGCCACCTCACACGGAGACCCTTGAGACTGCCCAAATTTTGAAGATAGCATTTGTCTTTTGCTCCTGAATACATGAGAATCTATAGGAAAGGGTCCATAATGGTAAGAGAAAGGCAAGCTATAGGAGGGGGCATATAAAAGGTCACTGTTTTCTGAATAGAAGTTTTGTTCTTGAGTATTTGTAGCATTTGTTGTGGAACTTGCTCTCCAATTTCCAACCTGGCCACATTCTGATTTGTCCATTTGGATAGAGTCATATTGCTGAAATGACAAAGAAGACCAGGAAAGAGTTAACTGGAAGATAACAGCAGCTTAATGCAGCACAGTATAATAAAATATACAGCAAACACTGTTATTCTGGGTTCTAATTTTATCCACTATGTGGAAATGGAGCTGGTCATAATGTGGAGGCCTCAGAGGAAATAGGAATACTTGGTGACAGTTGGAGGGGCAAGAATTTTCCCCACCAAAGAGTTTAGAAGCCAATGCATATGCTGTTTCTAAGAGTTTGAAATTAACGATTTAAAAAAGTGGGGAAAATTACTGATGAAAAATGCTGTGGAAATATGTAATATAAGCACAAATAAAGGAAAGTTCTGAAGAGCTTACTATAGAGTTCCATCAGAATTCATGTTTTGCTGTGGAGTATATACCACTCTGGCGTATCAAGTTTTACATAATGTTATAGAAGTGATTAAAATAGCACCGTGTCCCTGAAAAAATTTCTGACACAAGGAAATCTCTCCCATATAATTAGTGATTTGTTGTTATTCCATATTTAATGTGTCCATATGAGCCTCAAACGACTGCTAAGGGGAGGAAACTCTTTATAGGATAACAAATTATAGCAGAATAGCCAGACCTCTCTTCCAGATGCATTCATTACCTGTGGTAGATAGGGGTTTGTTCTGACTTTTGTCTTCATCTTGTTACTTTTGGATTTAGCTATTTTCCTAGGTTCTTGTGAGGTAGACATTGAAGTCCTACAGGAATACTGGGACTTGGAAGAAGTGACCTGATCCAATGACAACTGTATTTCCTTGTATTCGATATCTCTGCCAAGAGACCAGAAAAGATTCACATCGTGCATAAGAAGACCTTGTTTTGACAATGAAACACTTCTATTAAAATTTTAAAATGTATCAAGTTATATAATGTCATTGAGCTGGATTCTGGAAAATGATCCATCAGCACAGGAAAAAGGAAATCCCAGCTTCTCTGTTAATGCTGTAGCCCTTGAATTATATGACCTTCAAAACTCTTAAGTCAGACCTGCACACCTGTAAACTTCATCAGCGCAGATAGGGAAGACTAGAGGCAGACTGATGATGGTTGGTTGCTGCGGGTCACATGACAAACAGGGAAAGTGCGCAGTGGCAAACCTACATTTTTCCCAAGCCACCCAAAATCTTGTGGCGGATACAGCCCTCAGGCTGTCGTTGTGCAGGCCTGCTCTAAGTTTAGGAATTATCTTACTGGAATTGAATGAGATCAGTACAGCTATATGCAATCCTTTAAAACCTCATTCATATCCCTTGTGGAAAACATGAATTTAAGAAAGTTTATAAAGCCAGAAAGGGAAAACATGTTTACCAAATCCATCTGTATCCTAACAAAGGATGTGCTTTTCTTTCTTTTCTTCCTCAAAAGCCTCAGTCATGGGGGTTGTTGAGCTTGGAATCTAAGCTACCTTCCTCCTTTTCAATTGATACCTATAACTGCTGTGAAGAGTTGCTCACAATGTCTAGTTTTAAAGAAATGGTGGATTTTCAATCATGACTTCAGAAGACTAATTTGAAGCATGGCTCTTGGCAGAAAAGCGGTGGGCAAGAGGTATAAAATGAGGCATTCATTTTTAGACGTGGCCAGTGTGTTGACATGTTTTGTTCAACTGTATTTATTTGTTATAAGGAAAGGGCTGAGGGTGGGGAAAGTGAGAGTGATATAAAAAGGAAAAAGAGAGAGTCAATAAACTTTTTAAAAAGCAGTAAGTCTTCCTTTGGTAAGAGCAAGAAAATCTCAGTTCAAATCTGGCCCGAGACACTGACTAGCTGTGTGACCTTGAGCAAATCACTTAGCCTCACTCTCAGTTTCTTCATCTGTAAAATGGGGAAGGATGGTGTGAGGATCAGATGAGATCATTGTAAAGTGTTTAGCACAGTTGCCTGGCACATAGCTATTCTTAATATATTATTCTTAATATATAGTTTTTGTTTCTCTAGAAAGTATCCATTTTCCCAATCTGAGATATATTTTTTTCCTGTGATTTTGCTATAATTATTATTTACTTCTAAACAGCAGAGAAATGAAACTCCTTTGGTCAGAGGCTTTAGTGCCTAAATCTTTTTCTCTGTTTAGAAGACACACAAAAAATATTTTCAGTGAGAATACTCACTGTTACCCAGCTATGTAGCTGAGTAACAAATATGGGAGCAGAGCTTGGTTTCACTTGACGAAGCACTAAAGGAAGATTTTATTTTGTTCTCAATTAAGCTTATTTCCCACACCTTTCATATAATAAGGAATCTCATTCCAAAGGCATATTGATCTTTGGTCTTAGTTCATCTTAAGGATGGCAAAAATGTGTCGTGAGTTGTGGCCAGTTCATGCAACAGAGGAATTGGTAGAGTTGAGGAAAACTCTTCTGCTTCATTTAGGGGACTGAGGGAGGAGGAGTGGGGACTGTGGACACCCCAGCTTTTCCTTCAGCTATTAAAACAGAGCAAGAGAGACAAGGAAGGTGTATAGGTAAATGGGGTGAGATTTCCATCTGCCATATCTGATGGAGAAAGAGCAGCATTTCCTCCACCATGCTCCTATGCTTCCATAACCAGATTACAGTGATGCCTGAAACATAGCTGCACTATATATTTTTTTAAAGTTTTTATCTCAACCAGAAACAGGAACCTCCAAAATACTTTGTGAAATAAATTCTAGTTTTAAAAAATCCTAACAGATGAACATCTAGAGAGAGAGAGAGAGAGAGAGAGAGAGAGAGAGAGAGAGAGAGAGAGAGAGAGAGAGAGAGGGAGGGAGAGAGGGAGAGAGAGGGAGAGAGAGGAGAGAGAGAGAGAGAGAGAGAGAGAGAGAGAGAGAGAGAGAGAGAGAGAGAGAGAGAGAGGGAGAGAGAGAGAGAGAGAGAGAGAGAGAGAGAGAGAGAGAGAGAGAGAGAGAGAGAGAGAGAGAGAGAGGACAATTATATTTATTTTAATGTGAAATGATGAGACATTAAGGAGGAGAGCAAATATGTTTGACTTACGTGAGAACATAATTGACACTCACTATGCAGTGAGGTCTTGATGAACGGCTGTTGTGCACAATGGTAGCATAACTCTGTACCCAAACCCAGCCTCCATGCTTGGAAAGTAATCTGTAGTACTTGGTTGTGACTTGACCTTTCACCAACACTGTAAAAATAACATGAAATATTCATAAGCTATAGTATTCTGGAGCTTATGAATGAATTTCCTTAGAAAGCAAATATGTGTATGCCACAGACATATATGTGTGTGTATGTGTAGATACACACTCATAGGCTACCGGTTTGTGTGTTAAAGTCTATAACCTACTATGCATAAATATATAACCAATTATCAGATTGTTCCTTTGTTGATATTTCTGTTCCCCATTTACTTCTTTAACTGAAATCTATTGGTCTTCTCAAGGTCTATTAGAAGGCAAAGAGTGGCTGAATCTCACAAAGGACAAGCTATTAATTTGTACATTAGGAGAGATTTTTAACTGGTTCACCTAAAACACATGCACAGTGAACTTACTTATTTACATCATTACAATTTATATTTTATGCAACTTATACCTTTTCCCCTGAAAACCTATTATATTTCTATATGATATTGTTCATCTAATGTCCTCTAATTTACAAGGTATTTTTGGAAAAATTGGCATAGGGACTTATATTGCATGGCCATAGTCCCTCCTGATGAATTTACTAAATTAAAGCTTACATAAAACCATTATCACTAGTCCCTCACCAGAAAAGAGATTGTATGGCTATGTCTCTTTTCATTAACTGGCTCTTATTTCCTTAAAACTTATGGATCTACCTAAATATAAAGGTAAGCCCTTTTGAGAAGCCCTGTGGGGAAAGAAAAAAGATTTGTCTCAGGAAATGGAGGTAAGTCCAAGACCACGGACAGAAGTCCCGGGTCTCCTCAAACCATCCTTAGAGATAGACTAATTGGGGCAAATGTCTTGGACCTCATAATACTGGTGACTTTCTATGTCTACTTCCGTGGATACATTTATTGTCTACATAGACAACTTCCAAAAGTATATATATCAAGTTCTAGTCTTTTTATTTTTTTCACTCTAGTCCCAAATCTCTGTCTGCCTACTGGACATCTTGCTATGCCACCACCAAGTAAAAGTAAGTGTGACCCAAACTAGCTACTTTTCCCAACTTCCCTATTATTTTTGTCACTGCCATCCTTTTGATTACAGAGGTCACAACCTTGAGGTCATTTCTTTCACATCCAATTAGATGCCAAATCCCACAAATTCTACCTGCATAACATCCCTTGCCGCTATAACTCACAGCACCCAGTTCTGAAATCCTAAGTGGGAATCTTGAGATCTGTCATGCTGGAAGAACAGATTTCCTTCTTAGCCCTAAGAAATTCAGGGGGTTGTTATCAGTTTTGAGGGGAGAAGAAACTGGTCGGTCACAGCAGGAGACTTTCTCCACTTTCTCCCACAGCCCAGAGGGAGGGGAGACAGAGCTAAGAATCAAATCTGGGGTAATGTGAGCAGCAATGGCATTTCTGTGGCAATCACTCCTCAATCAACTTGACCCCCATGACTTTAATTCAGTACCTGCTGCTAGCTGGCAATTCTCTATGATTTTTCTTGCTATTTCTTTAAGTTCCTTCTATTTTCTAATTTTGTTTTACATAAAAATATATTCTCAATCATAATTTCTTTGTGTTGAATATCTTTATTCTCTGCTAAAGAAAGGCAAATGGAAGGTGACAATGGCTAGCTGGTAAAACACAGATTCTAACAAGGTCAGAGATCTAAATCATTGTCCAAAACATCAAAATTGGTTTTCTCCAATAGGGAGCTCCAGAGCTATAAGTGTGACAGGATCTTACAGGGATGACTTTTTTTTATTAGTAATTTTAATGTATAAGCTCCTAAAACAGCAGAAGGAGACCTATATGAACCAGGACAAATGTGCCCCCCTAGTGGGCTATTGTTATAAATAGAGTTTAGTCTTGGATTGTTTTGGATTGAAGGAGACTTGGCGAATCTTCTGTCTTCAAGTGATGGGAATGGTAGAGGTAGGGACCAAAAGGAATGTCATGACCAGGGACTACCTTAAGGGAGGAGAAAGGCTTGATCTGCAAACAATCTGCTTTCTCTATTGTGAGAAGGGATTAAAACTAGCAAGTTCCCAGCCAAATGTGGCTACACAGTGATTCTTTTTTTTTTTTGCAATTGGGATTAAGTGACTTGCCCAGGGTCACACAGCTAGTAAGTGTCAAATGTTTGGTCTGAGGCCACATTTGAACTTAGGTCCTCCTGACTTCAGGGCTGGTGCTCTATCCACTGCGCCACCTAGCTGCCCCTCCATAGTGATTCTTGATGGATATAGCATGTGTCTATATATGTATCCCGTCTGCCCCACCCCCAGTAATTTTGTGATTTCTTTTTCCATTTGTTTTCTTCTGCCTTCTGAAGCTGATTTTTACCTTTATAAAAATGGAATAATGGATAGTGAGTTGGTCTTGAAGTCAGTCTTCTCTCTGACTGTTGTTATCCTCAGTCAGTTGGTCTTCAAGTCATTCCTCTAACCCATGGACAAGCCACAATTTCTCAGTGTCCCTTGGCAGCTCAAGATTATAAATCACAGAATTGCACATAGTGCATTGGAGGGGGGGGATTTCCATACTTGTAGTTTTTTATACTGACAAGGATCTGACCCCAAAATTTAAAAAGTAAGCCTATTTTTATTTTGAAGGATCCAATCTGTTAATTTCACCTTCACATCATCTCCTGAATGCCAACCTCACCTCCTGTCACTACCACCACTCTACGGCAGGTCGTGATCACCTCACACCTAGATTATTGTGATAGTCTCCTGATGGATATAACTGCCTCAGATCTCTCCCCACTCTAGTCCATCCTTTATTCAGACACTAGAGTGATTTCCTTTAAGCACAGATCCAACCACATCACCTTCTTAATCAATATATTCCAGTTGCTCCCTCTTACCTCCAGGATCAAATACAAAAATGCTCTATTTATCATCGAAAGCCCTTCATAACCTAGCCCCCTTCTACCTTTCCAGACTTTTTATCTCTTGTTCCCTGACACATACTCTTCCATTTAAAGACACTGGCCTCCTGGCTGTTCCATGAACAAGTCATTCCTCTCTGCCCTGGGAATTTTCTCTGCCTGTTCTCAGTACCTGAATTGCTCTTCCTCCTTGGCTCAGTCTACAGAACTCCTTAGCTTCCTTTAGGTCCCAACCAAATCTCACAGGAAGCCTTTCTCAACCCCTCCTAATTCTGGTGCCTTCCCTCTGTTGATTACTTACTATTTATCCTGTACATAGTTTATTTTGTATATGCTTATTTGTATGTATATATTATTTTGGGAAGTGGATAGAGTGGTACAGTGGAGTCAAAGAAGATTCATCTTCCTGAGCTCAAATCTGGTCTCAGACAGTTGCTAGTTGTATGACCCTGGGCAAGTCACTTAACCCTGTTTGCCTCAGTTTCCTCATCTTTAAAATGAGCCAGAGAAGGAAATGGCAAACCATTCTAGTATTTTTGCCAAGAAAACCTCAAATGGAGTCATGAAGAATCAAACTGAGATGAATAAACAACAATAAAATAGATTATTTTGTACATATTTGTTTCTCTCTTTAGATGGTAAGCTCCTTTGAGGGCAGACACTATCTTTTGCTTCTTTTTGTATCCCCAGTGCCTAGCACAGTGCCCGACACATAGAAGGTGCTTAATAAATGTTTACTTATTGATCATCTATCACACTTCAAAGAATAGCAAGTGTTGGAGCAGTGTCACCTGTTATTGAATGTTCAGATTCAGAGAAACTGAATTACAACATTATATTTCTCAAATCCTGTTAGTGGTTGGGTTTGGAGTTTGTCTGACTATTTGAGGGGATGGTAAAAAGAGGGAAAACTGTTGATAGTGATTTATTACATTGTAAATATATAATAAGGAGAACCTAGGAATAAATTGTCTGTGTCATATATTAAACTGAGGTTTTGTTCTCATAGACTTGACAATAAGTGAGTTCAGTAACAAATTTTAGTTACATATTAAACTTTAAACTGTTATTAACATTCTTCAAGGATAGACATATTTAATATTTATCATCTTTAAAGAATATGATCTTGCAATGACAAATGTGTGTTGATATATAATACACGCATGCATATACACATCTCTCTTCTCTCTTCAAATGTCAACAAGTGCTATCTCCTAGTAGACACCTTTTCTGATCCCTCCAGATGCTAATACTTTTCTACCCACATGTACTAAAAATTACTTTGTTTTTACTTTATATAGATTTTTTATTTTCTTTTATTTATTCATATCGATAAATTTCTTAAGGAAGGGACAATATCAATTTTGTCTTTGTATCCACAGTGGCTAGCATAGTGCCTGGAAAACACACATGTACACATGGGTATATATACATAATACACATATACATGTACACATGTATACATACAAATACAGACAAATATATCTCCCAATATTTTCCATAATTTATTTTCCACTCTATGTATATTTTTCCCAATCACTATGCTAGACACTATATATTTGTGTATGTATGTATGTGTGTGTGTGTGTGTGTGTGTGTGTGTGTGTGTATGTGAAGTCTAGAGTGCCATCACTTTGTCTTTCCTGGCTCTTATTCCAGTGTCCTCATTCATTCTGGATATAGACTGTTTTGAATGTGTTTAATCACATAGTAAATAAAATCGTAATTGCGATCATCATTATCATCTCACCTTTTCCATTTATAAGCATACTGTCATGTGTCTTCCTTTCACAGGTGAATAGTGTCAGTAGTTTTTTGAACCCATTTGCTACTAATATGAAAACGTTATAATTTCCAATGTTTGCTAAAACAATTGACCAACATTAAGAAAGTTGAAAATCCACTAGTCAAATTTCAATAAAATCTGCAGAACTGGGGGACATAATTGAAAAATAAGAATAATGACTTAGTAAGCACAGCCAACAATGTACTTCTTCCATTCAGATCTATATATTTCCTTGTGAATTATCTTTTTTTTGGTTATGACAATCATTAAAATCAAGCATCAAAATAAATTGGACTTGGAACCAGACCTTCAAATTACTCTATCACAAAGCTTAAAAATAAGATCTTCAAAAACAGATGCATATTCAATAACTGCTCTTACTGAAAATACTTTAAATATCAATATTTTAACATTGTGAAATTATTGATAATTTAGTGGGGTCAAATATGTATTTAAAACCTTTTTTATTTCATCTTATCCTATCCTTTTAAAATTTCTTTTGCATGTTTAATAGTTCATATTTATCAGTGCAGTAGTACTAATTTATTAATATACATATATTGGGGTACATACTCAAAATTTTCTTAGTGATAGGAATCAAAAACATTTGAAAGCCACTGCATTAGATCATTGATTTAGCTTTGCCCAAATTTTCTTCTGCTTTTATTTAGCTTTTGGAAGAATCAGGCGCAAGCAGCAAGTATTTATGACCTGCTTGCTATGTGTCAGGCATTGGTAAGCACTGGAAATAGAAATACAAAAATGACACAGTCCCTGACCTAAAGGAGCTTATATTCTACATGATTACCACATGATACAACATGATTACAACATGATTACAAATAAGTAAGTGCAGGACATACACAAAATAAGTACAAAGTGCTTTGGGCAATAGGAAAGGAATGAAAGTGATCAGGAAAAGCCCTTGAATAATGCTGCTTGCTCAATACTTCTGAGCTTAAAGTCTCTACCAAACCCAGAAGTTCCTAAGACCCTTCTGTTCTGACAAATTAAATGCTTTCTTTCTCATTTTGTATGAATTTCTTTTTTCCTAAGAACCTCTTGTCTCCTCTAAACTTCCTTCATTTGTAACTGGAGAACACAGGAACATCAGATCAAGAACAGACCTTATCAGTACTTAAAGCCAAGGAGTTAATATGCCAGTCTAAAGTCCTCATTTCATTCTTATAAAAGACATGAAACAGTTCTAGTAGTAGAAGATTCAATCAAGTTTGAGAAGGAACCTTGATTTCCTGAAACTCATCTTTTTTTTTTTCATAACAGACCTGAGAGTGGAAATGTCTTTATTTCATTTTAAGAATGATGTCTCTTGAGTTCACATTTGACCAGGCAGAAAAGGGGAATTTCTTTCCCTATCTCTTGACCAACTAATCCAATCATAGATCTCTGAGATTATCACCTAGAGTTTGACTCCAATGTGTGTGTACGTGTACAAGAAAAACTACACTTTGCATTTAACTAGCCAATGTTTGTCAGAGACAATTTATTAATATTTACATGTGTTGCTTTTTGGTGGAAGATCCGTTGTTACTGGAATTCTTCCTAACTTGATAATATATATACTTTTTGAGACTGAGTCTCCCTATTTCACTCAGGCAGGAAGTACAGTTGCTACTCGCTGGCCTGATCCGATTACTGATTAGCATGGAAGGCTCTGACCTGCTCCATTTCCAACTTGGGAGGATTTCCCCTCCCTTACCCAGCCTGGTAGTCCTCTAATCCCAGGAGCTCAACACGATAGCGCTAGACTTAGTGCAGACAGTTGATAAGCTTTAGCACACTACAACTCAGAAATCCAGAGCTCAAGTGCTTCACCAGCTTCAGCCTCTTTAGTAGCTGGGATTACAGGTGTAAACCACCAGGTCTGGGCATCTTGTTACTTTATCGTGTTCAGGAAACAAATGACAAAATTCCTTCATCAAGTTAAAGCAAGGGTACAAAGTCTAGGTTAGGGTTTTTTTATTTGTCTAAACAGAACAATAGCAATGTCAATATTAGTGAACCCTAAAAGAAATATTTTTCGCAAACCAATTTTTTTTTTCCTTTAACCACTTCCTCCAAGGATTCCTCCTTCCTATCTGGTCAAAAGTGAACTTGCCATATCATTTTTTTTTTGAGTGAGGCAATCGGGGTTAAGTGACTAGCCCAAGGTCACACATCTAGTATGTGTCAAGTGTTTGGTCTGAGGCTGGTACTCTATCCACTGCACCACCTAGCTGCCCTGTTGCAATATCATTCTTGAATAGAACAAAGTCATTCCACTCTCAGTTCTCTTACAATAAACAAGATGAGGTTCTCTTGAGTTTCAGGGAATAAGGGGAAAAGATTCTTTATTGAACTTGACTGAATCTTCTACTACCAGAACTTATTAGATCTCTTACAAGAACGAAATGAGGATTTAAGACTAGGATATTGACTCCTTGACTTTGATTAAGTACTGATAAGGTCATTCATTCAGGTGAGATTAAGGGCTTTAGACTAAGGTACTGCCATTATTTCTTAATATTTCATAAAATAAAATGCTATACACTTTCAGACTTACTATTAAATAACTAACAAAAATGTACAATAGGAGGTTGTAATAAATATTTTTCCATGTTCTAACCCATTCACCCTGAAAATTGGGGGTATGTACACATACATCTTACAATAGTTTTATACCCACTTCCCTATTCCCTACCTTTATCACTCCACTCCTGTGGAAAATACTACTTCCCTTTATATCTGTAGAACTTGATTCAAAAGTTAGCAACACTGAAATATTTTAAATGTTATGAACATCCATATTGTGTTACTTACGTAGATGATGAGCATAACGTAAGTAGAACATATCACAGCCATGGACATGATGGTAAAGGGTTTTCTCTATCAAGTCCTGTGGTTCATAGCCAGTTAGTTCAGTCACCCTGGAAGAAGAAGGCTATCTAAATTAATAATATTGCCCTACAGATTTGGTTTTAATTAAACTAATATTGATCTTGCTAAGTAATCAAGTGCTAAAGGACTAAAAATGGAAACAAATGTTGACTTTGAAATCTGAAAATCATCTTCTTTATAAGAAACAACTTTTGAACTCCAGTCCAACGCAGGATATAGAGTTACTCATATTCAGGAAAACTTCAGACACCAGTCAATGAATGCATTCTTTAAGGTAATTTGCAATTTCATCCTTTTCCAGAGCGAATTTAAGTTTCTCCAAGAACTGATAATTTGCAGAAAGATATGTGACAGGTGAATGCTTAGTATATTTCAGGAAGGTTCTGGAAAGGTTGTTTTAATTTTACGAAATCTCCATTATTAACAGTATGCAATCAATCTAAAAGGAAATTTTATTTCAAGACTAGCTTGGAGAATATTCTCATATTACCGAGAATAGTTTAGTAATTATAGGAAACAGTAAGAACCAAAGCAGGTTGCTATTATTCAAAGTCTGCTGATCCTTGAGTGCTGATCCACTTCAAATGCTACCTTCTCCATGAAGGTTTTTCAGATCTTCTGCACTCATAAAACACTTTGTTTTACAACTATCTAATGTCCTTATGCAGTATTATGTACTTTGTTTCTTGGCTTTCATCCTACTAGACCAAGTGGTCAGATTTCTGGGGATCAGTGACTTTGAAAGGGAAAATACATTTATTTTAATATTTGTAATCCTATGTGTTTTATGCACTTAAAAACATTATTCTGAGAAAGGGCCCACATGTTTTACCAGACTGCCAAAGAAGTCCATGACACAAAAAAAACTTAAGAACACTGTACCAGACTATAAATTCTACAAGGACAGAGAAGACATCTCTCACTACTTAAGCCAGCCAATACTCTGTATACAGTAGGCACTTTATAAGTATTTCTTAATGAATGAATGTGGAACAAGATATTTATATTTTTTAAAACTGATTTCTATTCCTATGGATTTTGGATTTCAAGACTGATCCCCATGGGCGTCGTAAACTCTGAAATCTAACTGGAATCCTGGGATTTGTAGTTCAAAGAAGCAACATTCCTTCCAAGGCCTGAAAGAGATATGATGAGGTTCGAGCCTGGGAAGTGGAATTTCACTGGAATGGAAGATTTTGAATTATCCTATTACAGAGCAAAAGGGGCAGACAAGGAGCAGAAGTCTGCCTGCATGAGAGAGATGGAGTGGAGTGGAAAGGAGAGAGAGAGAGCAGCAGCAGTGCCCCTGGTGATCAGGTCCCTAAGGCCTGACCTCACAGTTTGAGCTCCAGGACTACAGGTGGAGCATATTGGACTGGCTTCAAGCCATGGCCTGCATTTAATGGAGCAAAGAACTCAGGCTAAGGCTTCCAGGTGCAATTACTCCTTTAAGAACTGAGAAAATCATTTATAGTTCATTTGGATATTTACAATAGTCAAAATAACTTATTCACTCAAAATCGTTCTTAAAACAATGTTGCTGTTACTGTATACAATGTTGTCTTGGTTCTGCTCACTTTGCTCTTCATTATTTAATGGAAGTCATTCCATGTTTTTCTAAGGTAACTGAGCTCATCATTTCTTAGCACAATGTCTGACACACAGTAGGCAATAAATAAATGTTAGTTATTATTATCATATTTATATTATTATTGCTTTTATTGTCTGCTGGGAAATGGAGGGTGCCAGTAATTAGCTTAACTAAAAATAACTTTTAAAAAATTCAGGGGGGTAGTCCTGATGGTGAGAATTTGGTTCTGATCTGGGGGAACCAAGGCTATGTGAATAATGGAGAAAGGGATCCACATGGTCCCAAGTCATTTTGTCGTTAAGCTACAGAAATGCCACTGATGTACTTCAATTTAGGTCCTTTAAATGCTAAGGGAAATCCTCAGGGAAATCTCTAGCCTCTGATGAAAAGAAAAGTGAGGCTGTGTAAAGGTACGGATGAAAGCAAAGGTAGTGGCTCCTGGGCTACCTAGGGAGAGGAATCGGGAGTTATAATGGACAGAGTTCTGAGCCTAGAGGCAGGAAGACCTAAGTTCAAATTTGACATTGGATACTTACTAGCTGTGTGACCCTGGACAAGTCACTTAACCTGTTTGCCTCAATCACTTCATCTGTAAAATGAGGATAATAATAGCAACTACCTTCCAGAGTTGTTGTAAAGACCAAATGAACAATATTTGGTCACAGGTGCAAAGTGCTTAGCACAGTGCTTGGCACACAGTAGGTGCTCTATAAATGCTAGTCATTATTTATTTATTATTCCTACAATAGGAGAGAGTGAAAAAATGACTACAGACAAATTTGTTCCACAGTGACACCTGCTGTTCGCATATGAATGTCTCAGGCAGTTTTCTGAGGAGAAATCTAAGTTATCAGTAGTCATATGTATATATATATATATATATATATATATATATACACATATGTGTATATATGTATATGTATAATATATGTGTATATATACATATATATATGAAAAAAAATGCTCTAACTCAATAATAATTACAGAAATGCAAATTAAAACAACTCTGAGGTATCACCCCAAACCCATCAAATTGATTTATATAACAAAAAAGAAAAATGACAAAGGCTGGAGAGGCTGTGGGAAAACAGATAGATCAATACCCTATTGATAGAGCTGAAAACTAGTCCAACCACTGTGGAAAGTAATTCGGAACTCTGCCCCCAAAACTATTCACTCCTAGATCAAAGAAAGAGCGGAAAGGCCCATATGTCCGGAAATATTTATGGCAGCTTTTTTGTGTGATAGCAAAGAATTGGAAACTGAGGAGACGCCTGTCAATTGGAAAGTGATTGGACAAGTTATGGTCTATCAATGTGATAGAATACTACTATGCTGTAAGAAATGATGAAGGGTATGTATTCAAAAAAGCCTGGGTAGACTTATATAAACTGATGCAAAATGAAGTGAACAAAACCAGAAGAACAAATTATATCATTTCTCCTTCAACTAACTGGAAGTCAAGTTACAGAACCACCACCCGATAATATCGTAAACTTTGAAAGATTCTGAGCAACATAATGAATAACCATAATTCCAAAGAACTCATTCTGAAATGTGCTTTTTGCCTCCAGATAGAGAGGTGATAGATTTACAGCACACATTGAAGCATATTTTCTTCTCTTTCTTTTTCTCCTCTTCCTTCTTCTCTCCCTTCCTTTTTTCCTTTCTCTGTCTCTCTGTCTCTGTCTGTCTGTCTGTCTCTCTCTTTCCTTGGACATGACTAATGGAGAAATTTGTTTTACATGACCTTGTAATTTTAAAAAATTAATGTATGATTAATTTGTGGGTTTTTTGCCTTCTCAATGGGTGGAGGGGATAAGGCAAAAAAAAGAACTGAAAATTAAATTAAATTAAATTAAAAGAAACACATTAATGCCTCAGAAAATATTAATATAACAAAATCAAAGAGGAAAGGAAAAACATACTCTAAATAATTGTGTGAATGTTTGTTCTGATGTTTATATGACTCATATGCCAATTATTTATTCAGGTTAATTCCCCAATTGAATTCTTGAAGGAAAGATACTCTTATAAAAATTCAGTCTTATAACTATCAATACACTTTTCTCCACTTCAAAAGTTCTGTTGTAAAATGGTATCAATCTCTGGGCTGTGAAAAACTGAGCTGCAAATCAGGCTAGTAGAAAAAAAATCACCTAAAAGAGTTAAAATTAAGTAGTCTCATAATGAATATCCATGAAAGGAACTATCACCAGTGACCTTTCCATTCAGGAAATTAATGGAATGTTAAATGTTAGCTGCAAATTAAATAGACTGGGAGTTTGACTGCATTTTGAGACTTTAGGTCATCTCAGTTATGCCTGTAGTTGTGAATCTCTGAAGACGTCACACTTCCCTGGAACTGATCACTATTTGTGGTTTATATTTCCATAGTATTTCTCCATGATAGAGAGGTGTAATAGAGAGTCTAAGGGAAGAAGAGAAGGAGAAATCTGATCACCAAGTTCAAGGCCTGGTAAAGTTGCATAGATTCTAAGTCCTGTTTCTACTCTGGTAGAAAAACTCAAATATCTGATTGTAAAGAAGCAAAGCAAAAAAATCAAGGAATTGTGAGTCAAAGAGGCTCCTTCAACTAATTGGAAGTCAAGTTACAGAACAACCACTCTATAAGTGTAAATTAATCAAAACCACATGTATTATGTTTTCCGTTAAGATACATATTGGCTTAAAACTTAAAGGGAAAAGAGTCCCCCTAAAGGTTTTTCTGAACCTCTAAAGTCAGAGGAATTTGCCAAATCTCAAACATGGCTGTATTCCCCCACTGTCAGAAGAAGCACCAGCTATAGTTTCAAAATGAAATATCATATAATCTTTTAAAACCAAATTTCAGTTTTATTTTGATTTATGCTTAATAACAATACCACCTGTTTCTGTGAAAGCCAAGGTGCTACTATTCCAGCTTTTTTAGAGACAGACACTTTGCCCTATACCCTGCCTCTATGAGCACTGGAATTTTAAAAGCAGAATCTGTTCAAAGCCTGATTTCTCTTCTCTTCTCCCTAGGTCTGTTTACCTTATTGCTTTCTTGATACACTGGCCTTGTGAAATCAATACAATTGGCATTCTGCAAAGGAAGCAGACTTATTGTTTTGGACTTGTCCTTTTTTCTCATTTCACTTCTGGCAATCTAGACTGGAACCCTTCCTTTATAGGACTAAAGATCATGAAAAGTGAGAAAACAAAATGGCTTTGCTGGTAACATGATGGAACTCAGAAACTGCCCCAGAAGTCAATTTCCCACCATGAGATCTTCTCATAGGAAAAAGAAATGGATCTTTACAACTCCTTTTTTTTTTTTACTCCTCTTAGGAAGACTGGTATTAATCCCTTCTGAATTAAATTGGTAATTCAGTTAAACACCAAATATTTATTCAGCATTGCTGAGAAAAGCACTGTACTTGCTGGAGACACAAAAGTGATCCTATTATAATGGGGAATAAATAGGGGCTCTTCTCTAGCTGGAGCACACCCACTGGAATTGTAAGCCTGTGTCCTGACCTTGTCTGGAGAAACATGCGTCCAGTGAGGTAGGACTTGTTGCTTTGGATAACAAAGAAAATCTTGGATGGTCCCTTAGTACTTTTCCCTGTGATAGCTGAATGCTGCTTGAGCCTGTATCACAGCTCAAGTAGAGAAAATTGGCCCATAAGAAAGGAAGAGTGGACTTAGTAGGCATTAAAGGTGGTGACTCCCTCTCTGGATCTTTTCTGTCTGCCAAGGGTAGAAAGAGACTCTCCCTAGAGGAGTAGAGAAGGCCTTAGCCTGCTCCCACCCTAGAAGGGAATGTTCCTCAATGGCAGCTGGAGTAGGGAATTCTGCCAAATGAGCGGAGCCTGGACTTTAGGATTTTTTCTGCTTTCTTCCACTTCATTGGGCAAAGGTGACAGAATAAAGATCCCAAGATGAACATATTCAGCAAGGGAGATACTGTTGTGAAGGGAGCTTCAAGAGCTCAGGAGCAGCTGGGTCTTTTAGTCAAAGATGACAAACAGCATATGGACAATAGCTATACCTAAACTTTAGGTAATTTTTCTCCTGGGGCTCCTATGTTGGAATATAAAAAGCCAAATAACATGGGAGAGTTTGACTCCTTTCTTTAAGGGCCAAGATTCCCCAGGATTATACCCAGTCGATACATGCACAGATCTAGAGCTACCGAGGAGCCTCTAGGGGAGAGGGAGAGGGTGATCACCCCCAAGCCTATCAGTGGTTCTTGTTGGTACACTATGATCCCATGAAAAGCAATACTGTCCTTTCTCTCTGGAAGCTTTAAAAATTAAAAGAGATGTGGGAAGATGAGATATATACAATATATATATATATATATATATATATATATATATATATATATATATATATATACAATAAGAGCAAAAATAACAAAGGAGATATATAGATGAAGTGACATAAATGTAAAAATATTAAGTCAAAAAACATAACTTTCAATTAGGAGGGTGGTGTAGAGTCAAGGAAAGCACTCAAGCTAAGTCTTGATGGAAGAAAATTACTTCAGTGGGTGGATATGCCCTTTCCCTACAGCTCAGCTTGTGCAGTGACCTAGGAGGGCAGTGTTCAGTGGCATTCCCCTTCAGACCAAGGTGAGATATTTCCCTCTCATTCTGTAAACAAATATTTTATCTTTTTTCCCCCACAGAGCCAAGAGTGTTCCCTGATTGAACGTACTTCTGAGGCTTTTTTGCATAAAAATATCTTAGGTTTCAGGGTATTGTTGCTTAAAGTTAGTGGCCGACTGTGTCTCTAAGTAACTAAAAATGTCCTGCTCCTCATTCCCTAGGACCCTGAGAACATATTAGGGTTTAGATTTGGGGGGGGAGGGAGATGGGTGCCACACAAAGCAGTAAAAGAGAATCAAGAAGAGGTAAAGAAATAAATCATAAGTATGCTCCAGAATTTCTTGAAAAAGAAACTCAGGCACTAGCTTTCCTGTGGTCAGGTTATTCCTGAGCAAGCAAAGACCTTTTCTATCATAATTCAATTCTCCTTTTAATTACATCTATTATTATTATTATGTATCAAATATCTGCCTTCCCATTAACTAGCTGTGATAGGAAAGTCCTTAAACATACTTGTACCTAAGTCAAAATGGTAGACTACCACCTGTCTTGCCTACCTCAAATTTTTCTAAATGAAATAAGTTTAAAAATACTTTGAAAAAGTTGAAAGCACAACATCAATATAAATTGTTTAATCTTGTTTAAACTATAAAATCAGGAATAACAATGGTACAGTTCATAGAATCTAGCTCATTGATTCCCAAACATTCAGAGACAGATTCAGCAGCTCCCATGCATCATCCATAGCAGTTGTGCCTGAGAAAAATGGAAAGATCTGTATGCATGTAGATTCCCAGACTTTGAACAAAAGAAGTAATTTGGACCAGGAGCATGATATTATGCTAGGGGCACAAGATGCTTTAGATTATCTCCTAGGCAGCTATAGTTTTTTATCTTGGACTTGTGTGGTGGATACTACCAGATTCCTATGTCTGAGGAAGACAAGGAAAAGACTGCTTTCATCTTTCCAACTATGCAATGGAGTGCTCTATCAGTTTTGAGTGAATGCCCCAAGGCATCTCAGTGGTACCAGTCACTTTCCAATGGCTATTGGAGAAAGTGGTTAAGGACAGAAACTACCTGAAAGTACCTTGATGACTGCAATAACTTTGATAAGAAAGAAGAACATGAGTAAAAATTGTAAAGTGTTAGATTAGCTGGAGGAAGCCTGTCTGCGGCTGTCAATAGACAAATGTCAGTTTTATAGAGCTTCAGTAAAGTATATTGAACTAATAAAATACAATTAGGACATAAATACAACTGGTTTTATGAAGAAAAAAATAAAATAAATTGAACCATTGATTAATTTGATTTTAAAAAAGAAAGAAAACCAAATTACCAATATCAAAAATGAAATGGGTGAATGCACAACCAATGGAGATGAAATTAAAGGCAATTATTAGGAGCTATTTTCCCCAATTACGTGCAAATAAAACTGACAATATAAATGAAATGGATAAATATTATAAAAATATAAATTATTCAGATTAACAGAAGAAAAAATAAAATACTTAAATACCCTTATCATCTTAGAAAAAGAAATTGAACAAGACATAAATGAACTCCCTAAGGGCAGAAAAAAGGACCAGATGGATTACAAGCAAATTCTACCAAACATTTCAAGAAAAAATAATTCAAATACTACATAAACTGTGTGAAAAAAGATAGGTAAAGAAGGAGTCTGACCAAATTCCTCCTATGACAACAAAACAACAAAAATTGTATGATTATATGAATAGATGCAGAAAAAAACTTTTGACAAAATTTAGCACTCATCCTATTAAAAAACACTAGAAAGCATAGGAATAAATGGAGCCTTTTTTTTTTTTTTTAGTGAGGCAATTGAGGTTAAGTGATTTGTTCACAGTCACACAGCTAGGAAGTATTATGTGTCTGAGGTCACATTTGAACTCAGGTTCTCCTGACTCCAGGGCGGGTGCTCTATCCACTGGAGCCTTTCTTGAAAGGACAAATAGTATCTATTTAAAACTGAAAGCAAGTATTAGCTATACTTGGGATAAATGAGAAGTCTTCCTAATAAGATCAGAGGTGAAGCTAGTATATCCATTATCACCACTATTATGCAATATTGTGCCAGAAATGCTAGCTATGGTAGTAAGACAAGAAAAAGAAATTGAATGAGTAATCACAGGCAACAAGAAGACAAAACTATCACATTTTGATAGTATAATATGTATAATAGTATAGATGATATCATAGTATACTTAGTGAACACTAAAGAATCAACTAAAAAAACTAGTTGAAATAATTAACAACTTAGCAAATTGTAAGATATAAAATGAATCCACGTAAATCACCAGCATTTCTATATTTTGTCAACAAAATCTAGCAGAGAGACATAGAAAGCAAAATTCCATTTAAAATAATTGCAGACAGTATAAAATACTTAGGAATCTTATCTGCCAAGACAAACCCAGGAACTCCATGAACACAATTACAAAACACTTTTCACTCAAATAAAGACAGGTCTAAACAACTGGAGAAATATTAATTGTTCACAGGCAGGCTGGGCCAACATAATAAAAGAATAATACTACCTAAATTAATTCACTTATTCAGTGCCATACCACACAAACTACCCAAGAATTATCTTGAAGAGCTAGAAAAAAAATCATCTAGAGGAACATAAGATTGAGAATATCCAGGGAATCAGTGAAAATAAAAGTGAAGATAAGCAGCCTGGACAGTACCAGACCTCAAACTATACTACAAAGCAGGCGTCATCAAAACCATCTGTTACTAGATAAGAAATGGAATAGATGAGTTATACAATATACAGAAATAAATGACTACACTAACTTAGTGTCTTATAAACCAAAAGACTTAAGCTTTGGGAGCAAGAACTATTTGACAAAAACTTCAGAAAAAAACTAGAAAGCAGTCCAACATCTCAAACTGTATACCAAGATAAGTTCAAAATGGGTAATTATATGATAGCATAAACAAATTAAGGAAGCATAGAAAAAATTACCCATTAGATTTACAGATGAGGGAAGCGTTTATGACCAAAAGAGAAATTGAGAGGATCACAGGAGGTAAAATGGATAATTTTGATTACATTAAATTAAAAAGAGTTTGCACAAATAAAATCAATACACCCAAAATTAGAAGGAAAGGAGGAAATGGGGAAAGTATTGACAGCAATTTTCTGTTAAAGTGCTCATTTCTTAAACATAGAGAACTGAGCCAGATTTAAAAAAATAGTCTAAGGATATGGACAAGTAGTTTTCAGAAAAAGAAATCAAAGCTATTAAGTCATATGGAAAAAATGCTCTAAATCCCTAAAGATTAGGGAACTACAAATTAAAATAACTCTGAGGCACCACCTTACACCTATCAGATCACCTAAGATGATAGAAAAGGAAAATGACACATACTGGTAGGGATATGAAAAAATAGGTACATTAATGTATTTTGGTGGAGTTGTGAACGAGTCCAACCATTCTGAGGAATAATTTGTAACTATGCCCAAACAGCTATACAACTGTATAAAACCATCAAAAGGCTTTGATCCAGGAATAACACTACTAAGTATGAATCCCAAAAAGACGAAAGGAAAAGGAAAAGGAAAAGGACCGATATGTGCAAGAATATGTATGGTAGCTCTTTCGGTGGTGTCAAAGAATTGGAAACTGAGAAGATGCCCATCAATTGGGGAATGGCCGAACAAATTGTAGTATATGATGGTGATGGAACACTATTGTATTATAATAGATGATGAAGGGTGAGGTTTCAGAAAAACCTGGGAAGAATTATATGGGCTGTGAAATAAACAGAACTGGGAGAACATTGTACATAGTAACAGTAATATTGTAATGAATCAACTGTGAAAGACTTAGCTATGATCAATATGATCCATGACAATTCCAAAAGACTCATGATGAAAAATGCTATTCACCTCCAGAGACAAAGAACTGATGAACTCTGAGTATACAATGAAATACATTTTCTCTTTATTTTCTGGTCTTTTTTTTCAACATGACTAATGTGAAAATGTATTTTGCATGACTTCATATTTATAATAGTACATTTCTTGCCTTCTCAATGGGTAATGGAGGGATGAAGAGAGGGAGAGAATTTGGAACTGAAAATAAAAATTAAAAAATGAAAATTTTAAGACTATGCTGCTATTGCTAAACCACTTAATGACCACACCGATACACATATAATTGCAGAGAGCCAGAGCCAAAAAAAGGCAGGAGAGGCAAAATTGTCTTAAAACCTACAAAGCTTTTTGGGAAAAGATAAACTTTCAAAGATTTTAAATCAACTGCTTTACCATGCACTGGCATTGGCTTTTGCAGACCCAAGTAAACCTTTTGTTCTTCTCACAGATGCCAGCCAGGAAGGTTTGGAAGCTCTCCTTTGTTAAGAAAGTGATGGTCACCGGGGGCCAATTGCTTTGCCAGCAGAAGTTGGACTGACAGAGAGTCTCACTATCCTGTCAATAATCTATAGCTCATGGCTTTGAAGTGGATCATCACTGAGAAGTTCAAAGACTAGGCATATAAAGTAAAACTCCATGAGTGGGCTGATAATAGTCCATTGACATATCTTGACCAGTGCCAAGTTGGATTGGTACTGATGCTTGCCAGAGAGAAGTAACAGCCCTGGCCAAGTATGATCGTAGCACAGACTACAGGCCTGGTAAGACTAATGTGGATATAAATGCTTTGTCCAGAATTCCACAGAACGTTAGAACCATGCTGACACAAGAAGAAAGTAAACTTAACACTTAAGGAGCAAATGTAGCCAAGAGCTTGAGGCTTCCAAGCGCATATACAAAAACCTTTGTTATTGAACCTGTTCTCGTTACCTTTCCTGGTCTGTGGATGACTAGCAGTGTGAACACATGTTTGATGAAGGACTGAAAAAAATGGGACAGAAGCTAAAAAGCACAATTGTGATCCTCCTCTTTATTTCTGGATATTAGAAAGAAACTTCTTGTTGGGGCAATGTTAGAAGCCAGAGTTAAACAATGAATGCTCTATCACTCATTGTGGCTGTGATGGGACTGTGATTGGAATTGTATATGGAACCAGGAAGCACCTGGTGCTACCCAAAGCACACCATTCCATATCTGTATGTCTTACATGTTGATTTTTAATTGTATGGGCCAAGAGGATGAGTTGGAGGGAGTATGGGGGTGAAGTTGCTCAGTTCATTTATATTATACATAAACCTTTGACATGATAGAAGTAGTTAAAAACTTCACATTCTGATTTCATAGGCCTCAAACTATAAAATTCATTGTTTCCACAAAAAATCATATCAGTTTCAGACTTTAGTGTTACAGTTAAGAAATAAACATAAAACAATCTTAAGAGCATTTAGCAAAATGTTACTTCCTGAGTAATGACTCAATTAGTACATTAGGTTTTAAAAAGTTAAATTTAGGCTTAATTTGCATCTTGAGTATAGAACCTGGCTTAATATGTTGTGGCTTTTAGATGATTTCAACAAAATCAATGCCTTGAAATGGAAGTGGAAAATATTTACTTACCTGGAATCCAGAAATATTAATTTTAGGTCCAAACTTGCCCTAAACATGAACATATTACTATGAAGTTTGATCTCTGTGATTGCACTTGGAGGCAAAGACTGGCCAACTGCTACCAACCCCACAATTTGGTAACAGGAGTCATACAAGGACATGTCCAACATATACTGTCTTATCTTCAAATAGCCACTGCAATGGATGACCTAGTACAAGAGGGAAAAAAGAGTATTTGGAGGCAGGGAGATAAGGAGACAGAATATTTCTTTTTCCTTTCTTTTTCCTTTTTTTTTCTTTTCTTTTTGGTGAGGCAATTGAGGTTAAGTGACTTGCCCAGGGTCACACAGCTAGTGTCAAGTATCTGGAGGTCGGATTTGAACTCAGGTCTTCCTGAATCCAAGGCAGGAGCTCTATCCACTGTACCACCTGGCTACCCCAGAGACAGAATATTTTCATAATGATTCTGGACCTGTTAATTTCCTCATAAGTAATGTAATATTCCTTTTTCAACCCTATTTGTATACTGGACTTTCCAACATTCTGATGGGACCAATTTATTAGTAGGAAGATGAATATAATGGAATATTTGTTGTGTTATAAGAAATTATGAATATGAAGAATTCAGAGAAACATAGGAAAACTTATATGAATTGATTCAGAGCCAAGAAAGCAAAATCAGGAAAATATCCCCAATAGCTATAATAATGTAAATGGAAACAGCACTAAAAAGCACCTGAACTCATATTAAATACAATGACCAATCTTGTTTCCAGAGGACAGATGATGAAAAATACCCTCTTCTGAGTACAGAGGTGGAACATTATACTAGCAGGGAATGTTGCACAGAGTAACAGGTAAGGTCATTTTGTAAGTTGATTTTATTTAGCTGGTAAGGGGTGGATAGAGTAATGTATTGATAAGTGACTGTGATGTAAAAATCAGGAAGCATCAATAAAAAAAAACACTTAAGGGATAAAAGTAGAGAGGATCCAAAGTAATACGCTGGAATTTGGAATCCATTACTGGCTAATGCAGTTGGATGAATTAGGTAATGAGTTACTGACTCATCTTCAAAATTGCACAGAAGCAGGATACAGTTGTGGCATCTGCTGATGGTATCTTTCTGCTAAAAGCTGAGAATAACTGATAAATTCTTTTTTTTCCCCCTCTTTGCAAGGCAATGGGGTAAAGTAACTTGCCCAGGGTCACATAGCTAGTAAGTGTCAAGACTATGAGGCCAGATTTGAACTCAGGTCATCTTGAATCAAGGGCTGGTGCTCTATCCACTACACCATCTAGCTACCCCCATAACTGATAAATTCTTATCTTACTTTGTTCCTTATCTCAACCTGTTGAAATCCTATCCTTCTTTCAAGGTCTACTTTCTCTGCCTCAGTGGAAATGATTCCCTCAGATATCTCATGAGACTTTGTATGGACCTCTTCTTTGCATCTGTTTTCTAACCTGTATAGTTGTCTGTGAGTTGCGTTGAATATGCTTTTGTATAGTGTCTTCTCTTTGGTTTCTGTGATATGAATTCTCATGATTCTCTGTCTGTTGGTAACTCCTTTTCTGATCCCTTATTCTCTCCTCAACCCTTAAAAGTAGGTATTTCAGGTGGTTCTGCCCTTGACGTCTTTTCTTTCAACATTCTCCCTTTGTGAGTCCATTACTTTTGCAGCATCAACAATCAGATCTATGCAGATAACTCTCCAATATATGGTATAGTAGAGTAAAGTAGTATAGTAGTATTATCTCCATCTCTAAACTCTTCCCAAAGTTCCAAACCCATATTATCAACTTCCTGCTTGGTAGCTCCACCTCGATAGTTTACTTTTGCCTCAAAGACAACAGGTCTAAAATATCAAAATCAATGGTGCCATCATCCTCCCAAACATCCAGGACAATAAAAATGGAATTTTCTTTGAATTCTCCCTCTCCATCACCCCACAAATTCAAAACAAAAAGCAATGAACCTATATTGTTCTTACACTTCCATCTGTAGTATATTTCAACTTCATAATAAAGCAAAAAGGGTTACAATTATTCAAGGCACCATGTTCAATTAATTCTACAAATTAAGGTTACAATATGTAATTAATTTGTATTTAATAGAAGAGTAGTCTGATAGCCAATCAGACTGCTGATTCATGAGAAAGGTAAGGAAAAGTCCATTTTTATAGCACATCTATAGACATATAAGTTTATATTATAAAGCAGCACTGTACTGAAAGTCAGGAAATATGAGTCTGCCTTTAAGTTATAGGCTTTAAATTTTTAAGTTCTAAAGCTTTAGAGCTTTAAGTTATAGAAGGATTATGATCTGCTTCAGGGGGAAGAGTTCTCACCCCCAGGGTTTCCCATACTAACAAAAATTGTTGTAATATCAAATCACTTAGGAGGAAATAAATGATCAAATCTTAATTTATTATTTAAAATGTCCCATTCAGAAGATGTTTTCCAAGTTTTCTGAATATACTTACAGAATGTTAAAATGCTAAGCCTGAAAGGGACATTAGGTTTAGTCTAATCCCCCTATTTTATAGGATAAGGCCATTTAAGCCCAGAGACTTACTTGCCTGGTGTCACACTAGTTATTGACAGAGCAGGCATTAGAGCCCAGGTCTTCAGATTCTGATGTTTCTTTCCATCTCCAGGAAGCATCATGTGAATGTGTGTGCATGTGCCTGCATTCACTCATTCTTTGTCAGTGTGAAATTTAGACTAACTTATTAGATATTCAGCACAATCCAGAGAAAAATAAAAGTTTAATTTGCAAATAAAAAATACAGGCAACTACAGAATTTCACGTGATGGTATAGTACTGGGTTATATGAGTGGAGGCTACTAGAATTTGAGATTTTCTATACAAAACTTTGGATACCAAGACTAAGTATTCAGACACTTGCTTCTCTTTTGTATAGGAGATTCTTAACTAAATTGTAGAAATTATGGGTATGGCTCTGGAGTTAGGAGGACCTGAGTTAAAATCTGGCCTCAGACACTTGACGCTTACTAGCTGTATGACATTGGGTAAGTCTCTTAACCCTGACTGCCTCACACCCTCCCCCCAAAAAAACTATGGGTAAGCATTTTTCCCAGAATACATATTATGAAACTGAAATTTGTCCTCAAAGTAGTCTGAAATGGTGGAGTGAGGTGAGGATGGCAGTGGGAAGATGTCCTTTGCTTTTAGAATTTTGTTTATTTTTCAATTGGATTACTTGACAAAATTTTGAACAAGGCTGAACTAACCCATAATTGGTTATTTCTGGTGAATTTAGGGGCTACAAATCCTACCCAAGAATATCTTCATTTGTAATATATATTCCTTTAAATTAGACATTGCCCGGTCCTTTAGATCTATTTTTAAAATGCAAATTCTCCTGGGAGGAGTAAACAAAAAATAAATAAACTAAACACATTAAGTCCCTTATGTTAGCTTTGTTTCTAACTATCAGAAGAGTGAACAGAAAGTGTAAGAGCAATGGGTACTGGGGGTGAAGAGTCCTTAAAATGAGAGAAAAGGTCTCAGAAATGAAAGGCCCAGAGATTGGCCTGAGCACAATATTTCAGTGTTGCACTCTATAAAGAACACTGTCCTGAAGGAAGTAACAGATAAGTGAGGAAATTTCATTAAAAAGGTCCTAGGAACCCAGTGTTCCAACTACATTGGACTGTGACCTTGACTTCCGTGGAGTTCCTAAGAGTGGAGACTGTTTTTTATTCCCTAACTACCATGCTCTACCATATTCAATAAGTACTGATTGATTGTTTGATTGATTGATGAAGATAAGGTTCACGTGTAAAGTTGGGCTTTCATTTAGGTGCCAATCCTAATGCCATCCTATTCTTTCCACTCTTTTAAGGATTCCAACTAGTTTTACATCTGATGTTTCTTATAATGCTAGTCCCAGGTAACAATTCTAACACTGGCTTCAAAGGATGTCATTACCTTTCTGGGGGTTTTCAAGTTTCCCTTTGTACTAAATTTTCTTGAATGTGAGGCAAGGTAAAAAACTTGAGTATGAAACAACCAATACCCTACTCTTTGAACTCACCAAGAAAGGGATCCTCATACCTTATAGCCACTGCATGTTAATCCCGCATTCCTCTTTGCTAAGACACACTTCATCCGAAGGAAAAATGACCTCTCTATTTCATACTCTGAAAACAGAAAATAAATCAATTTCAATTCGAAAAACATGCACATTTACCAGTAATGTTTCTTTCTTTAGCATTTGTGTCACTTGCTTGATGCTAAAAGTGAACTCTCAGAAATTAGAATAAAAAAACTGCTTCTTTCTCCTTTCATGCTTACTGTGAGATAGCTGCCTTGTAAACACAGAACGTCTAAACACAGAGAGCTTTAGTGTATAATGGATAACATATGAGTGTGCAGGGGTATATGAGAACAACCACATTTTGGTTTCCATATACTATTAAAAGAAAAAGGACATTCTGAAGGAATGAACAAGAGCAGGGGTGGGGAACCTGCAGCCTTGAGGCCACATGTGGCCCTCTAGGTCCTCAAGTGCAGCCCTTTGACTGAATCTAAACTTTACCGAACAATGCCCTTAATAAAAGGATTTGTTCTGTAAAACTTGGACTCAGTCACAAGGCTGAACCCAAGGACCCAGAAGACCACATGCGGCCTCAAAGATGCAGGTTTCCCACCCCTGAACAAGAATTTTAAGAATGCCAACCTGGGAATAAGGTAAAGATCTCTTTTAGAAAAAAAATTTATGCGTGAAAATAAGAAGTAACAATAGCATGGGTTATACATGGATCTATCCAAAGGTTGATCAAATATTTGCCCAGTGGCTTATAGGGCACTAATCATTTTTGCCCATCTAGAAAGGGTATAAAGAAGAAACCTGCTCCAAACCTTGCCAAAAAGCCTGCCATCATAGTAATTTCATTAGTTAATTTTGTGAAAAGTGAATGTTGTTCTAGTCATGTCCAACTTTTTCATGACCTCAAGTACTCCAGGCCCTTCTGTCTTCCACTATCTCTCAAAGGTTGTCCAAGTTCATGTTCATTGTTTCCATGACACTATCTATCCAGCTCATTCTCTGCCATCCCCTTCTCCTTTTGTCTTCAATCTTTCCCAACATCAAGGTCTTTTCTAATAAGTCCCATCTTCTCATTATGTGGCCAGAGTATTTAAGCTTAAGTTTCAGTATTTGACCTTCCAATGAATAGTATGAAAGGTGAATAACGAAGTAATATGGTATAATGGGTGTAATTCAGTGTGGTGGAGTGGAAAGAGCACTACATTTTTAGGCAAAAACCTAGGTTCAAATCTCAGCTCTGCCACTTACATTTGGGCAAGTCACTTAACTTCTCTGGACCTCAGTTTCTTTATCTGTAAAATGAAATAAGATCTCTAGGGTCCAAGCTCCAAGATAATAGAATTATCGTCTTATCGTCCTGTGATCCTTCCAACAATTTCTTTCATCAGGAATATTTCATTTCCCTAAGAATAGTGGGTACTTTGTAAATGACATAATTTCTGCTCCTCTTTTCCACCTGCATAGTTACACACTGTTTTCTGCTAACTGAGGAAACAGAATTTCAAGATCTCAGTCTCAAAATTAGCCTCACAATGCAAAATAGCAACAAGAACTAATGTACTCCATTACATCGGAATGACAGCTTTTTTCATTCTAACTGCTTAAAGGATCACTATCCATTCCCATCTCCATTGCTCTGATACACACTCTGTTGGCCAAAGAGCTTTTACCTCCTGAGTATTTACAAACAGCTCCCCTCAAGCCATATCCTCTAATGGATGGATGCATCTACTCTGAGGTTTAAATACAAAATTATGCCTCCACTGGGTAAGGTAAATGTTACCCCCAATCTTTAAATTAGTCATCAGTAGAAGTCAATAAATTGATTTTATTTTAACAAAAAGTATTGAAAGCAAAGTCTTTAGGCTTCTGGAGAAGACTGAAGTCTTCTAGATCTAAAGGACCTTACTTTCATAAGCCCACATTATCACTGAGACTTTAATATTTTACCCAGAATTCCACAGGCTGTGAACTTGGTTTGGGATACTTGAGGCATAAAGACTTCTATGCCTGTTTGAATCAATTCCAGATATTCACTAGTGTATGTGAAGCCCATGTCTAGAGAAAACATCACGGCAATTAATTGAGTTTTGTGAAGTGTCTTATTTGCATACCTGATCACCACAGTGAAACAATGGGGACAAGTCTAGATTCAGAAAATCCACCCTGCAAATGGAAAGCTGGGAGAAAATGCTGGATGGTGTTATCTCTAAAGTTAAAAAGTTTAAAAATATCTCAGTAAACATCTTAAATTAGTGTGATAACACAATTATATATGCTTTTGCTACTTCTGGGAGATCAGGTGTGAAAAAAAAACTGCTGATATTTATCAGACTTGTTTATTTAAAAAAAAAATTCTTGGGTAGTATCAGAGTAGCAGGAAGAAGTACAGTGAGCCCACCTTCCCTCACCATCAACTCTTTCAAACAAATCTAGAATACACACCAGACCTAATCTTGATGAAGAAATACAAGAAAAAGTCATAGTGAGTCATTTTTCCAATTCAAGTAGGCATAAAAAGACAGGTCTGTGGACAGTGGAGATAGGGTCTGGCTAGGAGCACTCAAGGAGAGTCCTCCACTGTGCTCCAGAGTGAAGGTTCCAGACCCATACCAAGGCTCCACCTTGTGCAAGGTGTGGGAATAGATGATAACTGGCAGTTCTGGCAGCTACCACCCAGTTCCGGGTCACAGATACATGGCAAACTGAGGAGGGGACCTGAGCCTAGGGGTGACTGTCCAGGGTGAGAAGCTGTAGTGGCTCCTATCTGATGTATCAAGCAAAGAGAAAGTTCAGATGTGGGTCATATCCCAGGAGCAGAGCAAGGTCTCAGTTCCAACTTCCAGCCCAATCTGAAGCCTGCAAAGGAATAACCAGGGCAGGAATCCCAGACAAAAGGGATTTTGGTTGTGTAAGTGTCTACCTTTCTGTCACTCTGAACCAACAGGGGCCAACTCCAGTCTTCCTGATCTATATCTTGCCACTGGACCAGATGGCTCTGGAGGAGAGAGTGAAGCTGGTGACTTTGCACAGCCTCCCTTACTTAAATCCCATTCATTTGCAAGTCAAGATATCACCTTCCTGATGTCACTGGTCCTCTTCGAGAACGAAGGACAAACAGCAACTCTGAACCAGCAGAGCTTCCCAGGTGGCTGATAGGGGCTGAGTCCTACAGTGGCCTCCTGCTGCTCACACTCAAACCCAGATCAGAGCTAGCAAAGCTCAGACCAGGAAAGCAGCAAGCAGACTGTCCCCCACTTTGAAAACATTGAAAGCTTGTCCCTGAGCTGTCCCTAGTAACCCAGAATAACAGAATACTCGATACTCCAAGAGTACGGCAACAGGACCAGTTCAGACTCACGGGCAGAGCCTCATCTTAACATAAATTTCAAAGTCAGAAGTAGATTGAGAGAATGAGTGGGGGAAAAAAAGAATCTCACCACAAAAAGCGATCACAATGACAAGGATATCAAGACACAAACCCACCAAAGCATCCGCAAGCAAAACCCCAAAGACAAACACAGCTTAGGCAAAAATTCTAGTAGAATTCCTAGGAGAGATGAAACAGGAGTTTAAAAATGTTTTTATAAGTGAAATCAGAGTGCTGGAATTAAAAAATTGAAAAGAAATGAGAGCTACCAAAGAGAGACTTGGAAAAAGGAATCAACAGCTTAGAACAAGAGGTACAAAATCTTGCCCAAGTAATAAACCTAAAAATTATATTGGGCTAGGTAGAAGCCAATAACCCCACAAAATAAAAAGAAGTATTTAAATGAAGTCAGAAGACTTTAAAAAATAGAAGAAAATATAAAGTATCTCATAGCAAAAATGAGAAAACAGATTGAGAACAAAAATTTAAGAAGCATTGGATCGAAGCCATGAAAACCTTGAAACCTGCAAGCATGTGATCGAAAAAGAGCTTAGACATTATATTTCAAGAAATCTTAAGAGGAAACTGCCCATATATCTGAGAACCAGAGGAAAATTGGAAATAGATTTCATTGGTCACTTCCTGAAAGAAATCTCAAAATGAAAAAATCATAGCCCAAATCCAGAGCTTCTAGGTCAAAGAAAAAAAATACTGCAAGCAATCAGAAAGAAATAATTCAGGTACTTGGGAGCCACAGTCAGAATCACACATAATTTATCAGCTACCATCATAAAGAAATGGAGAGCCTGGTATATAATATTCCAGTAGGTAAAGGATATAGGCTTACAAGCCAAGGATAACTTAGCCAAAAAGAACTGAGTATAATACAAGGGGGGAAGTGGACTTTTACATGAAACAAGGACTTTCAAGCATTCCTAATGAAAAGACCAGAGCTCCTTAGGAACTTAGAAGTTAAAACACAAGAGTTAAGAGAAACAGAAAAAGGTAATCAAAAAAGAGCAATGATAAAGGACTAAATAAGGATAAATTGCTCACATTCTAATTTGGAGAGGTGATGTATGTGTCCCCTCTAAACCCTGCATCATAAAGGGTCATAGAGGAAGTAATTAGACAGAATGCTTCAAAATGGTCCTATTATTATAACAATAGAATGATGATATTGAAAGAAGAATGGAAAGGGAGAAGAAGAGGAATATGCCAGGGTGGGGAAAGGAAAAGGAAAGTGAGGAAAAATTATCTTACATTAGGATATTAATAATACATACATACTTTATATATACATATATGTATACACACATACATAGAGTAGTATGAAACATACATACATGTGTATATGTATATTTTTATATGTGTGTATATATGTCTCATTTTACACACTGAGTCCTTCAGCTCTCTATCAGGAGGTAGGTGGCATGTTTCGTCATTAGTCTTTTAAAATAATGGTTAATTATTAGGCTGATTAGAGTTCTTAGGTCTTTCAAAGCCATCTTTACAATACTGTTCTTATTACATAAATTATTCTCCTGGTTTTGCTTACTTCACTCTGTATCATTTCATATATGTCTTCCCAGTTTCTCTGAACCATCCTCTTCATCATTTCTTTCAGCACAATAGTATTCCATTACATTTATATACCATAGCTTGTTTAGCCATTCCCCAATTGATGGGTACCCCCTCAGATTCCAATTCTTTGCCACCTTAAAAAGAGCTACAAATATTTTTGTACATCCTTGGTTTAGGATTAATTCCTCCCTTAATTTACCCTATGTAAATAGGTAATACTTACACATATACATACATATACACATATATGTTTACATATAATGTGTGTATGTATGTATATATGTATATATATATACATATATTTGTTTTTAGAAATGACTAATATGGAAATTTATTTCATTTGACTATAGATATTTGCAACAGGGATTTTGTTTTCCTTTTATTCTCAATTGGGGGAAGAGAAGGAGGAGGTGGGTTTTTTGGTGATTAAAAAAAAATTTAATTTAAAATAATAAATTCTTTTAAAAGCATTAAGTCCATATGAAGGCTAAAGGGAGAACTATCTGGGGAAATAGCAAAATTTCAATATGGAAACAAACACCACAACACCTTGGGTTTTTCTGAGGTGCCTGTTCTCTTTATCCAACTTTAAATAAACCTACAGTGAAAGAATGAAATTCATGTTCCATGCTCCATCCCATCCCTCATTTTTAAAGAAAATATCATCACTTCATTACCATAATTTATATTAATGGATACGTTTTATTTCTAAGTACTTGGGAATTACAGACCCATTGATTAGAAAGGCACTTCTCATATTATCTCATCTATTCACCTACATCAAGGCAAAGATACAGCTAAACCCTCTCAAGGCAGCTGTCTGTTCTGTTCCATAAAGTCTATGTATAAATATACACATATACACATTCTTGGTAACATCCTATCCATTCTCTACACAGCCACCAGTGATTTTCCTTAAGGATGGGTTGGATCATATCACATACCCCCTCCCCCAACTCTCTCTCTCTGTCTCTGTCTGTCTGTCTGTATCTCTCTCTCTCTCTCTCTCTCTCTCTCTCTCCCTCTTTCAGTAAACTCCATTAACTCCCTATTACCTATAGGATCAAATACAAACCCTCTGCCATTTAAAGCTTTCCAAAACTAGGTTCCTTCTATCTCTCAAATCTTTTTATATGTTTATCCTCTCTACTCACTCTTGCATTCAGCTATACTGTTCAACTTATTGTTTCCCCAAAATGCTCCATTCCTTATTCACCTGACTTTTCACCAGCTATCCTCCATGCCTGCAATGGTTTCCTTTCTCACCTCACCCTGTTCGAGCTCCTGGTTTCCTCCAAAACTTGGCTCAGGAATCATCTTCTGCAGGAGGCCTTTCCTAGTCCCCACCAGCTTCAAGTTCCTTTCTTGGGTCTGTTTTGTCTGTTTTTTCTTTGCCTATATACATATATGTTGTATCCCCCATTGGAAAGTAAAGTCCTCAAATGGAAGGACTATTTTTCTCTTTATTTTTGTTTCCCCAGTGTTTGGTGCTTAATAAATGTTTGTTGATTGATCAATCCTAGTACTGTCTAACAATTATTTCTTGAATTCCTATGTAAGCAGGCAAATCCTGTGAGAACACAGGATTTTTAAAAATCACCAATTTAACTCATTTCTTATTCTCTTCTCCTCCAAACCAAAGATCTGCATTGTGTTTGTAGCATTTTAGATTCCTTCCTAATCAACAATCAATAAATTAAGCACCTACAATGCCAGGCATTGTACTTAGCTCTAGGGATAAAAAAAAGGGGGGGGGCAAATGACAGTCCTGAGGTGCTCACAACCTAATGGGAAAGACAACAAGCAAACAAATATGTACAAGTAAGCTATGTATAGGAAAAATAGGAAATAATTAAGAGGAAGGCCACTAGAATTCTGAGAAAGGCTTCTTGTAGAAGAAGAGATTTTAGTTGATCTCTAGTAGATTTTATATGACTGCCACAGTCATCACCTAACCCAGTCCTGTCAAGAGGAAACAACAGAGCCAGAAGACACCTTTTCTAACTTCTATTTAACTTCCTCTGATAGATTCATGAAGCTCTTTCTTTTAGCATTATGTTTCACTTAGAGATCCTGATAGCGAGAGACTGAGTCAGTGAACAGTGATTAAGTACATTGTTGAACTGACACACTGATTTAAAAAAAATCTACCTTTGTCCCTGGAATGTATCTAATTAGGCATAATGAATAATTATATTTGACCAGAATGGACCCTGATCTTTTCAAGATCTTTGGAATTAGGACTGAGTCCCTAGTCTTGTATTTATACGCCTATGTATTCCCCAGAACACTGGGAGATGATCTTGCATTTCTGGCTGTTCGGACATGTTATGTCCCCTTAGTATAATGTAGCTCTTTGAGAGAAAAGATTTGCTTTTACATTTTATAAATAGTACCTAGTACAGGGTCGGGCATCTAAAGGTGCTTAATAAATACTTGTTGACTGATTGGTCAGAGACGGTCTTTGACCTGATTGTTTTTATTGAGCTGGTGTATGCTATCTCTTTGCAAGCAGGAGAGGAAGAAAAGCTGACAGCTAATATTAGAAGTATACTTATCTTGGCTTGCTTTCATTTTGGTTTCTTTCCCCCTTTGAGAGTCCTTTGAGATAATACCTTGTAAGAGATGATGATGAAGAGGCTGGTGAGCGGCAAGAACAGCTGTCATCTCATCATGATCAGAAGGATGGATGTACTCATAAATACTATTGCCAGTGAGTTCCACCTGTCACAGAAGTAAAGCATCAGAGTGTGCACATGGTCTTTTTACATTATAAAAATCTCTTCAATGGAGATGGTTTGTGTAATTTTCATAGATTCATAAACCACATTACCTACAGGATTTAAGAGGAGTCTCTAGTCACAGACAGCTTTTACCACATGATAGTGTTTTCCTCAGGCATTAGTGCATACTTACACACGATAGGTTTGATGGGGATTTCTGAGTTAAGCCCAGAGGTAAGAAAATTCTTAGTATGGAGAAAGGGGATGTACAAAAATGAATGCAATTCTTCTAACTTGTCCATAAATACAAATGTTTTCTGTGGACTCTATAATCACTTTTTCTTTCTGATGAGAGCCCTAAAATCTAAGGTTTAGCATTGTCCTAGACATCTCAATCATCAAGCTCTCAGAAAAAGATGAAAATACACATTTTTTCATTGGGAACTTAAGAAAACATTAGGGAAGTTCCATAATGAACATCCAATGTACAAACTACCAATTCATCTGAATGCCAATTAAGGAACTGAATAAGCATGTAGAACTAAGACCAGGACTCATTCAGAAGGATTTAATGCAGACTTCTGCTTCTCTAAGGAATTTTTCTTTCTTTTGCACTGAACCATGGCCCATAGGCACACCCAAGCCTCTTTTATCTTATGTTGCCAGAAGTGTGTCACTGTTCTGTCCAATCAAATAACAACAGTGTTAATTCCATTGTTCTGAACTGATTGGAGTGTACCTGGACATTTGCAGGTCCTTTCTGTTTTGAGTCCATTCTAAGAATGGCTTTATAGCCACCATAAAATCTTGTAATCATTTTCTCTGCCAAATGCCAGAATAGTCTGTTTGCTAACGTTGTTTTCCAATAATTGGCCATTAGCTATTTCCAGCTGTGCTGAATGTGCAGATATAACCTACACTAGAAACTTCATCAAAACAAGAAGTTACTGCCTGGGCAAGGTTACACTGCACTGTGTTCCTTACAGTAACTCTTAATCGACAGGACAGAACTGAAGTCCAACATAGCTTAATTTTTGGCCAATGAAGCTGTAAGTTGTAGCAATTTTACACCCGTCTGGCAAAGATGATAAATGAGGAAAATGATAAATGGGAGGGATACACTGTTGATGAAGCTGTGAATTGGTCCAGATATTCTGGAAAGTAATTTGGACCTATACTTAAAAAGTTACCACACTGCTTATGCCCTTTGACCTGGCTATACCACTACAAGGTCTATACCCCAAAGAAATCAAAGAAAGAGGAAAAGAATCTTAATGTACAAAAATATTAACAGCAGCTTTTTTGTATTAGCCAAAAATTAGAAGCTAAAGGGGTATCCTCCTATTGAGGAATGGCTAAACAAATTCTGGTATACGAATGTAATGGAATATTACTGTGCCATGAGAAATGATGAAATAGTTTCAGAGGAAACTCAGAACACCTTTATGAATTGATGAAGTGAAATGAACAGGGCAGTGAAAATAATTTATACAGTGACAACAGGGTTACTCATTTCTTCACCAGAGCATTCAAATCCTGGGTAACAGAGACCAGAAAGGCAGGGGAAAGGTGAATTAACTTTACCTATTGCACTCCTTTAGCCAATTTATCCACTTGATAAAATGTAAGAATTGCATTGTTATTCTCAAATATATTTAGTTGTCTAGCCTGCAAAATAACCTCGTTCATAGCATGGCTTTTACAATTCTATTTTCTGATAGTTTGTGGAATGTTTCTTCTTAATACTATGCAAACAGAGCAACAGAAAGAATTGGATTACAGAAATATAACCCTTACGAGGACCTACCCCATCCCCCATATCCTTAACCTGTTTTTCCACTGATGTACCAACATTTACCCACATTAAGAGCCTAGGCCTATTTTTTCCTTCTAAATGAAATACAACAAATTTATATTAACTATTTAACTTAATAATGTATATTTTAATAGACATTTGGCCAAATCAGAACATTTTCCCCCTTAAGGAGAGGAATAATCATAATCATTATTATTTAAGCTTAATGGACTTGAATGGGAGACATTAGATTAAGAAAGAGTAATAATATGAATGAATAAAGATAGTTTTCTTTAAAATAATCCATAGAAAGAACAAACATACAAAAAAACTCAAAGTGAATATAAGGAAGTTATAAAGATCAATCACGGTGCTGTAAAAAAATCAATAAAACTTATTTAAATTTTTTTAAATTTAGAATTTAAAATTCTTCACTTAAAAAAGAAAACAGATTTATTAAAATGTTTATAACTTTTTACTAGCCATAATTTTCTCATGTACAAAAATATACTTTGTATTGTTATATTCTGAATACATGGCTGTATTTTTATGTTAGTTAATTTAATATAGCTATGTTTTTAATTTTTGAAAGAAATGTGACTCATAACAAAAAATTATTGTTTCCATAAAAAAGACCTATTTGTAACATTTTGATATCCATAAACACAAGATGAATTACTTTCCTACTAAGAGCTTTTAAAAATAGTTAATCGAATAGCTTTTCTTCTTATGAAGAAAATTGTAAATTTGGAACTTAGTTAATATATTCTGGGTCATGTTTGGGAAGGAGAAATCAATCTGGTACACTTAAAGCACAGATTGTTTTGCTTTGGGTAATTTTGAAAACTAAACATTTATAAATTATATGGTTTAGTTTACAGATCTTAAGTCCAATGTACAAATAAAAATAAAACTTTATTTTCCCTAACGTACCATTGAAAGTGAAAGTATTTGGCTATGGTTCCATCTAGCCAATGGTTTAAAAAAACAGTTGTGCTTATTCTAATGATTTTAAATATCAGTCTTCATGTGTCATAAAATTATCATAAACACATAAAACCTTTTTATATACATATAATATAAGTAATACAATTAAAGATCTATATCAGTTTGAAAAGGTGTTTTACTGAATACAATTCTGTGAGAAAATGTAAATTATAAAGACCCTTTAAAAATTGCTGGGGGAAAGATGCACAAAGAATATAGAATATATTCCTCAACATGGAATAGATACATGGTTTCTTTTTTCCTTCAAATGTAACTTAATTACATTAGCAAAATGACCGTGAAACGAAATCTAAATTTATACTGTAAAACATTCCTGGTGCCCATTTACCCCCTGAAGGAAAAAATAAACTACACCTGGCTTTTCCAGTTCAGAAGCTTGAGTTGTGTGCACAGAACTTATGCTAAAGGGACCTGCCATTCTGGATAGCTCACTGTAGGTTTTTGGTATCAAAGTTTGACAATGGGATTATTTTTGTTTACTAATTTAAATACAAAAGCAATCTTAGCCATATGGAGTAAATTGCTCTTTCCCAAGGTCATAAGAAATGTCTTTTTAAAAAGGACTTCAATTTTTGGTAAAAAGAAACTGTGTCTACCTCTTCAAGATAATTTTTATCTGAAAAATTTGGAGAGCCTTCTCTTTTTCCTGGCCAATAACTGCCTTAATTTTTTGATCAAGTAGTATATAACCTTTTTTTAAAATCATATTTCAAGACTATTTTCAAAAAAACTACAAACTATGAAAAAGTATTTTTAAAGTTATAATATATAATATAGTGATAACATATAATATAATATAATGTTATAGAGTAATAATTATCACTCAAAGGTCCTTTTCAATAAATTAGCTTATCAAAATACTCTTTTTTCTTTCACAAACATTTTCCCTCTGATAGTGGATAGTATTTGATGAATATTTATATAGAGTATAGGACAGTGATTTAATTCATGCAGGATTGTTATGTTGACTTTAAGTGGTGTTGCTTCTCCAATCAGTAAAACAACTGGTCTCAAAATACATAGAACCAACTTCACTGATTTTTTTCCCTCCCTTACCACATAGCTAGGTAACTAGATGTTTGATTAGCATGACAATTCAACCAAAATAGTCTAACTAGGGGTCATTGAAGACAAAGCCTACTGCTTCTACTGTGGAAGGACACATAGATAGAAAATTTTGAAGAAATTGAAGAGTTTGATTAAAGGAGATTTTTTTTAATCATCAAGCAGGGATATTTGTAAATAGAAAGCAAACGGAGCTTCAGATATTGACCAAATGTTCTAATATGTGAAAATGTTTAAGAAAAAAATAAAGAAGTGATATCAAGCTTGAGAGCATGAGAATGTCCAAAGTGTGTGTGTGTGTGTGTGTGTGTGTGTGTGTGTGTGTGTGAGAGAGAGAGAGAGAGAGAGAGAGAGAGAGAGAGAGAGAGAGAGAGAGAGAAACAGAAACAGACAGACTGAGAAGAGAGAGACAGAGGGAAGCGGGTATTATTATCCATTTGACTTTCTAGTCAATGACATTTTTCCCATTTAAGAAAAAAAATGTGGAAATGAAATTCACATTTTGAATATTGGCTAGATTTCCTTAGGATGAGTTACTATAAATAAGAGTTAGTTTTAAAGAAATATTTGTTATGGGTCATCTAGAGAAACCATTATGCTAGACTCTAAAAATAATAACAAAGAGTTCATACCTATCTTAAAGTATTTTACAGCTAAATACAGATAGTCAGACAATCCATTTGAAAAGAAAAAAATCAGTCAATTCATTAGTTGCTTTGTCTACACAAGGGAAAATGTTTTAAAAATTGAATATTTAAGAACTGAATTAATTTAACCAGATACTTGTTTTGTAACTTGTATACAGTATCACAAGAGTTCTTGTTTTTGTCAGTCGTGACATACACTTTCATATTTTCTCCATATTCCAAGGAAATAGTTTACTGATTAACTGCATAGATCATAGATCCATGGAAATAGTGTATTTTATTCTACTCACATCAGTCATACATGAAACAAAAACAGACATACATTTCTGTGTATGAATATATTTGTGGAAGTGTACATGTTTTTTCTAAAGTTGACTGAAAATATATTCAGCACAATAATGATAAATTATTTCTAGAGACATTTATGGTATTGGATTGGTCATAAACACTGAATTGACTGGTCATTTAACTGGTCTGATTTTTTTCCCCTGACAAAAAGACATTTGTTGTGAATTGACTCAACTGATTAGTAATCTTGGTACTGTGTAGATGGTGTATATAGAAAGCAATATATTTTATGCACCTAGAGGGTATTAAATAAATACAGATTGAATGAGTGAATGAAAGAAAGGAAAGAAGGAAGGAAGAAGAAAGGAGGGAAAGAAAGGAAGAGAAAGAATGGAATTAAGGCAGGAAGAAAGGAATGAAGGAAGGAAGGAAGAAAGAGAGAAAGAAAGAAAGAAAGAAAGAAAGAAATAGAAATAGAAATAGAAATAGAAATAGAAACAGAAATAGAAATAGAAATAAAGAAATCCTAAGTGACCAAGAGACCTTCCACTGGGATTGAAAGAGAAAACTCCTAAAGAAGTATTCTCTGTCTTAGGTGAAGTAGAAAGTGCTGAATAATTAAAACTAGGGCCCAGTATAAATTCAAAAAGTCACACTTTGGTGCTTACAGAGATCATAACCTTTTCCTATTTAAAAAGTAATATTCTGGGGTATTATACCAAAGTGTTATATTATACCGAAGTTAGAAATATTAGCATCAAAGTGAAGCAGCAACAATGAGGAAAGCACCATTTTGGAAAGGAAACAGAAACTTAAAACAATTTCCACATTTCAAAGTGCTTTATAAGTAGAATGCACATCCACAAACACATTTATACAAAAAAGGATACACGTACAAATAAGTTGAAAATTTTTAAATAGCAATTTTTGAAGTATATTGACATAGGAGGAAAAGGAATATGAACAACTAGATATGAACAACTATGTCAAGGGTTTTTTTCAAGTTGGTACTTTTCCAATTAGGAAATTCAAGTCACATTAATTGACATCTTTTATTTTGGTTTAACTGCATTTATAAATTGATACAATGTTGGTAGGTCTTCTAGCTTCTTAGGTTTATTTTAGCAACCTAATTTTCTTTTTCGTTTCTTGCCATTGCTTCACAAGGCATACTGCTTTTAAAATTTTGCAACTACTTATCATTTTGAGTAACTTTCCTTCCTCATGTTATGAAAAACACATGATTTTCATGATGATTATTCATGACAGTTAAATCATAGTATTATGAAAAGCAAGGGACTGGTTGGATCCTCCTGGCCAGAGTAAGCTATAATCTCCAGACAGAAGGGTAAGTCACAAATTGAACTGGACATTGACCCTAGAATATGTTAAACTATTGCTTAGCAGTAAGAGACTTCATTTTCCATGTAGTTACACTTTCCCAAGAAAGACAATATTTCTAAATATTCTGAAGCTAGTTCACTTCTTGCTGGGCAAAACAGTAGTAAACTGAATTTTACGACTTTCTATCACAAGCACATAAAATGCTTCACTGAAAAGACCACTGAACTAGGGGAAAAAACACGGGAAAAATTATCCTAAATTCCATGTGAACACTCATAAATCTACCCCTCCATTTTTTTTTATTTCTCTCTCAAAAGCACATTTACCATAAGACTCATGTTCCACTTCAAACTTTTCTCTCTTTCATGGCAACTCACAGTATTGCATGCAATCCAGAAAGTAAGGACTCAAAATCTCCCCTTTGTAATTTTTTTTTCCAGAGGTGTATAGCATTACCATATAAGCAGTCAGTTAAAGTTTCATACTGAATTTCAATACATGATTGAGTTTTGCAAGGATATGCTGGTATTAACCTCAAAGGAAAAAGAAAATAAAATATAATAGAAGAAAGGGTATATAGTATCTCACCCACCCCCATACAAAATAATTGTACAAAAGTAAATAAGGAGATTGTTCATAGAAAAAGAGCGGAAAGTTACACTTACCGATTTATGTGTTAGGGAATATTGTCAAAATTCATAGAGACGATAAATTTAATTTTTAGATGAACATGGAATTACTCCTACCTGAGATAAGCCTAGATGTACAGAGGCTGTTTCAGATATATACATTATTTTGCCATCAGATGCTACCACAAAAACAAATCCATCCAACGTCTGTAAAAGAGAAAGATTCAGGGTAAAAATCTAACAGCAACTTAGGTACTTAAAGTTTATATAATCAGTTACATATATTTCTTAAATGTAAACCAGAACATTTGTTGGTGTTGAACATACCATCATATGAAATTGTTATGATCCTTCCTCTTGAGTGGTATACTTTCTGAAAAAATGATTTTAAAACATTCTTGAATCTGCACTCACTGAATTTGTGCTTAATATTAGTGCATACTAATGCACTTTGCACAGAAGTAATAGCTTTGCTGCTTCTATTGATTTTTTAAAAAATCATCTACCACAAACCCTGAGAAATGTCATAAGGGAAATCTAGGATCATAAAGACAATTTTATGTCATAATTGGTAGAGATAATTTGTACCACTTTGGCATACATTTAATTTTCAAGCATTCCCTAAATAGTGCTTGATGGCTATTTGTTACCCATTCTTCAAAAAAAAAAGGTTTTTTCAAAAATTAAATAATGAAATTATTTTTTAAAAAATTCTCTTAAATAATGAAGATGATTTTTTTAATGTGATGTCTGCTGAATAATTATTGAAGGTTGAAATGTAAAAAGTAATAAATGCAAAATTGGGAGTGAAAAATGACTATTTCTGGAAAAGACTAAACAAATGATATTTCAAAAATCAAAGATTAGACAGTTATCACTTCCTTCCCAAAAACCATTTCATGAAAAATTATTGAAGTTTATCACAGAGAAATAAAAATACAATTACATATGTGAAGAATGGGGGAAATGACATTTTGAAAAGAGAAATAATTTCTTAAGTACAAAGAATATATAATTGTCTTTATTTGTCCATTTGCATTTCATACTTCTGAACCAAAATTAAAAGAATAAATGTTTTTCTTTAAGAGTGGTACATTCTACCCTTTAATTAAAAAAAAATTCCAAATCAATTTGTGACCTACAAATTCTACTTTTACAATATGTAATTGAAACCATATTGTGGTTTGGCTTTTACCTCTATTTTGGAATATTAATAAAAAATTAGTAGCAGTATTGACATTTGAAAGGAATAATTATATTCTGTTCTCTCAAATACAGTTTGGCTTGAAATACTTTGTCAATTAGCCTATTATAGAGTTGACATTAACACTTCCATCATAAATACCTTCTAAGATGAACCTTGGCATTCCAAAATATTGAAATAATTTTAAAATAAAGTAAGAAAAATGTTGATGGATTTCTTTGCATAATTTTAAAATAATTGCTTTGAGAAAAATTCAGTGAGAAAATAGTACGTAGATTATTTTGTAGATAGAAACAAAAATGATTGTTATTCAAATTCTCAAAGCTTGTAGTAATAATCAAATATAAATTTTAAAGACTGGTGTTGGTTTGTATGCTTACAAATCTCAGAATTATATAATTCACTGATTGTACAATTATTCCATTTTCACCATAATCATTTTATCTTTAACTGAGTGCAACTGTTTACTTATTAAGTTTTCATTAAAATTCATAGCATTTTGCCCTTGTTAGTGACATTTATAATATGCACAAGAATAAAAATGTTGAAAATACAGTGTATGTATTTTAAAGTGAGCTAATAATGAGTCGTGTGGAAGGGAGGAGATGTGGAATGGCTCCAAGATAACCATTACCTAGTCCTGCCTAAATACATATTTACTTAATGCAATAAATACTATGAGTTTCGAATCTTTCCATGAAATTATCCCTTCCTCTTACACAAATTGAAAACAAATAAAACAAGGGTACCAAGTGCAAAAAAACTTTTTAGGATCTGCTTTTTCAAGGGTCAGGATTGTTGCCTGTCTGCCTGAGCACCTGAAGTCAAAACTATCCCATCAAACACTGGCATTTGGGTTCTTATTCTATGTTTTTGTGTCTTATGTTTAATAAGATATAAGGAAACCTAATTTGCTCTTATTCCAAGTTTCCTGAGATTTGGTAGCTACTATTTCACTTTCAATAGTTAATATGTATATATGTGTATGTGTACATGCATGTGTGGACATACTTCAAAGTATAGAACAGCATGTAAAAGCAAAATATAAACTAGTCTTTTGAAAACATTTTAAAATAGAATATACAAATTACGGGTTCAGAGACATCTAAATCAAGCTGTTCATAACATTATAAGAAAATCTTTTTAAATATTGAGACATCCACATGTATGAAAATGCCAATGTTTTAAAATTTTCTCCTTGTCTTGGGAGAAGAAAAAATGTCCCACTCACCATTCTTCACAAATTAATTGGATCTCTTAGATCAATGTCACTTAATTTGGGGAAAATTACAGGTTTTAGAGCCAAACATAACATAGCATAGGGTAGCATGGTTGGTTATCCCTTAACTCCTGGAGCCAGAGAAGATTCCAAAGAAGAACTGAACTGCAAGTGAGGTGTTCTGCAGGAAGGCTACAAGTCTCTAAGGCTAAAGTCAAACAAAAAATTATCCCAACAGATTGGCTCTGTCAGATATCTTCATTAAAACAAAACAAATAAACCCTGGGATTGAATCTTAGATTTGTTATCTCTGTGACCTTGAGCACATTAACCTTTCAGAACAGCCTCTGAAAAAGGGGGTGAATAATTCTTGTACTATATAACTCACCACTAAGTGAAGAAAGCACTTTCAAACACTTAAAGGCCTAAAGAAATGTGAATTGTTACATTATTAATCTGAATCTGCTTTCTTAATCTGTCTAATGATTGGGTTTAATAGATAATCACTAACTCTAAAATTCCAAGGTCATAAAGAATCATGAATCCTTTACTGAATCCTCCCTGAGCCTGTTTTTCTTTCGTAAAATGAAAGTGCTTGCAGTACTTCACTTCAAGGGCTGTTGCAAGGCATATATGAGATGATGTAAAGTTCAGAGTTGTAGAAACATCAGTTCTTGCGGTTATTACTACTGTAGCTCCATGCCTCTCCCTTGCTGCTCCCTCTCCTACACATGCATACTCACCGTATGCTTTCAAACTTCAGTACCTAATTGTGGAACATAACTAATGATTTATTCTAATATCGTAAATGTTTCTGCCTTGGAAGGCAGTGTGTGGGGTTTTAAGTGTACTGGGCTTAGTACAAGCACAAGTACAAGTGTACTTGGTCTGACCCTCACAGAGGAAGTCCCTGCCAACTTAAAGTGCCACTAGCCCCTTTGTATGACATTGCTGCAAGCCCTTCACTAAAATGGCTGGTCAAAACATTCTGGGAAGCAATTTGGAACTATACTCAACTAGGCCAGTACCTCAAAGAGATCAAGCAAAGAGGAAAAGGACCCATATGTATATAGGTATACATATACATACATATTCATGGACATATATTTCCTCCCCTTTTCAGTTTCCTTTTGTGTATAGATTGTAAACTCCTTGAGGGCAGGAACTGATTTTCTTTTTTGTATTTGCATACCTGGTACTTAGTACATACCTGGCACTTGGTAGACAATAAATATTTATTGACTGATATATATTTACATGCACACACACACATGTATAGATATGTATGTATACTTATATACACATGCACACACATAAAACATACATGTGTACATACACATTATTTTAAAAAGCACATGTGTGCACATACATACATACACACATGCTTTTTTTGTAGTAGCAGAGCTCTAAGAAGGTACCCATCAATGAGAGAATAGTTGAACAAATTGTGGGACATGAATGTAATGGAATATTATTTCATAGCAAGATAATGGTGGCATAGTAGACAAAGAACTGACCTTGGAGCCAAGATCTGGTTTTGACGGAGTGGCTATATGACCCTGGGCAAGTTATTTAACCTCTCAGTGTTTTAGGATAAGACTGTAAGTTATGGAAAAGATGTACCCCTGCATTGGTAGAGGTGCTTTCCTCACCTGGGAGTTCCCTATATTGATGAAATCACAGAAATTATTAAAGAGCTTTTTAAAGTATTTATTATCTCTCTCTCATTGCACCCTCATTTGAATAATTAGAAATGAAAAGTAAAACCATTATAACATATATGCATAGTCCAATTACAACAAAAAAACCTCCCACCTGTCCAAAAAGGTATGTCTCATTCTGTATTTTTAAGTCCATCACCTCTTTGTCAAAAAGTCTTTCAAAGTTGCTTTTCTCCATAATATTGTAATGGGCTAAATTATTCTCCTTTCTCTGATCACTCCACTATGCATCATTTTATAGAGGTCTTTCTAGTTTTCAGTGAAACTGTCTATTTTATTATATATGCCATTATAGTCATAGACCAAGATTTGTTTAGACATTCACCTATAGGAAACTACCCCCTTAGTTTGCTGTTTTAGGTTGCTACGAAAAGAGCTGCTATGAATTTTTTTTTGTTTTCTTGTCCTCTTTTATTTTATCTCTTTGGAGGTATAGACCTAGCAGTGATATCACTGGATTAAAAGGTATGCTCAGTTTAGTAAATTTGGGGGCTTAGTTTCAAATTGCTTTCCAGAATGACTGGACCAATTCACGGTTCCAACAATAGAGCATAAGTGTCCCTCCAACACTTGCTATCTTTCATCATCTTTCCCAGTCTGGTAAGGGTGAGGCAGAATCTGAAAGTTATTTTGATGTGCATTTCTCTAATTATTAGTGATTTAGAGTATTTCTTCATGTAGTTATTGATTCTTTCGAAAAATGTTTATTCATTTCTGAAGGGCTAGTTTCAAGACCAACCTGGTAAGACTTGTAACAATTGATGAAGAGTGAAATGAGCAGAACCTGGAGAGCAATTTTTATAATACTAACAAATTGTAAATTTGTATATAAAATTGTAAATAAAAACAAAACAACTAAGAAAAACTTAAGGACTCTCATCAATGAGAGTCCAAGCAAGATTACAGATGTCTGATAATGAAATAAACACACTACCCACCTTCCTGACAGAGAGGTAAAGAATTCATGGTGCAGAATATCACATAACATTTTCATTTCATGGACAATGTTGGGATTTGACATTGCATATTTGAAACAAAAATGTTGTTTTTCTTTCCTTTTGTTTTTGAGGGGAATTTGGGAGGGTGGAGGGGGAATAGCGATAGGGTTAACAAAATAAAAAAAGAAAAGTAAGAAAGGAAGGTCATTGAAGCATTTTAAAACTGCAAAGAACAGAAGGAAGGTCAGTGGGAAACACTGACACCGCACTGAAAATAACAGGTTGAATTTGTCATATACTAAAAAGCTAATGGTAAGAAATACAGATTTGTGGTTTCCTTGCAATCACCCACTTTGTATATAGAAATATTCCTCTTATTTATTAATTTCACTTTTGTATTTTTATTTTGTTAAGTTCAGAATAAAAATAACATAAAATGGCAGGTCAACTGCTTCCCGAAGTAGATGGAAGCTGATGGCCTTACAAAGCAGCTTGCCCCCTGAGGCTCTCTCTTTGAGGCAGAGAACTGTTGCTGGAAGATGCTGGATTTGAAATCCTCAAAGACAGGCAAACACATTGGGTGGAGACCAATACTCACATTGATAACTAACATTCACACCCTTCACCCAAACAGCACCTCTCATGCCAGGTGCAAGCGAGCTCTACCTGCAGCAAGTGAGATCCCAGTTCTTTAGCCACATTGTCCAGTGATCCAGTCTGACTCGGTTGTCCCCAGGCGTCTCCCAAACCTGAAAATCAGGGAAAGGAATAACAAAATTCAGATCGTGAAGAAGCCCAAGACTATACACGGACGTTGCCAAAATTCTTGCAGTCTTTATATTGAAGCACAGGAAGTGAGTCCCTGAGCCACAAACAGAGCCACCCTGGGTTTCTAAATCTGAAAATGAAACAATTTGAGTGGAGACAGCTGGCCTCCAGAGGCTGCTTCCCACACCAGTTGGGTGGTCGTCTTCCTAGGGCCCCAGCTCCCACCCCTAGGAAAGGCTAAAAAGAAAAAAGAATTAAAGTATATTCTATTGCCTTTAATTTGGGGTGGTGATGATGGAATAGTGAGTCTCTTGCTACATCTCTGTTCTTCCTCCGCTCCCTAGCTCTGACCACCGTTATCAGAGCCAGGGAAAGCAGACCATGGATCTTTCGCAGGCTTTTTCACAGATCTGAAGCTGTAGTTTTATGGGAAGGGTGTGTGTGTGTGTGTGTGTGTGTGTGTGTGTGTGTGTGTGTGTGTGTGTGTGTGTGTTTGACATTAAATATTTCCTAAAAGAGTTCACTTCCCTCTTGCCCACTGTCTCAGTTTTTCTGCTTGGGACTTTGATTTCTTCAAAGAAAGAAAAATCCTAGGCAGCAAGAGCGCAGCACTCCTTCCGGAAAGCATTTCCCAGGAATTAAAAGTGGACTTTTCTTTCCAGTTTAAATTCCCTTCTAAATCCCACCCCCAGCCATCAACGGGAACCCTGTCCTCTCGGACACAGTGCCAACTTTATATTGCAGTTTTCCATTTCAGAGGAAACGATTGCCCACTGCTATTGATTTCTTTGCCAGAAACTCACTGCTTGGGGGCAAAGGATTTCGCGGCCACAGCGGTCAACATAACTCTCACACGCCTCCCTCTTACTACTACTAGGACCAGTACTAATGACTATGCTTTTGGTACCTCCTCCGCGGGTTCGTCTGCCCCAACAGTTCATCCCTCGGTCAAAGACAATAGTCACTTTCTGCACTAGCCAAGTTTGTGGCAGTAGGGGATGAGGATGGATGGCAGAAGTGGGTGGAGAACTTGGAAATAAAAAAAGGAGTTTTCAAAGAATACAACCAAAACATGGGGAACCATCAGAGAATCTTGAGCCACAAAACTAGAAAACTTGACTGGGTTTGTGGGTGAAGGGAGTGGAGATAGAGGGAAGGGAAGAAAAGGGAGGAGAGAGAGATGGGGTGGGGAGAAAGGGAGACAGAAAAAAGGGGGAGGGAGAGGGAGAAGGGTGAGGAAGAGATGGGAAGGAAGGAAGAGAGGACTGACAGATGAAGTCAGGAAAAGAGAGGAAGAGAAAGGGGAGGTATAGAGAACTCATCAATCAGCTAATATCTCTGGCTAGTATCTGGCTAGTATAGGACCACCTTAACCACTCCCATTAATCTAATTTGCTAGAAGCAAAACTCTATTCTTCCCTCTTGGATCTCCAAAGGCCCCCTCTCTTGCAAAAAGCTCACCAAAGGAAAAAAAATGCATTTTTGCCTTATACTAATCCTGCGTAGCTACCTTTTCTCTTTCCCCAATTGCCAAGTACCAGCGGCCTTGTAAAGAACTTTAGGTTTTTCTTTGAACTGCCCCAAGAGAGAAGCCAAAGAGTTTCAAATATCAGCTCTTGAAAACAGGATGAAGTTGCAAACTCCATGCAAATGAGATGGGGAGGCTAAGGGCAGGGATCTGAAATAAGGGACCTGACTAAGGATGTGTCTTCCATTTTCCTCAACTGAGCATGGACAAATCGCAGGTATCAAACAAGAATGAGGCAAGATAGGTCTTTGTAGCAGTCCAGTATCTGGCCAGAGTGAAGTCGCAGCAAAAGAAAAGTTTGTGAACTGGATGGTTTCTTCTGGCATTTTGGTTATCTATCAAGGAAGAAAGAGCTCATTCCTCAAACCCTTGTCTCAAATTATAGCTTGCTCCCAAGCCTACTTGACTCTATTTCCAGAAATGGTACATTGCCACCCATCCATACCCCTTCTTCCAGAAAAAGATAGGAGAGTCATTTCAAGCAGAACCTATGTTGAGAATTTAGGCACACCAATTGGGCTGAAAGAACCCAAATTGAAAGGCTTTTCAGGTCTTGGTTGGGGAGAGGAATGAGCTTGTGGGTGCTACATAAATGCCTCCTCAACTGCATTTTCTCTGGATCTCTACCCTAAGCTATTACTGCAGATCCAACTTGCTTCCCTTCCCTTGGTGCGTTCAGTGACCCTGTGGACCACAGTGTGCCAATACTGTCCATGGAGTTTTCTTGGCAAAGAAACTGAAGTGGTTAGCTATTTCCTTCTCCAGTGGATTAAGGCAAAGGTTAAATGACTTGCCCAGGATCACACAGCTAGCAAGTGTCTGAAGCTAGAGTTGAACTTAGGTCTACCTGACTCCAGGCCCAGCGCTCTATCCGCTGGAACCACCTAGCTGCCTCAAAAAAAAAAAAAGATAAAACTATTCTCTCTAAGAGCATGTTGCAGTTAAGTTGTGTCTGATTCTATGTGACCTCATAGTCCAGGGGATTTTCTTGACAAAGATACTGGAGTGGTTTGCCATTTCCTTCTCCAGCTCATTTTTACAGATAAGGAACTGAGACAACCTGGGGGGTTTAGTGACTTGCCCGGGGTCATACAGCTAGTATGTGTCTGAGGTCAAATTTGAACTCAGATCTTCCTGGCTCCAAACCTGGTGCTCTATCAACTGCACCACCTAGCTGCTTCTACCCTACTGTGCTCCAGAGTGGTTGTGTAGATGTCTTCCAATTTAAAAAAAAATCAACTTCTTTTATGGAGTTATTTCAAAGTTGGAAAACAGCTGAGGGTTCAGGGAGTAGGGACAGGCACTAGATCAGGTGGAGTTTGGGCCTGTCTAAAAAATACTGGCGAGTGGCATTGCCTCTTTTTATTGCTTCACCCCAAGCTCCCAGCCTTCCTCAAAATTCAACCAATTGATCAATAAAATTTTATGAAGTGCCCACTATGTGCCAGGCACTGTGCTAAGTTTCTACTAAATTCTCTATACAATTACTAGACTATTTTCTTTTCCTGGAGAGGAGAGTGTCTTTCAGGCATCCTGAATTTAATAACTCAGAGGATTAGGGGAAAGTTTTGAAGAGGCCCCATTGCCTTGAGTAAGTAAGAGGCAAACTTGCCAGGGGTTGAAATGAAAAAAAAATCTGGATGCTATTCAGCAAATAGGAATATTTAGGCACTTATCCAGATTAAAAAAAAACAACATAATTTGGTTTGGCTTATTTTAGGTTAAATTCAAACTAATGTGGGATTTTGCTTTTTAAAATTTTGTTGTTCAGTGAAATGAAATGTTGGTTTGAATGATCTGGGCTATTTCCTCAATTTGGATGAGGGGCTTTTGTAGGGGGACACCAGACTCCTGTTTGAAAGCATCTTTTCTGGATGTAGCCAGGAAGAATCAGGGATAACTTTCCAGCAGTCTGGCCCGAAGCATCTTGGAGCTGCTCTCTTGTCTGTAAGCTGGTTTTCTTGTTGATGGGTTGGACCAAATAAAGGGACTGTCTGAAAACCTTTCCCAGACTTCAGCATCTGAACATGGCAGCTGATTCAGTAGTCAGAAAACCAGAAGAGGATTATAGGAGGTCTCCCGCATTTTGGAATTTAGCAACTCTTCAATTAAGATGATACTTCCTTCTACTTCTTTCTAATGTTGCCATATTGGGGCTAATAGACATTAATATATGGTATCTCCAGAAATGATATTCCTGAAGTTTAGAAATTAGGGAGCTACCAATCCCCCTTTCTCCCTCTCTGTAATCCTAGCAGGGCAATTGGTCAGTGTTCAGTAGGATTTTTAAAAAATCAGAGGTCTCTAATAGTTTATCTGCATTCATTGCTGAAGACCTTTTGATTATGCCTCCTTCTTGCTTGCCATATAGGGCTGGCAGCTGAATGGATAGCCCGAGGAAATGTTATCTCCTTCCTAATTATTGCTCGTCATAATTAGAGCTATACTACCAATCATTTAGTACTAGTACCTCTTGTTGGCCTGTCTCTTGATGCTTTATTCCTCCACCTGCAATTAGAAGGTCATTAATTATTGTAGCACCCCTGTGGGCTGGAGGCCAGCTGGCATGAACTTTATTTGACAGAAAAATGGAAAAAGCTAGAACTTTAATACTCCAGGATTTCTCTAGAGTCAACTAGCAACTTAGAGAATATGGTATGAAAAATGAAATATGAAGCCTGGTAAATTTGGTTAAAAACAAACTTCCCTCCTCTCATCCCTTCTCTTTTTTCCCTATCCTCTATTAAACCTTAAGATTTGCAGTTTCTGGGAAAGATGTATTAAACAACTGGGCGTTGTAATGCCTATAACAAATAGATGGACTCTGGGTTGCTAATGTGGATGAGAATTCTCTTTTAAGAATATAGTATTGTAATACAAATGTCAAAAAATGGAAAGGAGAGAAAGTGGAATCACTTTGTTTTGAGGTTTCTTCTCTTGTATTCTCTTGTATATGTTCTGTTGTACATTATTAATTATCTTTTTAAAAAATTTTAATAACATCCTTCCATGAATTCTGAAGACTTTCCTTAATGGTTCCTAGAAGACTTCATTAAACCAAGACTGAGGCAGCCAATCACCCTTGGATGAAAACTATCACTGAATTCTTTTCTGTAAAATGTGTACACCTCTCCTACAAATTAGTGACTACAGGTTACTTTCAGTAAAATCTAACATCATCAGAATTCCTATTACATTTAGCACCAGAGCCCAAGTTCTTTGTAAGAGTGGTTTCTAAACATTGCAAGTGAAATGGAAAATGAAGATAATTATATGAACAATTTAGGCAAAAAGAAAAAAAAAGCTTAACCCACACCTTTGTTCCAATTGTCATGATACTTCAGATGAAAGTGGGCTTATTTTCGAGCATAAATTATTTGTATTTCCCTGTGCTCTCCAATGTCTTTCCAAAGAGAACTGATTGGAATTTACATTGGTTTTTATCTTCTAGTGAATCCTTTCCTTTTCACATGGGTCTGTGTCCTAGATATAATTCCACTGGGCACTAACCCTGGTGTTGGAGACAGGGGAGAGCAGGACACTACATATTGGATGAAAAGATCATTGATTTATGGCTGACGTCATCTAGTCCAACCCCTTCAAGTTATAGATGAGAAAACCTCAGCCTAAGAGTGCTTAAGGTCACAATAACAATAAAGAGCAGACATGTGAATTGAACTGGGATCCTCTGATTCTAAATTCATTGCTTGCTCTCTCCCGCATAGATAGATATTATATATACAGCATATATAGATATTGCATATCTATATATGTTGCATATTTACACACAGAGACATGTATGTTGCATATCTATAGATATCTGTTGTGTATATAGATATATGCTGCATACACACAAGTAGATATATACACACATTAGATACACAGATATATACATAAATATACATACCTGTGTGTATATACACAGATATACATGTGTTGCACATATATACACACGTGTTGTATATATAGACGTATGCTGTATATACAAGACACACATATATTTCTATGTATAGATATATGTCCCACATGCATGCATAGACATATATCCATATATTGCATATATGGATATATGTTGCATATATACATAGGTGCATATACATGTACATGTTACACATATACACACATATATGTTGCAGTGTGTGTATATATATATGTGTGTGTGTATGTGTGTGTATATATATATATATATATACATGATTTTAAAATGACTGCACATCTTTCTCCAAGCATTTATTCCCACAACATGCCTTTTATTCTTACCCCAGAGCCCCTGGACAAGTTACAAATCTACTGGCAGGTCTGCCCATCCCTAGCTTCCAGTATCATACAAGAGGTTGAACATATAAATCATTCAAACCAACATTGCATCTCACTGAAAAACAAAATTTTAAAAAGCTAAATCCCACATTGGTTTGAGTTTAACCCAAACTAAACAAGACTATCCCCATCATCTTTTTTCTTTTTCTTCACTGCCACCATCCTTCTTCCCTATAGTCATTAATCACCCAATATAGACCCCAAATAGTCAACACACACATAGATCCCCTCAAATCCTACAATCATTGCCTTCTTACCCCTTTTCTGAACCTTTCCCCTTTACTTTCCAGTGGCATGGTGGAAGTTAGAGGGAGCTTCTTTCCTCCTTTTCACCATCTTTTCCTACACACACACACACACACACACACACACACACACACACACACACACACACACTCCATGGAGGAACAAATCATGTCCCTTATAACTTCATCTGTCCTGAGCATCAAATGGATTAAAATAAATTCCTTTTCTCTCTTCTCTCATTTTTACATTTGTATTTTGAACCAGTAATCCTCTAAGAGGATTCTTTTAGGGGAGGGAGGGAGAGGGAGAAAGAGAGAGAGAGAGAGAGAGAGAAGAGAGAGAGAGAGAGAGAGAGAGAGAGAGAGAGAGAGAGAGAGTAATTATGTAATCCTGGTGTGAATGAAACATTTTGAAATATTTGACAATAGTCTCTGCTTCATTAGGAATAAGTTAAGTGACAATGACCTTCCCTATTAGGTCATGAGCCAGGTTAGCAGTCCCAGGTAAAACCTACACACAGTTCAGTCCCTTTGAGTTGCTTTCTTGAGGTAAAAGGAGCTTATAGATTTAAACTTCTTCCTGAACTATTGCTATACTTCCCTCATTGCTTCATATCTCTCCTAGATAACAGAAATAAGAGGACATCTTTTGCTATTTTCCACCTCTCAAATGGTCTCTCTCCCTTCTCTGAATGATGTTCCATAACCTCAATAATTCCAGGATTTAGGATCTGGTGATTCTCCCATGTCATTACTCCTTCCCATTATATTCTTAAAGGAGACTTTTCTCAGTCCCCCTTGCTATCTGTAAAATGCTTTCTTCCTTCCAAAATCCTACTGACAGCTCCCTCTTCCTGTCAAAAATCAGATTCCTGAAGGAAGATGAAATTTGTTTTACTGCTTAACATGTAAAAGGAGGTGAAGTAGGGCTTCTTCCCAGTGTCTTAAGACACTGTCTTGATTGGAGAAATTCAAATTAAAACATCTTTGAGATACCATCTCATAGCTATCAAATTGGCTAAAATGATAGAAGGAGAAAATGACAAATGTTGCAGGGGACATGGAAAAATTGGGACACTAATACACTGTTGTTGGTGGAAATAGGAACTGATCCAACCATTTTGGAGAGCAATAGGGAATTAAGCCCAAAGAGTTATAAAAGCCTTTGACTCAGCAATTCCACTATTAGGTCTGTTTCCCAAGGTGGTCAGGGAAAGAGGAAAATAATTTGTATATTGTAAAATATTTATAGCAGCTCTCTTTGTGGTGGCAAAGATCTCAAAATTAAGCTGATGCCCATCAATCAGGGAATGGCTGAACAAGTTATGGAATATGATTGTGATAGAATACTACTGTGCTATGGGAAATGATGAGTTGGTTGATTTTAGAGAAATATGGGAAGACTTGCATGAAATAATGAAGAATAAAATGAGCAAAACCAAGAGAACATTGTATACAGTAACAGCAATATTGTTGGAAGAATAACTGTGAATAACTAAGTTATTCTGAGTATTATAAATACTGAAATCAACTACAAAAGACATATGAAGGAAGATGCTATCCACCTCCAGAGAAAAATCTGATATATGGAAGTATGCATTTTAAGGTTTCACATAAATTTGTCAAATGTTGGCCTTCTCTAGTGTGGGGTTGGAAGGGAGGAAAGGAGACAGCCTGAAACTCAAAATGCAACCAAAAATAAATTAAAATTTTTAAAAATTAAAAAAGAAATTCCAAGTTAGAATTAATAAGAAAATGTTGCAGAGTTCTAAATCAAAGAGGGTGTAATGACTGTGACTTAATCTGACACCAAACATTAATAAAGTTAATTGAAATGGAGGAGAAAGGAAGTTGTTTACTCAAATTTAAATGACCATCAGCAAGTCATTTTGCCTGGTTTGTATGAGGGAGAACTTCTGAGATGCAGTTTCCACGCCTGTTAAGTGGGTATAATAATATATTATCAACCTCAAAGTATTGTGAGAAAAAGCCTTTGGAAACCTTAAAGTGCTATTGAAAGATGACTTTCTGTGGTTTCTTTTCACTTTCTCTTACCCCATATCCAATCAATTGTCAAGTCTTACAGATTCTACTTCCACACCTTACCCTGCCTATCCTTTTCTCTCTCTCTGCTTATATAGTCGTCACCATAGTTCAGAATTTCAATACCTCTGCCTCAACTATTGAAATAGCCTCCTCTCAACCAATTAACAAGTCACAAGCAAAGGGGCTTATATGGTAATGCAGAAGTCAACAAATACACATATAAGTATACAGAGAATAAATATTTTAAAAATTTTAAAAATTTAAAAAAATTTAAAAATTAAAAAATTTTAAAAAATAAAATACAGAGTCATTTGGAAAGGAAGTTGATAGCAGTTGTGGGCATCAGGAAAGGCTTAATGTAGAAGATGGTGTTGCATTGCATTTTAAAAGAAGAGGGAAATTCTATGAGGCCGAGGTGGGAAGGGAGTGTATTCCAGGTATAATGGAGTGGCAGCACAAAAGCACTAAGTTGGTAGAGTGTCCTATGTGAGGACCAGAGAGAAAACTGGATTGCAGAGTCCTGGAGTCCTGGAGTCCTACAGAGGAAGTAATGAAGCTAGCAAGATAGGTTGGCACCAGGTTATGTTTCCCTGCTTCGAATGTCTCCCTTTTCCATCTTCTCTCCATATAGCTGCCAAAATAATCTTTCTGAACCTGAGGTCTGACTACATCACTCCCCTTTTTGAAAATCTCCATACCTCCCTTTAGATTAAAATAGAACAAAATACAAATTATTCAGCTTGTCATTGAAAGCCCTTCATGTCTGATTACAGACTACCTTTCCACATTGATTTCACAGTTTTCCCCTCTAGGAACTTACATTTTCAGACCAACTGATCCACTTGCTGATATCTAAACTTTATATTCCACATCCCATTTGATATCTCTATGCCCCTGGATAGGCTTTCCCCATACCTGGAATTATGTCCTCACCTGTGCCTCTCAGAATGGTTTCATTTAAGATTCAGCAGAGGTGCCAGCTTCTTAGGAAAGCCTTTCTCCATATCACTATTGTTATTTCTCTCTCAGTCTTCAAACTATCTTGCATTTATTTACTTATTTGTTTACATGGTTTCTGGTTTTTATTTCTGTGTTCCGATGTTTTGTGAAGTACCTTATACATTTTTGTTTTGTTGCTGTTTTGTCTCAATCTATAATTCAATCTATAGCATGTTCCTGATGCGATACCTCCCTCTGACAGATTAGTAATTGGTTTACAATGTATAGTCTTAGAGAGCTGTCCAGAGGCACACAGAGGTTAAGCTACTTGTCCAGGGTCATACAACCAGTGTCAAAAGTTTACTTTAAATACAGATCATCCTCACTTCAAGGCTTGCTCTCTCCGTTATACCACCCTGACTCACTAGCTTTTTAAGAGATATTTGTTGAATTACATTGAATAGTATGGTTTGATCATATTTTCAATAAGCTCTCCTTATTCAGATCCAAATCTCCAGAATGCTTCCTGCAGCTCTGATCCCAAAAGATCCCATCTCTTTCCACAGCTTTCATTTGGGGTAAAGGGATGGAAAATGTCTAATAGTATATGTAATCCTGGTTATATCCTTGGAGATATTTTCCCTGACTCTCTCCCACAGCAGATGAAAATATTAAAATGGAGTATTCAACCATTCTGGAGCAGGGTTACAGGCACAGTGGAGGAGTGGAGTCCACAGCACAATTTAGTAACCAAGAAGCCTGGGAAGATAGAGCTGGGATGCCCCAGACTTCCTTTACCCCTACTCTCTCAGTTCTATCTCAAGGCACTCCTGAATTGCTGAATTTGCAGGAGTCTGAGCTGGTCCCTTCCCCATCTGTTATTATTAAACCAAATACACTGCAAAATCTGCAAAATGTACATGGGGGTTACAGGGAAAGAAATCACCCCAAAAATTGCATTAGGTTTAGTGGTAGCCCATCCAAACAGAATCCTTTTCTTCATCCTCTAACAGCCTTGGTTTTCTCCCTTGCCTTCATTTCCTTCTTGAGATCTCAGATCCAACAAGTTTTCTTGTGTTTTTTTTTTTTAGTTCACATATTTTCTTTTTATGTACATAGCCAGTTGACTGGCAAGTGATCCCTAAGCTACCAAATAAAAGTACCATCTGTTTCTTCCTTTTGCCTGCTATATAGCATCAGCTTTCTCTCTTGTGGTACTAGGAGGACACTGTCACTAAGTTTAAGCCAGTTACTTTGGTTTACTCAATCTGATGAGTTCTTCTATGGAAAATCTTTTGAAACATTTTAATTGTTGGGAGTCCCTTGCTCAAAGACAAACCTGGGAAGTATGCAGACATCAGAGTAAAGAAATTTCCCTGCACTTACAACCAGATAACTGCTACAGGACAACAATTGATACAACTTTGAATATACTATCTCATTCAGGCCTCAAAACAATCTTGTAAAATGATTCCGCCATTACTAACAGTAGAGGAAACTGAAGTTCAGAAAAGTTAACTAAATCCATGAGCACTAGGCTAGTGTCAGAGGCAGGATCTGAATGTAGGTCTTCCTGACTGCAAGTTTAGAAAGCCATCTGCTACACAAAATATCTGTACTTTATCAAACCTGTGAGGATACAAAGAGCTAAAGAAGTAATTTTGACTAGAACATCCCACCTACTTTGCCATCCCCAATACATTTAAAAGTCTTCTGATGAACAGGTGTTAAGTTGAAATGAGATTCAGCAACAGGACAGGGAAGGGAATGTGGAGGAATCTTAGCTCTGGATCTGATGCCGAAAGCAAAGTGGAAGAAAGTAAAGAAAAAAGATGCTATCCTAACTGGGAGGCTACAGATTATTTTGAGCTTTTGTGGGAAACATAAAAGATCTCAGGGTTCTTTTCTTCTTCTTCTTTTTCTTCTTCTTCTTCTTCTTCTTCTCTTCTTCTTCTTCTTCTTCTTCTTCTTCTGACAGTTTAGAGTGAATGGCTGGGGCTGTATGCTACATGGTTCACTTCTTTCTAAAATACTTAAAAGTATTTCTTTCTTTCTTTCTTTCTTTCTTTCTTTCTTTCTTTCTTTCTTTCTTTCTTTCTTCCTTCCTTCCTTCCTTCCTCCCTCCCTCCCTCTCCCTCTCCTCTCTCTCTCTCTTTCTTTCTTTCTTTCTTTCTTTCTTTCTTTCTTTCTTTCTTTCTTTCTTTCCTTCTTCCTTCCTTCCTTCCTTCCTTCCTTCCTTCCTTCCTTCCTTCCTTCCTTCCTTCCTTCCTTCCTTCCTTCCTCCTCTCTCTCTCTCTCTCTCTCTCTCTCTCTCTCTTTCTTTTTCTTTCTTTCTTCCTTTCTTCCTTCTTTCCTTCCTATCATCTTAGTTCCCATCTCTGTCCTCTTTCAGACATTACCTGATGCTCATAATCTAAACTCAGAGCCCTAGCCTTTCTCAAGAGGAGTGAAATGGAGAGGAAAGGAAGTTCACAGAGGCCTTGGGATACTTAGGGTTGGATTTCTTTCTTCATATACAGTCCCATTCCTGTGCCCCGTGTCTCCAATAAATGTCCCTGTGTAATGGCATACTTATAAAGTCCTGGTTAATGCCTCAATTACCCTCCTCCACCCTACCCCCAACATATGGACTTTCCTCCTCTCACTAAACTTTCACTTCTTTGGGACTGTGCCTTAATCCTGTTTGTCTCTATTGCAGAAGGAAAAAACCTTGTGTCCCCCTCCCCCCGTATTGTTTATTATGCAAACAAACAAACAAACAAAAAAACCCCCATAGACTCGAAGCCAAGGGAACCAGGCAACTTTGCAGATTGGCAAGTGAACCATATGAGGTTTGCAGTAGGATTGCCTGGGAAAGAGGAGCTACGTTTATGGACTACAACTTTCCGAGAGAATTTCTCTGGCTCCACAGAAAGCAACAGAATCAAAGGGTATCTCCTCAAGATCGTTACTTCGGGAAATGCGCCCAGACCGAACGATACTGAAATCTGGTTCGTACCCTGTTTAAAGTAACTTTCTCCTTCTGAATTTAGTTCCAAATTTGCGGCTTTAAACAAAAGTTGGAAACAAAACAAAGCCTGGCGAATGGAGGCATTGTCTTCCTAAGGTGGACTACCTGAGTTCTGGAGAATTTCCCCTTCCTGCTTCCTTAAGTTTCGGGCCTTGAACATTTAAAGAAGAAAAAAATCAACACGAATAAATCTCAAAAACCCGGTTTTGGGGGTGGGGTGGGGTGAGGTGCGGCGCGGCATTGTGGCATTAACTCTCTACACCGTGGTTGGATTGTAACCTCTATATGCTGGTGTTATTGTTATTTTCTCTCGCCGCCCGAATCCTTCTTCCTTCTTAGGTTCAGGAATGGGGATGTAGGGAACAAGAAACTTTCTGTCTTTGGGCTCTGGTAATAAATGCCCCAGCAAAGAGGCTGAACACAACAAGCAGTGACGTCCCCCAGTGAGTGAGCATCTGGCTGAGGTTGGAAGGGTGTGCTTTCTGAAAGGGATTGGGAGAGGAGAGAGGAGCAAGATTTACACAGATCGAAGGACAGAATCATAAAGGTATCAGTGCTGTGTGCTGACAAGTAAAATGGTCTTTTTCATTAGAACTGCTCTATTGGGTAGAGTAGGAGAAAGCTGTTTAGACACTCCCTGCATGTACATCATTAAAACAGGAGTAAAAGTGAATGTATTAATAATTGAACCAGAAATTAAAAACCCCAAAAGCTTATTCTTAAAAGAGTCAAGTGATGAAAAGTAGGGTGGTTTGTGCGTGTTTACTTAAATCTCCTTTAATTTTGACTCATCCTCGCCTGGGAAGAGATACTAAACATCTCTTTTTTTGTCATTACCCTTTTCTCTTTCCCACAGATTCTTTGGTATGTGTACTGGCTGATAAGGCCAGTAGGAAGGCAGAGAATACTCCAGCAAACAAACGCGAAGGGTAGCGCTGTAGCTTGGACAGCTCTGGTCCTTTGGAGTCAGGAGAACTGGATTTTATTCTAGCTCTGCCAACTAGCTTTGTAACCTTCCCAGGACAGGCTTCTTCTCCACACGCCATCCAGCTAAAGATCAGGCTTCTCTACAGCCTAGCCAGTTACAGGACCGCAAAGTATGACCTAGAAAGATTTTAAACTGTTCAGAACTTCTGTCTTTCCCCACCCATCCCCGTTGACAATTGCCTCACCTGGCCCGCTGTTTTAGGCCGGTGCTATGCATCATTTCTCTCCCTCCTCCCTCACCATCTTCTTTTCAGCCACCACCCTTCTCCACCAAGTCTTGAAATTGCTGCACACTCTCCCACTCCTCCCACCCCCTCTCTTGGAAGCATTATCAAATCAGTCTGCCGGTTCTTGAAGGGGTTATGTCAGTCTGCTCTTCTATGGCCCCACTCTTAGTTCCCATAACTTCCAGGACCAAAGTAGTGTTTCCTGGCCCCAACTACTCTACGTATGACATCTCCACCTATCTGAGGGCAGGAACTATCTTTACTTTTGTACTTGTTATAGCCCAATTTTATGCATGAGCACTGTGCTAGATACATAGCAAGACATAAATAACATTTTTTTTAAAAAAATTCTTCATTCTTTGCCTAGCTAGGCTACCTTTAAAACCCATTTCTATCTTGAAAATCCTATTATTTTGTGATTCTAAAAGTACTGACTTACTCCCCAAACTTTCTGCCCAATAGTTCCTATAGTCCTTGTGCTCAGCTGGGCCTGGGTTGAAACATAGTCTGAGAGAACTCTTCTTCAGCTTCATCTTCATGTTCTTCAAACAGTCCCCCTTATCCTTCCTCAATCTATAGCTAGAACATTGAGAGCATGGTTTACGAGGAAGAGCCCTCTCTTAAATCAACCTAAGTAAGTCGGTATCAGAAGACAAGACTTGGTGCTAAAATGTCCTTTAATCTATCTAGTCACTCCCAATACACAATCCCAGTCTTTATAAATTGATCTAATGCTTGCCTCTGAGGGAGGTAGCAATCCTGTTTCTCCTACTATAACCTCAGAGCTCGGCTGTAAAAGTTAAAACTGTGTGGAGCCCCCACCTCTCCACATTAAACAGCTTACAAATAATTTTTCATAATTGAGGTCTTCCTAAATACAATCCTTTCCTAGCATCCATCCATGCTTCTTTCCATCCCCAAATTCGGGGGGGAAATGCTATATAATGTTTAGGACTGCTGCTCAGGTATCAAAGGAGGATAGAAAAAGAATTTGTTTTGAGGGGGAGGAGGAGAACCTAGGGGAGACTGCTGGCCTTCCGGGGAAACAGTATCCCACTCTATTATATTCTGCTTTGACTGACATCCCCCCCCCCAACAAAAGGTGTTCCAACTAAAATATTAATAATAAGAAATTCAGTTCAATTTATTATACCTCTACTTTGTGCAAGGCATATGTATAACCGCAGCCTATGGAAATGAATGATATACATTTTTTTTTAAAGTCCCTGTGTGAATGTATCTCTAATCTTCTCTGATTATGTTTGTTCTGTCTCGCTCTGTGCTTGCTTTTCCGTCCTAGACTTCCTTCTCCGCTCGATTCTGGAGATGTAAGGAGCGGGAATGGAAGCTTGTCTCAAACCTGAGAAAGAACACCCAACCCGTATTTCTCAATTTCTATCCAGCGCTCAACACCTAATTAGAACATGCATTCATAAAATAATAACCCACCTGACCGAAGTTTGAATGCAGCAATGACTTTCAGAGATCACTAACTCCCTTAGTCCAAGGATGTAAATTATAATTTTGATCTTTGAGGATTCAGGACTTGAGGAGGATGCACCACTTTCCAGGGAGTGAGAGAGGGGTCATCCAGTCCCAGATCAGGAAAGAGCAGCCTCAAGTTTTAAGACTCTACTAGCCTAGGCAAGTCTATGCAACTAGCAGAAGTCAATCCAATACGTTTCACTCTAGCGGTTAAGAATTTCTCCCTTCCACTTAACTTGTTCTCCCGTCTATACACTTTTATGGAGAGGAACTTCTGCTTACCGGTCTGTGCCCCTATCTACACAAATGCATGATACACTCTCGTGTGCATTTGTGCCATGACTAGCTCTTGATCTAGCCACAACCGCTACTGAGCTGCTTTGTGAGCTCTTTTTACACAAAAAGCTAGGTCTTTCCTCCTCCCTAAATCGAGTACGTTGTTGTCCCGCGTTTAATGGACTCAAGACAGAGGAAAGAAAAGGAACACCGAAATCCAGGACTGATTCTCAGGCTTCGGGGTAAATTCACAGGCTGAGAAGGTGGAAACAGGGATACAGGAAACTCCACTTTGTATCCATTGCCTACTGAGGACAAAGTGGGAGTCCTTCACCACTGAGAAACTCCAGAAAACCCTGAATTTATCAGTGCACTTTACTCAGTCAGCCAATCAGTAAAATAAGCGTTTATTAAGCACGGTGCTGGCCACTATGCTCAGGGTTGGGGATAAAAAGAAAGGCAAAAAGAGTCCCTGCTCTCCAGTTCTCAAACTAAGTTGGGGGGGGGGGAAGAGGAGAGACAATACGCAAACAGCTATGTACAACAAACTATATGCAGGATAAATAGGAAGTAATCAACCGAGTGCTCGGGAAAGCCTTCCCGAAGAAAGTAGGATTACTACTCCACTTCTCCGTTGGAATTTGAGGTTAAATTACTTTTTCCCCCCACGAAGAAAGAGACTACAATTCACATAAGAAGCTGGAGAGGCGATGGTAATAATATATCAACACCGATAATTATTAGCCCCTTTCCAAATTCCTATGGGACTTTCTTGGAAACTCTCTAAAATAACACATCACATAAAACAACTTTCCCTAAAAAATTGCATTCTAATCTTAAAACTATTTGAATTTGCCTTGAATCATATAGTTTATTTTATTATTTTTAAAGTTATATGCTTCTGATTAATTTCACGTTTCTTAGAAGAAAGAAAAGAAATTCCAAACCTGCCTGTCCATAGTGTTAGAAAAGTTTTTACAAACAAATTTTGCAAGTAGCAACTAATCTTCGTGAGGGGGAAGGGATCAAGGTGGTCATCTATCATCTTTTTATTTTATTTTAGCTGGTCTGATCTTAATTTTCTCTATGCCCTCCCAGTTCCAGATTAATACTTCGGATTTGTCTGGCTGGTATTTGAAGACTATTTACCCAGAGAGTCCAGGCCCAACATAAAGACCTGATGTCGCACTTACGTAGCGAAACTCTTAAGAGGACATTAACAATATTTTAATTTCATTTCGTTCATCAATTTCAAGAACAAATCAAGTGACAAATTACTCCCCTGGAATTTCCCAACTTGAAATCTTTCTCGGGGAGGAAACGCCTGGTAGTGTGTGTTTTCTATAGTGGGATGGAGTTTGTGTGCAACCCCGCTTGAGAGGCCGAGCAAGAGAATTGATTGTAATCAGTATAACTAAATTTGTAATTTCAAGGAAAGTTAACCAGGAGACCGAGATAGACACAGACTTAGATTAAATCCAAAGAGAGTCACAGGCACAGAGATAGATACTGAGATGAAATTCGTCCAAATACTGTCACTGGCAAGAATATCTTCCATACTCGCGTAGTACTATTTCTCCCTCTCCCGGGATCAGAGCCTAAGTAATCTCAGCTGAGCTCCCTAAAGCTCTGCTCTTGTGATATGTAGAGAAGGAAAAGGAGAGGGACGGCAGGTGTCAGAAGACAGGGAGCTTCTTCCTGCCTGTTTCCTCTCTCTCACCTTCCATTAGCAGCCCAACACACACTCTCAACTATCTGACAGTGATATCGCAGGCCAGCCTGGGCACGTTCACCCCTTAGGAGAATTTAGATTTTATTTCTTTTTCTCCTTCTCTTTTCCCCTCCCTACTCTGGGTTGGAGGTCCCGGAAGTCCCAGTCTTTCCCTCCCGTGCCCTTGCAGATTAAGTGTAATACTTCTCTTCCATCCCGGATGCCTCCGTCCCCCTGCTATGCACATTGACTTTAAAGCCACCAACTTCTCATCGAAGTCTCTTTACCCCAGGAAATTCCCCCATTCCCCTGGGGGAAGCTAATAAAAATAATTTCAAGACCGGGGACCAAACACAAGGGAAAATAAAGGAGGGGGGTGGTCGAAAGGGGGGGGAGAAGCCAGATCTTAATTAGCTTCCACACAGAAGATCAAGTTATGTAATATGTAACTAATTATAGCCACCTGCTTCCAAGGAAAATCCACTTGGGTCTCCGGACTGGGAAGAGACCTTAAGGTTCAACGTCTCTTGTGGGTGCACCTGCTCTTCCTACCCACGGGGCACCACCCGCATAGCATGAGTCAGGGTGGGCTCTGACACTTTTTTCTTTCCGTGCTCCCCACAGACTGCAATCTCTCATCACGAGAGTTCAGAGAGACCTGTGTGGGACGTTGAAAAAAAATGCAGAACCAGCCATGGAGGCAGGATGGCAGATAAATAATTTTAGAAAGAAAGCTGTCAGCTATATTTCAGGCCAAAACGTTTAGACCGAGGTCTAGTCATGGTAACTTGCTGGAGTCATGCCCATGTCCTTGGCGGCAGGCTCGTAAGATTGCGTTTGCAGGGGATTCAAGGAAATATTGCTTATGTATTTGTTTGTTTGTTTACATCTATGCCTATGGGCAACGGCTGAAAGAAGTCAGGAGTGGGGAAATGTCACCCAGCTGTATGTGTGTTGTATCACAAAAATCTGTTTTAGACAGTATCATAGCCATCATTTCGCACATTCAGTTCAGCTCTTAAAATGGAGATTTCCTTTCTACTTTATATTAGGAATAGGAAAAGAAACTATTAAAATTAGCCTCTCCTGTCACTTTCTCTTTTCTAAAACCTCAGTCTGTTTTTGTAGAGTTGATTCTCTCAGCCCTTCCAAGTCCCAGCTAAAATCTCAACTACAGGAAACTTTTCCCGAATCTCCTTAATTCTAGTGCCGTCTCTCCGTATTACTTCCAATTTACTCCCTAAGTAGCTTGGTTGTACACAGTTGTTGGTAAGTTGTCTCTACCATTAGACAGAGCTCCAGATCACGGACTGTTTTTTGTTTGTTTGTTTTTTAAATTTTACTTTGTATTCCCAGTGCTTAGCACAGTGCCGGACACACAGTAGCCTCTTAATAAATGTTTATTGACTGATTCCCACTCAGAGTCTGCCAGGGGCTGCCATGTTATATCTGTTTCGAATTATAGAGGGGGAAAAAAAGGAAAGATCTGAGTGACAAGGTATCTGGGGACATCCTAAAATTACTCATCACATCCTTTCATGCATTTCTGTCTTCTGCTACTATTTTCCTGTGAGGTCTCATTCTCTGCTGCTGGGGCTAGGCCCAGAGCTACACTGTCCTGATTGTAGTTGTGAGGTAGACCTCAGGAATTGAAAAAGCTATATGCTAGTTTTGTGTGTGCCTGTTTGTTAAGCCAGTAAAAGGTTCTTGTTCTCCCCCTCCCTGCTGAGAGACCACTTAAGAAAGGTAAGCAGGAAAACAAGCAAAGAAGAAAATTAGCTTTGCTAACCTGGGAAGTTAGATTTAAATTTCAGGTAAACCTAGTTTGTTTCGTTTACCTTTTCTGCTTCAGCATTCTGAACTTCTCTCACCATCTTACCTTTTCACCCAACCCCAATCCTGTTCCTTCTCTTTGTCCAGTCCCAACTTTCTCTACAGGCTTTATCGAGAGAAAGCTCCGCTAGCGCTGGCATCTTCCTAACCTTAGTGCAGCAAGCGCCTTACCGTAATCTTGCCTTTTTGAGCTACAACACAGGTCAGAGAAGGGTTCCTATGGCTGTTTCTCACCCTTTCCATACCCCACCCCCAGTCGCTAACTGGTCTCTAGAGCTGCAACAATTCCCTGTCTGAGCAGAACTCCCCCCCCCCACGCTCAGTTCTCTGTTCTCTCCACCTCCTTGTAAAGCTGGCCATTCTTTCCTCGCCACAGCTGGACGACAAAGAACATCTCACCTTCTGGAAAGACTGCTCGCATTTTTAGGTAGCTGGTGGTGAGCCGAATGATGGATGCCTTGTCTAGCTGAGAGGTGATGGCCGAAGGAAGGGGTAGCAACTTGGCCAGTTCATAAAATTCTCCATTTTCTTTTTCCCTTCTTGTCTTGGCTGCATTCTTGGACTTCTCCTTCATCGTGCCACTGCTTTGGGCATATTATATTAGACGCGGCCCACTCTCCAAATCTCCTATGCTCAGCAGCCACAACGCGTAAGGGTTTAGATTTCTAGCAATGGACTGGTTCGCCAGGAATAAGTCGATCCTTTTGGCCGCGGGTGAGTGAGGAGAAAGAACAAGATCAATTCTCCTGAATAGGCCAATTCAGGCATGTGATAGATACAAAAGCAAGGGATAGCAGCACTGTAGGGAAAGGAAACTGAAGAGGTGATGTCAGGTTAGAAGTTCAGTCTGCTAGGTGAAAGACCCCCGGATCAAGGAGAGAGAGAGAGAGAGAGAGAGAGAGAGAGAGAGAGAGAGAGAGAGAGAGAGAGAGAGAGAGAGAGAGAGAGAGAGAGAGCGCTCTCGCCTTGTAAAAAGGCCTGGAGAAGCAGACTGGAGACACAGCTGTGGCGTTGGCAACAGTATCTGAGGCTTCAGGAGGTCTTCTTGCCCAGAGAGTTGATTTCTTGAGGCTTGGATAATTTACTCTTATCGAGCAAAACCTAAGATAGGAAATTCTCGCTCTGGCTTCTCCCTGTAGCAGCCCAACAAGAAACCATGCTCTGGAGTTGTTAGTGTCAATCAGTAATCAAATGACTGGCTCTCTCTCTCTCTCTCTCTCTCTCTCTCTCTCTCTCTCTCTCTCTCTCTGTCTCCTTCTCCCCTTTCTTCCCTCTCCTTTCCTCTGTCTCCCCCCTCCCAGTTTTCTTCTTCCTTTCCTCTTTTTTTTTAAATTTGGAGGTGAAAATATGGAGAAGAAAATTTGATTTGTTTAGTCCTTAACTAAGGGGAAAAAACTGTCTCAAAACCCTAGGCCGGTAAACAAAAGGCAATTCCAAACCGCAGCAGCAGTGGCAAGAGTAGGTAAAGCCAATGAATGAGAGTCCGAGATGGGGGTGAGTAGGGGTGCTGGTCAAAATCAGCAGCTCTCCTCTTTTCTTGGCGCTCTTGCCTGGGAGATTCCGCTCCGAAAGGAGGACTGTGTGTCGGTTTGTTTTTCTTCCACGTGCTTATGAGCTATGTTTGTTTATTACAGACCTGCCTTCCTGTGGAGTCTGACAGTCCCTCTTGCTCTGAGGAAAGAAGGGAGAGAAGGAGAGAAATGGGGAGGGGGTGTAGAGAGGCAGGTGATGAATGAATCTCTCTTCCTCGACATTCCGTCTTCCCAAAAGTCACATGACAGTTTCTATATTTCCACTTTGCTAGTTTTCCCCAAGACATCCAAGAGCTCTGGAAATGTTAAAGAACTCTGCATGCTTACATACATAACATTATGCATATCATATATATGACAAGGAATAGGTTATGAGAAATCACTCAGGGAAATTGAAGGAGAAAAGAGAAGAAGAGGAGGAGGAAAAGGAGTAAGAGAAAAAGGAGGAAAGGAAAGAGAAAAAGGAGGAGGAGGAGGAAGATGAAGGGAAGGGCCTGGCTATGGAAAAGACCAGAGAAAGGCAGAAATGAAAAGAATGAGGAGGAAGGGGAGGGGATCAGAGGAGTGGTGGTTAAGAAGCAGGAGTATGGGAGAAATATGAGAGAAAAGAAAAGAGGAAGAGTAAGACAAAAGATTAATTTTGTGATTTGGAAATATTTCATAAGGGGCCCATATCAAAGCTGACCTCTGTCCTCCAAATCCAACCTTGCCCATCTCCCATTTATAAATGGGAAATGTAAAAGGAAATCTCTCCCCCTCCCCTTTTCTCCTTCCTCTCTCCCAACTTCATTGGTGTAAGAGGACAGAGGGAGGGACAGAAGGAAATAGACAGGAGTAGAAAGGAAAGTCTGTCTCTCTGTCTCTTTTCTTCCTACCTGCTGGCTTCCTAGCAGGAGGTCTAAGCCCCCTCAAAAAGTACCCCCACCATTTCCACATTCATGAAAATAGAGGGAAGTTCTGAAATGGAGTTTTCAGAGTGTTTTTGCAATAAAAAAAAAATGGAGACATAACAAAGTCAATTACTTCCTGCAAAGTACAGAACAGAAGCCAGCAACTTAATAAAGTGTCTGTTTCAGGGAAGTGTGTTGCTGAGAGACCTTGGCAGAAGAGACTAGAAAAGGATAGAAAGGGGCAGAAGAAAAGATGATAATCTGATTGTATAATCCTGCTGGCCAAGATGATTTTGATTTAGTATGAGGCTTCAGAGGTTAAGCCTAGGTCTTTTCTGTAGCTTCAAGTCATTATAGATTGTAAAAAGAGCTTTTCAGTAGCTCAGGGAAGGTGAGGTTGAGCTCCTGAACATCTCTGTTAGCTCAAAAGTCTATTCTCTGCTGAGTTCCAGGGGGAGGTGTAAAACAACAAAAGAGGGAAGGTGTATGTGTAATTACATTGTTAGGTGGGGAGCACTCCCAGGGGACCTGATGTTCCTCTCAAGAACAACTACACTGGAATCAAAGTGAACACTGTTTTTTTAGCGACTAGTAATCTGAACATACGGGATTACAGAAACTATATTGTACGTAGCTATTTATAATACAGGCACACAGCCTGCTAATGCACAACTGTCTTACACACATCTCTGAGCAATTCTTTCATAGGGGCAGGTGGGCAGGGCTAAAATAAAAATCTCTTGGTGTTTCAGTGTCTGCCTATTTCCAGCAATTGGTAAATTCAACGGATATTTTGGCCTCCCCTGACAGATACAGGCCCTATACCTGGACTGGAGGAAATCGGTGAACAATCTCTTTCTCTCTTAATGGTTCCCTCCTATCTCAGATCTGCCTTTCTTAGCATAGTTGTGAGGTATCTCCACTGAAATCTTCCCAAAATGCCTCACTGCGGGTGAGACTTCACCCAGAGTTCTTAAAGACAAGTCTTTAAGCAGAGGGACTCATATTCATGTGATTTTAACAGTATAGTATAGGGCCTATGATACAATGTATTTATATTTATTACTGTGTTCTTGTCTAAAGAAGTTAGAGCTCAGAAAGAGCGCTGAGTACAGGCCTGGCGATGAACTAACTATGTGTATTGTTCAAAGAGCAGCCTGGCTCATCACCAGATGGGCTGCAGGGAGAAGAACTTTTGAATAACAACAAATCCTTTTGACAGTCTACTGGAGAAGTCATAGAGAAGCTCTGTTTTATGTTGGTGAAGGGAATCACAGAACCTTGAACTACTGAAATAAATTGTGAGAAAAGACTTTGTTTACTTGAAAGTACCATATAAATGTGAGCTATAGCATACACATGTGTACACATACAGACACTATAAATACACAGTTAAACTGATCTGCCTATCTGTACTATCAGCAAAGAGTAATAATAGCTGATGTTTATGTATAACATAGCAAGTGCTTTCGTCTCACAATAGCCCTGTGAAGTATATTCCTAGTGTAAATATCATTAAGCCCATTTGGCAGAGAAGGCAGCTGACTTTCACAATAGCCTCAATTAACTAACCCATAGTAACAAAATTAGTTCATTTGGAGTTAGGACTTCAGATTCAGTGCCCTTTCTTTACATCATTCAGCAAACTCACAGAAGTTCATGTCCCTATAGTTAAATGATGTTTTTATATGCATGTAAGCATATTGTCTTGAAGACTGTCTTCAAGTCCCTATTCCTCATGATAACTCTTACCTTCCTTAACTAGCCCAGCAAAAGATTGGAAAGTATGCTTTATTTGGAGTAAGACATCCTGGGTTCAAATCCCAGCTGTTAGGCTAACTCACCACCCTTCTTGCCCAGAGCCCAGGTACTTAGCCGTTTTGAGTATTAGTTTTCTCATCCAAGAGGCCTCTAAGGTCTTTCAAATGGCAAATTTTAACTTCCTGTTTCTTGGGTAAGATTGCTAAATTCCAAGACTGCAGGACTTACATTCATGTGATTTTAATAGTATAGTGTAGGGCCGATTATACAATGTATTTATTTATTATTGTGTTCTTGTCTAAAGAAGTTGTATAAGGCAGAAAGAACACTGAAATCAGCCTCAAGATGTGGGGTTTAAATCCCTCTTCTGACACTAGTTGTATGACTCTGAGCAAGTCACTTAACTTTTCTAAGCCTCAGTTTCCTTTACTACAAAGTGGGGATAATGATATCTGCATTACCTGCCTTACAATAATACCTGCACTCCCTGCCTCCTTGTTGTGACAATCAAATAAGCCAAAGTATGTGAGGCTTCAAAAATCTTAAAAGTACTATAAAACTTCAGTTATTATTAGTAGTAGTAGTAGGGGGAGGGGGAAAGGAAGTAAACATCAGAGAGTTTCAGTCCAAGCTTTGGTTTAGTTTTTATTTTAAAAGGATTCTTTTAAACAAGATCTTGCTATGAGTGAGCACTTCCTTCACTAACAAATTCAAACATTCTTATCCCTTGTATATAAGTGGGGGCAGGTCTTATAGAGAACTAGTACACAAGAATTCTTGTGTTGATTTTTCTCACTTTGATGAATAACCTTGTTGGAAAGGAGAGAGTCTCTTCTAAGAGAATAGTGTTTCACTTTGTAAACTGGTCAGCTGGGTCCCTTCCTTAGGCTTTCTTTAGTATTCTCTTTCCCCTCACTCAGGAACCTCGGACTATTTTTCCACTCCTCATCTTCCTTCCTTTCTTCTCTTACTCCAGGAGGACTTTCCTTCCCAAAGTCTACACTTGTGGAGGTTCTGATGATCCATTTACTTTGATAAGGGAGTTCATTCCTTGTTAGAAGAAGATTATCCTGATCCCATAAGAAGAGTAAATTAAAACAAAAATCTGGTTTTAGGAACAAAAATTTCACCTGACCTGAATTCCAATTTTCTTCAAGCCTAAGGGAAAAACACTGTATAATATTGTTAATTTTAGTAACTGGCTATCTGTGGTTTACACCTCAAAATCATCTAGCTTGAAAGTCACTTAATCAGTATGTAGTTATAAGCAGATGGGTAACCACAAACTCTTAAATTCCAGAAGATTAGGACTAGGAGGGACCTTTTAGATATTAAATAGATCAAACTCCTTAATAATAAGGCAGCTAAGGCCAGGAGAGTCAAAATGACACTCACAAGTAATTGTTAGTTGACAGCTGAAACTAGAACCCACATCAACGAAGCTTGCAGTTCAGTTCTCTGGTATATCATGCCTATTCTCCAGGTCTCAGCAAATTTTTCCACAGTCACATGCAAGTGTTTCTTTAGACTCCCCCCCACCACCTCTGCATCTGTCTGTGTGAGTCCAGGAGCTTGAAATAACCCTTGTTGCAAAGTAAAAGCTGGAAGGAGGTGAAGACTTAGCAGCAGAAACATTTCTGAGACCTCTCTGTCCAAAGAACCATACCTTTGTTAAATTGATCAATGTATGAGAGAATCTTTTATCAGGCACCATTTCAGTAGTAGCAACAATCTCAATCAATGGTCACTGCAATTTGCAGTGCCTCCTTGATGCCTGGATCCTTCTTCATCTGGTAAATGCATTCTTTTTACTTTTAGGAATACAAGCACTTGCTTAGCAGTACTGAACCACATGTTCAGGAGACTGCAGCTGCTCTGATTCACTGACCCTCAGAAAAACTTAAAGACCAGAGGAAATTGAAGTGAAGAGAGGTTGAAAACCACTAACCCAGCCCTATTCCAACTGGACTAATTGTCTGCCTTACTGATTATGGAGTAACCTTGGGATCAAAACCCTCTTGCTTGAAGGAGGTTTAAGAGTGTTTAAGTGAAGGGACACCAGCAAGAAGAATAGGAAGAGAGACTATTACTTACTCTTCTTTTCTGTGTCAGCCTCAAGTAGGCAGTTCACTGAGGGAGGATCTCTCACTAGACAGACTTCGTATTTTTACACAAATTTACTTATATAGGTTTTCATTTTCTTTACTCAGAATTTACCAAACCCATTCCTCTCCCCTCCCCTTCCCTCTCTCCTCTACCCCACCTCCGAGCTCTCACATCTTTAGAAATTTTAAATCAGAAAACCGATCTGGAAGGAATTGTGACCTTGAAAGGGAAAGAAAGTAGATCTGTGTCTCTCGACATCTGGTTCGACTTTACCCTTCAGATGCCCCCAAACTGCCCCCCTCCCACACTTCTCTGCTCCTTCCTTACCTGCTACACAGCTTTTGCGGAAATTTATTTCAACGGAGATCATAGATCAAGAAGATAAAATTCACAGATGTTTATATAGATAAATTATGGGTTTACTGGGAAGGCAGTCCCCTGGTTGTTGATAATGCTATAGTAACACAATTTTTATATTTTGTGGGGGAGGGGTGGCATGACTACCACGTCTAGCATTGGATTAGGAAGGGGGGGACGCTTCCAAGTTACATCTCCATTGAACCCCTAAGGTGACATTTAAAGATAGAGCAAGTGATGACAACTGAAAGTTGAAGGCACTTTCTAATTCTTTGCTTCTGATTTGTCTCTCCGTGGATGTCCAAGGCTGGGATTCAACAGACTGCCAAGCAAAGTGGAAAAAGAGTCAATTACATGGCTATTCCACCCAGCTCTTCTCACTCCGTCAAAAACCTTTACCTCATCCATATTTCAAACAAGAAAGAGGTGGGTGAGTTTTTTTTCGGGGGTGGGAGGGGAGGGTTTTCTGAACAATTTCATTAATTCTTCACTTCATTCTTTATATGTAGACAGCCATCTGTCACAAGATTGTATTTCTGTCCACAGAAAGGGTATATCAAAGAATAACATCAATACATAGTAATAAAATGTCAATTGATACAAAATATTTTAAAATTACAGGTATTCGCCACTAATTTGTTCTTTTTGATGGAGGAGTACAATATTTGCACTTCTCTAAAATACAGTAAAGAACTAATAAGAACATAGGTCTTTTTATTTAAAAGAATTATTTCAGTTAAAGCTATCCTTTTAGCGAAAGTGCTTTATTTAGACTGTTCCTTGTTTAATTATCTTATTACTTCACAGGGAACCAAAGTAAATCGTCCCTCACAAGACAGCAAAAACAAACAAATAGTAATTAAGAAGTCCAGGGTTCGGTGTAGCTCCTTTATCTACAGTTATTCTTTCCAGCCAAAGAAAATTATCCCAGGTTAAGAGTTTAATGGCGGCTATAGGTAAGTAAATCTGTTTGGTTCTCCTGCTTTCAGAACTTAAAACACGAAAACAGAGCACTATATGGATCAACCCAATTCTCTTCACTCTTCGGTCTTTTTCTTTCATTGAGAAAGCTTCGGAGTCTTGCCAGAAGGCTATTTATGCTCCCAGGCACCTCAGCTGCTTGTTTTCTGGGCAAATTTACGTAGGACCAGCTTGAAGCTAGCTTTCCTCTTTATTTTTTACAAAAGGACAAAGACTTTGGTCCCTTCAGACTTCTCTTTCACGGTCAGGGCTAAGGCTTGAGGATCTTAGGACTAGAGAAGTAGGGTGGGGAGGGGGTGGGGAAAGAAAGAATTAAAGAGAGAAGAATAATAAGGTTTGAGATCAGAAAAAAATCTCTCACCAAAAACAAATGAATATGTGGATGCATAAATGCTGCCCTCTTCGCTTTCTTTCTCAGGGTAATGTATTTAACTGGACAAAACACCTTAGTGTCACTGATATTAGAGTGTAAATAAACCACCAAAAGAGCGGATCTAATTAGAGCAGAAAGAAACCATTCTTGCTTTTATAAATTTTGGCAAAACCTTTAGCTACTCCCCTCCCAGACAATCTCTTTTTTCGTTTGTCTCTGGGAAAGTGCATAGAGACACTCCAGTGCTGCAACACAACCCTTAATTGTTCTCGACACCCCTGTTCAAGAGAAATTGACGAGAAGCTCAAGGAAAAATTGTACTTCAGGGTAGCGAGTTGTAGGGAGAAAAGGTCCCAGAAGGGGAAAAAGATGGAATATAGAGTATTAGGGGTGATGCGAAGCGTCAACTTTTTGCCCTTCCAACTGTCCAAAAAGAAAGACAGTTCATTCAGGTGGAGTAGGGATAGCACTATCTGACTCCTAGGGCCATACCACGCTGCAGTCTTTGTATTTACCTTTTAACCTCCTTCCTTCTTCTTCTGGGAGAAATCTATGTCCTACTTTAATAGAAACACTGTTTTCACAAATCCCGCTGCAAAGAAAAGGCAGTCCATCTGCTCTCTGGTAAGACCTGTCTTTACTTCCCCAAAGTCTACAGCTAACCAGGCAGGGACGGGACAGGAAAGGTAATTTCCATTTGAGAAGACTTCTGAGGTGTTAAAAAAAAAAATCCGAACTCAACCGTGTGTACCGGAATACCTCAATGGTTAGACTCACAATGTAATACATTTAAAATCAGAAGACGTATCAGTTTATTAACTAGATCTGACATGTAAAGGCCATTTTCAGTTTGTGAAACCCTAAAAACCAAGAACGTGAAAAAAATATCCTTCTAGATCTCCATCCCTCACCCCCAACCCCACCCCCGAAAATTTCTGTCAGCTTCAAGTAGGCAGATCACTGAGGGAGGATCTCTCAGTAGACAGACTCATTTTTATACGTTTACTCATAAAAGTAGGCATTCTCTTTACTCAGATTTACCAACCCCATTCCTTTCCTCTTCTGAGCATGAAAGCATACAATAATCCGGTAATGATTTTTTTTTTGACTGGAAGTAGTTTGATCGTAAAGAAAAGCGACTAAAATAACGGCCTCGCCTGAAAGCTAAGCTATACGGAGGAGAAAGAGAGCCAGTGTATTCGAAACTGAAAACCGGTAAATGCTTCCTACTAAATAAAGGTTAGGGCGAGATTTGAAATCGTCCTCAGGCACATCGTGGGAGAATAAAAATTCCCAACGAATTTTTGTTGGTGCTATACAGGTATTCTAAAGGCGTGTCCCTTAATATTCTCTTCAGTCTATTGGAAGCAAGAGAAAAGACTATAAAACCTCCAGAAAACCTAAACAAAGCTTCACAGTTAGTCTAGTCCTCCAGCCCCCAGGTTTGTTTGTTTATTTGTTTGTTTGTTTATTTTTAAAAGTTTATTTTGAAAAGAATCAGTCCATGGATTCTCTGGAAACCCTTAAGTAGAGAGAAATCAGTGCAGGGAAAGTTGGAGTTCTAATGGCTCCAGCGGGCTCACGGCCCAGAGGGAATGAAGGAAGAGAACAAAATTCCTTGGTTTGCAAGAATTCATACTGAATTCTGTTTTCAAACACTGCTGAAGTGGGGGGTAAGGGATAGAGGGAATCTCTTAACTTGGGGTCTCCCTGGAAAACTTGGGAGGGTGGGCAGCTGGCCGTGGCTACAACTTAATTAAAAACAAACAAAAAAAGTACTTATCTGTTTATGTTGGGGTTGGAAATGGGAGGGGAAGGCACATAAAGGCTGAACAGATTGTTTTGGGTTTTGTTCTTGTTGTTGTTTTGGTATTCTCAGGTAAAATTCAGGTAAGCACTTGATTCCGGCTAACCCCAGGATTGTCTTCATGGTAGGAAATGGCCAATCCTTTTTGGCCTAGGCCTATAGTCTCTCTTCCTTTCTTTCTTCTGAGGGTCCAATATCTTTGCTAAGACCAAGCCTAAAGCCAGAAGAATTGTTCTGGGAAGAAGGATGAGCAGATCTTTGGGTTTTGGGGAAGTGGAAAATGGTCCTAGTCTTTTCTCTTACTCTAGCTGAGAGGGAATAGGAATAGAAAAGAGGCCTTGGAGTCAGGAAGACCTGAGTTCAAGTCTTGTGTGACATGGACAAGTCATTGACTATGAGCAAGTCACTGAATTTTAGTGTCATAGGCACTGTTTTAACTAAGACCATAAACTGCTCTGCACTGCTGGAGGGAACTTCCACACTGAGAATTTCCCACCACGATGAAATCACAGTTCTGGACACTGACTAAATCGAAACAAAAACCATTATTTGTTTCAGATTTTGCCTGGGAGTTTACCACTTCCACCCATTTTGGCCCTGAAGTGGGGAAAGCAGAGGAAGAGGAGGTGTATTTATTGCAATTTGAATGTCCCAATTAAAGAAGAGAGTTGTTCCTTTCCTGAGCCATCTTCCAATGCAACCTGGTTTTGGAATATATTACCTATTAGCTTTTTGGTCCCCGATGCATCTTTCCCAGATTCCTCCTGCATTGCTGTGTGACATCTGTCTGGTGCATGTTGTTCCTGTTTCCCATTAACCAGTCTCATGACTTACAGTACCAGAGAATGAGATCCCAGCCCATCACCCCAGTCATACCATCTGGGTCTGAAGTTCACCTAGCACAGCTTGTATGACACCATTAGGGACGATTAATGATTGGTCCCAAACTTTGGGCTTCATGTCATCATCTTTCTGCCTATACCTGTACCTTTTGCTGTGTTTCTGCTTTCCCTAAAGACTTTGAATCATATTACTTTTATTAGGAGAGTAGCCAGGAGCTAAGAAATGCATATTCTCTGGAAGAAGTTTTGAAGTGTATTGGAAGGGGGAGAGAATGAATAATTTCCAAGCTGATTAAAAACAGAGAACTTTGCCCACTGGTTCAGTTGCTGGTGTTGGGCACAACTGAAATGCTTTATCCCTGAAGGAAGAGGAGCTCCATAAACCCCAAACCCATAATGGCTCAATAGGGTGCCTCAAGCTCTTCATTTCACCTGCGCTTTTTTGTTTGTTTATTTTGGAGAATTGAGCTTTGTTAGTTACTTATGCTCTGACCCTGAGAAAATCAGGGTGTGCCCTTCAATGCTGGATCAAAATCCCATATAAAAGACATTAGGAAAATATATGACAGAATGAGAATATTAATATTAAAAAAGTAGTCCTCCCAAGGCATCCAGTTCAGTCATAGGGCATAATAACTATCACAAAATGGAGTCCTACCATTCCAGAGGCTGAGGAGCAAAGAGGAAAGATGTATTGAAGATTGGGCATACCTTTGTCTCTAAGATCAAGGATAATTGAGAATTAGACCACTTAAAACATTGTTATAACAATAACAATAATAATCATTATTTCCTATGAAATATCTCTTTTAGCTGACCTAGTCCAACAATATAAAGTGAAAGACTGATGAATTGTAGAGTTAAACAGAACAGTATAGAAGTAGGAATGATTCAGGCTTAAGCCACAGCTTTTCTTTCTTTCTTTCTTTCTTTCTTTCTTTCTTTCTTTCTTTCTTTCTTTCTTTCTTTCTTTCTTTCTTTCTTTCTTTCTTTCTTTCTTTCTTTCATTCTCTCTCTCTCTCTCTCTCTCTCTCTCTCTCTCTCTCTCTCTCTCTCTCTTTCTCTCTTTCTTTCTTTCTAATAAAGCCAAACAGAATAATACAGACAATTCCACGAACCCCCTCACTTCACTATGCTCCCAAAGACTGTCATATTTTTTTTTCCCTCTGTGGAATTCTTCACCTGTGTTTCTCTTTAACAAACCAGAGTTTAAACTGGGGGTAGGGACCCTACGGGTCTCAAGGTCACATATGGCCCTCTAAGTCCTTAAGTGCGGCCCTTTGACTGAATCCATACTTCATGGAACAAATCCTTTCTCACGGGCCTGCTCACAGGTAGTCTAAGGGTTTCAACTTGAGCTTTGGTTCTGTCAAGGCAGATTCTTCCAGGTTATTTTTTCTGAAAGTTTTTCTGTACTTGAAATATAAATTCATTAATTTAAATATTTCATTAATTCAAGGCTCATCTTTTCAAATATGCAGCCTTAGTGGGTGGTTCAATACCAGCCAAATAATTTATCACCTGGTGTTCATTCCTTAGTGATAAGGCCTTTCAGATTTATGTAGGATGGTCCTCTCCTGTCAGATATACATTGTGGTAAATGCCTTTACTTTCTAAAGTATCCCATTTGTTTCTTTGTCAGATACAGATATTCCCAGAGGCTGATAATGCTATGGGCCTGAAGTCAGGAAGACCTGAGTCCAAATCCAGTCTTAGACACTCACCAGCTCTGTGACCTTGGACAAGTCATTTAACATCTATTGTCTCAGTTTCCTCAACTGTTAAATGGGGGTTAGTGATAGTGCCTCTTCCTGAGGAATGTTGTGAGGATTAAATGAGGTATTTGTACAATACTTGGCACTTAGTGCAGGGCCTGTGCAGTAGGAGCTAAATAAATGCTTGTTTCTTTTCTTCTTTTTTTCCTATCATGGAGGAGATAAGAAGAAGAAAAAAAATAAAGTTAAAACTAGAGGAACTTCCGGAATAAAGATACTTAATATGAGAGACAGAACTTCTCCCAAACTTGACAAAACCACAAGCAGGCAGCTAGGTTAAAAATACCTTTCAATAAGGATCAACTTCTGCAAAGCATAGAAGGAGATAAGAAAGAATATGAGAGCTGGAGGGGACCCTAAGGATTCTCCAGCCTAACCCTTTTATTTTATTAGTGATGAAACTGAGGCTTTCAGAGCTTTTAAAATCAAAATTTAAAGTTAAAATTTATTTTATCTTTAGATTTGTGTTGTCTTTCCCTCCCCAACTGAGAAAGCAAAAACCAAAACAAACCCCCCCCCAAACCAATTACAAATGCAAATATCATCAAAGAAAACAAATTCCCACATTGAGGAGGCCTTCAGAATTGAAATAACTTAACCAGCATCACTTGGACAACTAATGGAACAGTCAAGATTCATACCCAAGTCTCCTGAGTCATAGTCCAACAATCCTTATGATACACCATAAAGATGGAAGACAGACCTTATTGAGGTTGAAGTTCTATCTCTTGCTATTCATAGCTATTGCTAGTCCATTACATGACCTTCAAATAGCAGCTTCAAATGCTCTTTCAAACTGTACATCTGTATGGCAGAGAGTTCCTTCTGGTGGAAATGCATCTATGCCCTGTTTCCTTTAAAAGATCTCTCAGATTGAGTCAAGAAGTGAACTACACTTCTGAGGAGTTTAAATAACTAAGCCTTGGATATATTTCAGAATTCTAAAGTTAAAGATATTGCAAGCCAAGACTTTCCTGTGGAATAAAAGGATTTCTTTCTCTTTCTCCACCTTCCCTACCTCCGCAGAATAGTATTGCCCCGAGATATACTTGAACTGGCAGGTTGGATACCCTAGAGGGTAGCATTTACCCTAGGTTCTAGAACTAGCCTTATGATTTTGCCAGTAACCCAGTAACATTATAGCTCATGAACCCCCACCAATATGTTTCTCATGAACAATCAATCGGCCAGTAGACACAATTACTTCTTAGCAAAGGCATTTACTAAGATGGCATGGTAAAAAGAATTTCCAGTGTTTAAAAAGAAAAAGAAAACATTCTTCCCATTAAATTTGAGTTCATTCTTCCACAAATATATGGTGTCTATGGGAAGAGTAGGTTCAAACACAGAGTATAATAGCAGTGAAGCATATGTGTAGCAAAGGCAACTCCGAACTTGAACTGCAGGGAATGGAAGTCCTTTTTCGTCCTCACACAGCTCCCTTACTACAAGATGGGTTGCTCAGCTCATTTCTTAGGGTCTACTCCTCTCTGTGGCCTGACTCTTTTCTCTACTGCCATTGGTCCTTGAAGCTATTTTCTTTCTTGAGTAACTAGCTTCCTAGAATATATGTCTAGGGTATCTATTTCTACTCACTGCTGAATCCAATGTCTCCTACTGGTCTAGAGGTTTCCCTTCGTAGATAAATAAATGGCTGTTCAATATAGCTCAAAGGGCTATAAAACTGTATATACGCTTTGATCCAGCAATACCACTACTAGGTCTGTATCCCAAAGAGAACATTTTAACAAGAGGGAAAAAGACCCATATATACAAAGATATTTGTATAGCAGCTCTTTTTGTAGTGACAAAGAATTGAGAGGATGCCCATCAATTGGGGAATGGCTGAACAAGTTGTGGGATATGAATGTAATAAAATACTTCTGTGCTGTAAGAAATGATGAGCAGGCAGATTTCAGAAAAACTTGGAAATACATGTGAACTGATACTGAGTGAAATGAGCGGAACCAGAAGGACATTGTACATAGTAACAGCAATATTGTGCTATGATCAACTATGATAGACTTAGCTCTTCTCAGCAATACAATGATCCAAGACATTCCAAAAGACTCCTGATGGAAAATGTTATCCACATCTAGAGAAAGAACTGTGAAGTCTGAATATAGATCGAAGTATACTATTTTCATTTTTTTTCTTTCTCATGATTTTTTCTTTTTATCCTGATTCTTCTTTCCCAACATGACTAATGTGGAAATATGTTTAACATGACTGTACATGTATAACCTATATCAGATTGCTTGCTGTCTTGAGGAGGGGGGAGGGAAGGAGGGAGAAAAATTTGGAACTCAAAATCTTACGAAAATGAATTGTTGAAAACTACCTTTACATGTAATTTTAAAAAATACTATTAAGTGCAAAAAAAAAAGATAGATGGCTGGTTGCAGGTAGGGAGGAAAGAGAAATTCCTTTCCTTGATGCCATGATCTCTGCCCACCCCCACACCCCCCAGGCTCCATCCCTATCTTTTGCAGGTAACTACAGCTTGTAATGTCTTTGATTCTTGTACAATGAGTTTGCCCTGTTTTAGCTATTTAAAGCCCTTAAGGGTGTGGCTAATTTGTTTGCTTGGACAATCCAGTATGTTCCTCTTACCTCAATCAGAGAGGTATTTGAACTTAATAAAGGAATCTCTACAGTTACTTTAACACCTCATTAACACCTTGTGATTACATTCTGCCCTTCTGTGCAGGTTTTTGGGGGAGCCCCTCTATTGCACAGAAAACATTTTTTACTGAACATGCTCATATGAGATTTGGTACCGTTCTTAGTCAGATGTGATGGTTGAGGTGGGAGGGAGAAGATCAGGGACATGATTACATATATACAAAATCTTTTTGGTATTTGTTTAAGTCTACTTAAGGTAATTGACCAGAAAATACTAGCCTATTAAAATGGAATAAAGTATTCCCTTTAAAAACTGAATGTGTTTATTTATGTTTCCACTCTGTGTGTGATATATAGCCTATTACTTTTGCAGAAATTGTCAGTGCTGATGGATGATTGCAAAGGGCAGCAGTAAGACAATTACACCAGTGTATTTATAAGACTGAGAGAGTGCCCCTGTTTGTGGACCATGTCCACCTCCTCTTTTCCTTAAATTAAAGTATTTTACTGGGTCCCATATCAGATTGTTTTAGTTTTGGATTAGCAATTGAATTTCCTGAAAGTGTTTCTTCACTCTCCTGCCTCCAATGGAAATGCCTGTCCATTCTCTAGAGCAAACATTTATTGACCTTGATGAGGCCAATTAACATTTATAGGACATAGTTTAAAAGGTGCAAGACTCCATTTGCCCAGGAAAGGCTGTTAATCTAATTCAGAGAAAAAAAATTCCCATCTAAAAGGAACAGAAGAATAGCACACAGTGAAATTTTAAAATTATAATTTAATATTTGGATTATATTTGTACAGAAATTCTTTGAGCAGTATTTGACAGTGAATGCATTTTCCTATTTGTATTTAGTAATCTATATTTCTCAATGATCTTTAGCTTGTGTGAATAGTGTGACTAATGCAGAAATGAGTAATGGATTTTTCAAAATGCAGACATTTTGAAGTTCATTGCTAGTGTTTTTGCTTCAGAGATGGCTTAACATTTGATATGATGGTTGCCAAGGTAACTTAGATAAAAATCTTTTAGTATCCTTTCTAAATATATCATTCATAATTAAAAATGATTTACAAAATATGAATGATTACTCTGAGGTACCACCTCACATCTACCAGATTGGCTAATATGATAAAAAAAGAAAATGTTGGATGTTGGAGGGGATGTGGGAAAACTAGGACACTGATGCATTGTTGGTGGAGTTATGAACTGATTGATCCAACCATTCTGAAGAGCAATTTAGAACTATGCACAAAGGGCCATAAAACTGCATACCCTTTAACCCAGAAATACCACTGCTAGGTCTATATCCCAAAGACATCAAAAGAAAAAAAGGGGAAAAGCACCTATTTGTACAAAAATATTTATAGCAGCTTTTTTTTGTGGTGGCTAAGAATTGGAAATGGAGAGGATGCCCATCAATTGAGGAATGGCTAAACAAGCTGTAGTATATGATTGTAATGGAATATTATTGTGCTGTAAGAAATAACAAGAAAGATGATTTCAGAAAAACCTGGAAATACTTACATGAACAGAGCCAGGAGAATGCTGTAGACAGTAACAGCAATATTGTTTGATGAAGAATTGTGAATGACTTAGCTTTTCTTAGCAATACAATGATCCAAGAGAATCCCAAACTACTAATGAAGCATGCTATTTGCCTCCAGAGAAAGAACTGATATTGTTTGAATACAGATTGAAGCATACTATATTTCACTTTCTTTCTTTCATTTTTCTTTTGAGTCTTCTTGTGCAAAATGACAAATAAGAAAATATTTTACATAATTACACATGTATAACCAATATCTCATTACTTACCATCTCAGGGAGTGGAGAGGTTAAGAGGTGAAGGGAGGGATAGAATTGGGAACTCAAAAATTTAAATAAAAACCTTAAAAAGAAAAAAGTAAATGATTACATATTATGTTGAAACATGCTTTGGAGCCGTGACCTGGGTTGAGAGTCCTGTGTTCCAATAATCCTTTGTCATGTTACAGGTTGAGTTTATATAACATCAGAGTTATTATTAGCAATATGTAATTATATGTAATGGAGAAAAGTTAGAGGACTTTCCAATAAGATTAGAGGTGAAGTAGGGGCAGCTAGGTGGTGCAGTGGATAGAACACTGGCCCTGCAGTCAGGAGGACTGTTCAAATCCGGCCTCAGATACCTTAATACTTACTAACTGTGTGACTCTGGGCAAGTCATTTAACCCCAAGCGCCTTGCCAAAAAAAAAAAAAAGATTAGAGGTGAAGCATGGATTCCCATTATCACTGCTACTATTTACTATAGCATTAGAAATACTAGCAAATATTAGTAATAAGACAAAAAATAGAAACCTAGGAAATAAGTATAGGCATAGAGGACAGAAAACTTTTTTCAGATTATATGATCAGGTACTCAGAGAGCCCTAAAGAGTCAACTAAAAATTAAATGGATTACTAATGTCTCAAAGTTGTAGGATATAAATTAGATTCATTAAAAAATCAGCATTTCTATATATAATCAATAAAACCCATCAGGAAGAGCTAAAAAGAGAAGTTTCATGAAAAATTACTAAAAAGGGCATAAAATATTTAGGAGTGTATCTACCAAGATTTGCCCCAAAACTATATGAATCTAAGTATGAAACACTTGTGCAAAAATAAAGACAAACCTAAATAATTGGAGAAATATAATGGCTCATGGGTAGGTAGAATCAATATTTTAAAAACGACAATTCTGCCTAAATTAATTTACGTATTTAGCACTGTACTGACCAAACTCCAAAAACAATATTGTAGAAGTAGAAAAATAAAAATGAAATTTAAATGAGTAAAAAAATTAAGGCTCTCTAAGGGTAATAATGAAAGACTGTGAAGGAATGGCATTTATCGATATTAGATCTCAAACTATACTATAAAGCAGCAATCATCAAAATATTTATTACTGGTTATTAAATAGAGAGGTTGATCAGTGGAACAGATTAGGTGAACAAAATACAGAATCAAACAGTGTTTGAAAAGCCCAACGACCTTAGTTACTGGGGTAGGACTCAGTATGTGACAAAAAATTCTGGGAAAACAGGTTAGGAGCCTGGTAGAAATTAGGTTAGACCAACACCTCACAACATACAATAAGACAAATTATGAATGGTTATGTGACTTAGATTTAAAAGTGCATGTCATAAACAAATTACAGAAGCAAGGAAGAAATTACCTTCTGAATCTATGGATAAAGAAATTGTTCATGACTAAACAAGTGATAGAGAAAATTACACAAGATAAAATGGAAGATTTAGATTATTTAAGTTTAAAAGATTTTGTAAAATAAATCTAATATAGTAAAAATTAGAAGGGAAGTAGGTAATTAGGGAAAATACATAAGGAACTAACCCACATTTGCGAGACTGGAAGCCATTCCATAATGCATAACTAGTCAAAGGATATGAGCAAACAGTCAACAAAGGAAGAAATTCAAGCTATCAACAATTATATGAAAAATGTTCTAAATCACCAATAATTAGACAACCGCAAATTAAAGCAACGTTGAGATTCCACCCCATGCCTATCACACTGACAAAAATGACTAATGTTGAATAAGCTGTGGGGAAGCACATACACCATAGAGGCTGCTAGGTGGTGCCATAGTGCACAGTGCTGGTCCTGGAGTCAGGAGGACCTCAATTCAAATGTGACCTCAGACATTCACTAGCTGTGTGATCCTGGGTGAGTCACTTAACTTCTGTTTACCTCAATTTCCTTGTATGCAAAATGGGGATAATAATCATACCTACCTTGCATAAAGTTGTTATGAGGATTGAATGAGACTACATTTGTACAAAGCACTTGATATATTGTAGGTGTTAAATAAATGTTAGCTAGAGTTATTATTATTATTACACTGTTGGTGGAACTGTGATTTGCTCCAGCCATTCTGGAAAATAATCTGGAAATATGCCCAGAAAGTTACCAAACTGTGTGTACCCTGGTACTCAGCTTATTTACCATTTACTGGGTCTGTACCTGAAAGAAATTAAAGAAGAAAAAGATCTAGTACAAAAATATTTAAACCTACTTTTTTTGTGGGAGCCCCAAATTGGAAACTAAAAGGGTGTCCTATTCGGTAAAAAGATATTTTATTTTATTTTATTATTTATGGCAATATATAATATATATTTATATTGTTTATAGCAAAATATTTATAGCAGCTCTTTGTGGTGGCAAAGAACCGGAAATTGAGGGGATGCCCATCAATTGGGGAATAGCTGAACAAGTTGTGGTATATGATTGTGATGGAATATTATTGTGGTATAAGAAATGATGAGCAGCTTGATTTTAGAAAAACACGGAAAGATTTTGCATGAACTGATGTGGAGTAAAGTGAACAGAGCCAGGAGAATGCTGTATACAGTAACAGCAATGTTGTTTGAAGAATAACTGCATAAAATAAACTGTTCTAATTCTGTCAAAAAGAAGAAAAAATGAAAATAAAATTACTAATATCAAAAGTGAAAAAGAGAATTTACAATAAATGAAGATAAAATAATGGATATCATTAAAAACTATTTTGCCCAACTACATTCCAATAAAGTGGACAACTTAAATGGCAAAATGAATATTTACAAAAATATAAAATACTCAAATTAAAAGAATAAGAAATGATAATTAAAACAACAAAATGCCAGAGGATAATACTGAACAGGCTATAAATGAACTTCCAAAAGAAAAAAAATTCTTTTTTTCCCAAATTCCAAAAAAAAAAAAACCCAGATGGATTCACAAGTGAATTCTATCAAACATTCAAAGAACAATCAATTCTAAAATTACATAAACTGTTCACAAAAATGGCAAAATAAAGGATCTTACCAAATTGCTTCTGTGACACAGAAATGGTAATAAAACCTGAACAGTCAAAACTTAAAAAAGAAAACTCTAGGCCAATATCCTTAATGAACATTGAAGTCAATATTTTAAATAAAATATTAAAAAGGAGGCTACAGCAACATATCACGAAGATTACATACACTATGACAAGTTGTATTTATGCTAAAAGTATAGGACTGCTTTAATATGAGGAAAATTCTAAGCTTAATTAACTATATCAATAACAAAACCAATAAAGATCATGTGAGTATTATCAATATATGCAGAAGAAACTTTTTGACAAAATACAATATACATTTCTGTTAAGGATCCTAGAAAGCAGAGAAATAAATAGACCTTTCCTTAAAATGATAAAAGGTATTTATCTAAATCCAAGAGCTAGCAATTATATCTAATGAAGATAAACCACAATCCTTTCCAATAAAATCAGGGGTGAAACAAAGAAATGCACTGTGTCCACTTAAATATCAATAAAACCAAATAAAATTAAGTTAATAAAATTAAATACAAATATAATTAGATTAATAAAATTAAATATACACACATTTGCATATTTTTCAAATGTATGTAGATACTATTGTTATTAATAAAATACGGGCTCGTATATATATATATATATATATATAAGACACGAATATAGAAGTAAAAGAGTCAATAACCCCGTAGAGTTTATATTCTTGTACAGGGAAACAAAACATATGAGAGGGTGAGTGGTGATGAGAGAAGCTTTAGACTTGGCAGTCACAGGAATTGTGAGTTATGTTAGAGTTTATTATACTGAGTTTATTAATAGGAGGTAGCTGCGTGGCTCAATGGATGGAGTGCTGGGCCTGGACTCAAAGACCTGAGTTCAGATACGGCCTCAGACACTAGCTGTGTGACCCTGGGCAAGTCACTAAACATCTGTTTGCTTTAAATTCATTGGAGAAGGAAATGGCAAATCGTTCAGTATCATGGACAGTATGGTCCACTGGGTCCTAAAGAGTCAGACACAATTCAATAACAATAACAGGTTTATTATTAGAGTTACATAGGGCTTTATTATAACCAAGAGGGTTATATTAGATTGTCATGCCATTTCTAGTAGTAATTGTAGTATTCTTTAGATCAGTGTTTTCAGATAAAAGGTAGTTTTGTTAAGCAGCATAGCTCAAAATAGCTGCAAAAGCCTGCCTTTCCCCTTCCCTTAAGCTATAGAGAATAGTAAAGGACAACGTGGGTGTCCCTGAAAGGTATTCCCTTTTCTCAGGATATCGATATCTTTAGAGGGCAATAAGCCCAGACAGCTGTAGCAGAAGATTCTGCTTTCCTCCAGCCAGATTCGACAAGCTGCAGAAACTATCTGGCTTCCGACAGCTCTATCAGATGACCTAGCCTTTCTTTTGTTGTTGTTGTAATATTGTATTTTTATTTATTTTGTTAAACATTTCCTTTTCTATTTTTATTTTTAAAATAAAATAATTTATTTTATTTAAAAATTTTTATTTTTAAATTTTTAAATTTTACTTTTTCAATTACATGTAGAAACAATTTTTAACACTTTTTAAAAATTTTGAGTTCCAAATTCACACCCTCCCTTTTTCTCTTCCCCCCCTCAATGAGAAGGCAAGCAATTTGATATAGATTATACATGTGTAGTCATACAAAATATATTTCCATATTATCCATGCTGTGAAAGAAAACACAGTCTAAAAAAAAAAAGAAGAAAAATCAAGAAAGCAAAAAAAATATGCTTTAAATCTGCATTCAGACTCTGTCAGTTCTTTTTCTGGAGGTGGATAGCATTTTTCATCAGAAGTTTTTTGGGATTATCTTAGATCATTGTCTTACTGAGAATAGCTGAATCATACACAGTTAGAAGGCTTACTGATGGGTGAAGTTAGGGGCAGAGACAACATGGTGGAGTAGAGGAAGCACTACAGTCAAGCTTTCCTAATATTCCCTTCCAAATAACTCTAAAATAATGTCTCAAATCAAATTCTAGAGTGTATAAACAAGAAAAGGGCAGGGTGAGACATTTTTCCAGCCTGAAACAATTTAGGAGGTTGGAAGAAAAGGTCTGTGACACTGGAGCAGGGCACTGCCACTCACGTGGCAGCAATACCAGTGGTGGACCTTGGAGGTACCTACAACAGCAGCAGCAGCGACTTCAGGAGCTCTCAGCCCAGCAATGATAAATATATTGGACAACATGTCAGCAAGATATTACAGGGAACCTCTGTGTTAGCACAGGGTGAGGGACCAGGTACTATTTGGCAAGTCCATTTCCCATATCCAGTTCCAGGTCACAGGTCCAAGCCAGAGAGGAGCACTAGCACTTGCAGCTGTGAGGGAACAAGGGTCTTATCTGGAAAAGGACCAAAGTGCAGAGCAAAAGAGCAGTGACCATATCTCACCCTGGTGTGGAAAGTGCTGAAAACTTACAACCCTCCAGAACTAGGTATGAAAATAGCAATATAAGGGGCACCTAGGTGGCACAGTGGATAGAGCACCGGCCCTGAAGTCAAGAAGACTTGAGTTTAAATCCAGCCTCACACCAAACACTTGTCACTTACTAGCTGTGTGACCCCGGGCAAGTCACTTAACCCCAATTGCTTAAAAAAAAAAAAAGAAAGAAAGAAAAGAAAAGAAAAGCACACAGCAGTACAAAAATGTCTGACACTTGGGACAGGCCGTCCTCCCTTGAGGTGGCAGAGACCAACTTTAACATCAAGTTAAAAGTCAAGAAATAGGCTAGAAAAATGAGCAAACAACAAAAAAAAGAACACAACTACGAAAGCTACGATGGTAATAGGGAAGATAAAGGCACAAACTTAGAAGAAAACCAACATGAAAACAGCTACAAGTAAAGCCTCAAATTAAAATGCAGGTTGGCTACAAGCCCCAAAAGAATTCCTGGAAGAGCTAAAGAGAGAGCAAAAAGATGATTTAAAAAATCGAATAAGGAGGAAAAATAGGAAAAATAAAAAGAAATGTAAGAAAATTACGAAAAGAGAATTAGTAAGAGAGAATTGGTAAAAGAGGCACTAAAGAATACTGAGAATAAAACCTTAAAAAAAAAAAGGAATGGGCCAAATGGTAAAAGAAGTCTAAAATAACTCTTTAAAAAGCAAAATTAGCCAAATGGAAAAAGGTACAAAAACTCATTTAAGAAAATAATTCCTTAAAAATTAAAGTTGAGCAAGTGGAAGCTAATGACTCCATAAGAAATCAACAAACAATAAAACAAAAGAAAATAATGAAAAAAATAGAAGAAAATGTGAAATATAGTATCAAAAAATTGATCTAGGGAATATATAAAGGAGTGATAATTTAAGAATTATTGGACTACCTGAAAGCCAGGATAAAAAAAAAAAGAGCCTAAGATGTCATATTTGAAGAAATCATAAAGGAAAACTGCCTAAATATCTTAGAAACAGAGGGAAAAATAGAAATTGGGGGGCAGGCAACACTTGAAATGAACTCACTTTCATCTGAACTGGTTAAATAGATAAGGATATGCACATATATATATGTATGCGCACACACACACACACACACACACACACACACAAACACAGAGTCAATTAGGTATAGACATCTACCTTACCTAAAAGGAAAGTAGGAAGGGGAAAGGGATAAAAGAAAGAGGAAGAGGGTGTGGTAAGAGAGAAGGCAGATTAAGAGGTGATAGTCCAAAGCAAAACAGATTTTTGAGGAGAGAAAGGGGAAAAAAGAGAAAAAGAATGATAGAAGAAAACAGGATGGAGGGAAATGTACAGAAATCATAACTGTGAATGTGAATTGTATTAATTTTCCTATAAAACAGAAAAGGATAGAAGAATAGATTAGAAACCAAAATCCAACAATATGCTGTTTACTGGAAACACATTTGAAACAAAAATACACTCACACATACAATTAAAATAATAGGCTGGAGCAGAATCTATTATGTTTCAGGTGAAGTAAAAAAGGCAGAAGTAGCAATCATGATCTCAGACAAAGCAAAAATAGAGCTAACTTAAAGGAATAATGAGGGAAACTACATTTTGTTAAAATTTACAGTAAACAATGAAGTAAATTATACACACACACACCCCAAATGGCACAGCATCTAAATTCTTTTTTTTTTTTTGGTGAGGCAATTGCCCAAGGTCACATGGCTAGTAAGTGTCAAGTGTCTGAGGCCGGATTTGAACTCAGGTCCTCCTGACTCCAAGGCTGGAGCTCTATCCATTGCACCACCTAGCTGCCCTCACAGCATCCAAATTCTTAAAGGAAAAGTTAAATGTGTCACAGGAGGAAATTTGTTGTTGTTCAGTTGGTTTTCAGTCACGTCTGACTCTTTGTGACCTTATTTGGTTTTTGTTTTTTTGGCAAGGATACTGGAGTGGTCTGCCATTTCCTTCTCCAGCTCATTTTCTAGATGAGGAACTGAGGGAAACAGGGTTAAGCAACTCGCCTGGTGTCACAAGTCAGATTTGAACTCCTAACACTCCATCCACTGTGCCACTGAGCTGGCCCTACAGGGGCCAGTGGAGGATCTCAACTTTCCCTTCTGAAAGCTGGATAAGTCTAACCATTAAAAAAACAAGTTAAAGAGATGAATAGAATTTCTAAAAAGTTAGATATGATAAATCTCTAGAGAAAATTGAATGGGAATAGAAAGAATTATACCTTTTCTTAGCTATACATGGCACTTTCACAAAAATTGACTATGGATTAGGGCATAAAAACCTCATAAATAAGTGCACAAAAGCAGAAATATTACATGTACCCTTTTGGGACTTTAATTCAATGAAAATTACAAAAGAGTCTTGGAAGTATAGACAAACAGTTCATTGGAAACTAAATAGTTGAATCCTAAAGAATGAGCAGGTCAAAAAAACAAATCATAGAAACAAATAATTTCATTAAAGATAATGACAACCATGAAATAATGTACCAAATTTGTGGGATGCAGCCAAAGTAGTACTTAGTGGGAAATCTATATCCCTAAATATACACATCAATAAACAAGAGAAAGAACAGATCAATGAATTGGGCATGCAACTGAAAAAACTAGGAAAAGAAAAAACTAAAAAGCAAGAGAAGGATGTATATATAGTAACAATGATATTGTTTTAAAAACAACTTTAAGCAACTGAGTCCTTTTGACCATTATAAATACCCAAATTAAACGCAAAGGACCTATGAAGGAAGAGGCTATCTGCATCCAGAGAAAGAACTGATAAATGAAAGTATGTATATAGTATGTTTCACACACACAGGCACATTTCTGTCTAATGGTAACCATTTCTAGGGCAGAGGTGGGGAAATGAAAGTTACCTGATAACTTTATTATATATTTAAAAGGAAAAGCGAGTTGTACATAATCTGTAGTTTCATGTGCAATCCTCTTTCCCCCCCTTTTCTACTTTGTTATGGAAATGCTTGTTTTATTTCTTAAGTTCATAATAAAAAATAAAAATTTTTAAAAATGCTTATTGGCTGACGAATAGCTGTTACTCATTAACATAATGGTATAGACTGTTCAGGTAGAGCAGTTTGGAAAGCTGTTAACTTTTTCAATTACTGTCTCCATGAAACTCATTCTAGACTGAATTCTTGTGTTCCATGGAAATTCATTTAGCTAATCAGTTGCATTAATATTTGTTCCTTGCCCTCTTACCCATGTCCCCTCCCTTGCATTGTTATAGACAGAAAGACCATATCTGAAGATTGGTGAATTCTCCTGTTCTTCATCTTTCTCTGAATCTCTCACCTGAGTTCTCTTCTTTGTCATAATTATATGATTTTACAGCCTGAATTTGGATCTTGAACTCCTATCACCCATCCAGCAAATAGTAACTAGTTTCTATGTTGGACTACACTATGACAGTTTTGGTCCTGAGTGAAATCAAATAGCTGTTTCCATTAAAATGATTTCATATTTATGTATGTATACGTACATATGGAAAGATATATGTATGTGTATGTGTGTGTGTGTGTTTACACTCTTAAATGAAACTGATCAATCCCTTAATGCTTAAATTGATTGGTTTCATGATCTTTTTCAGCTGAGAAACTTTATCACTCGATAGCCAATCTTCGGGTGATAAACCTCTGGATGGTATGATGGCAAGAGCCCTGGACTTGGAGTCTCAGAAGATTAGGTTTAATTCTTCCATAAGCTGTGTGACCAAGTCAATTAATCTCTCTGAGTTTCATTTTTCTCAACTGTAAAGCAAGGATACCCACTTTATAGGATTAGTCTGAGGAAAATCCTTGGTGATTCTTAAAATCCTGTGTTATCATCATCATCATCATCATCATCATCATTGTTATTGTTATTCTTGGCTAGGCACACAGTCTGCCATTAGGCCAATACTCAAAGTGTTTCTAGTTTCTTATGACCTGTCAAAAAGTGTGTTTTGCCATCATAGCATTTGAAAACTCAGATTTACCTTCATGCCACTATGAACAGTACTTTAGTGGTTTCATGGTTTCAACTTACCTGAGTTAATCAGTTAGTTTTTCAGTGTATAGACAACTTATTAAGTCATTAACTTGGTCAAAAAGTTTAGGCACTTTTAAATAATTCTGGTGGTTAGTCTGTATTATGAATATCCTTTCATAAAAACCCATTATTAGGGGAATCCCTCTTAAACACACCTATTCCAAGGTTGCTAGGAATTCTTTACAAATTATATTAAAAAACAGTTAAAAGACATTGGTATGTTTCACTTCATCTGTTAAAATATTATAAATTGTTACCAGGCAAATACCTTGATAGTGTTAGAAAAACAATATTGGTTGGTGATCTCAATTATTTCTAAATTCACCTTCAATTCACACCTCCTATTCACTGGGCTTGGGTATTCAATCACGAAGAGAGGACTATAGAAAACCTCAAGGAGTGGAGAATCAACAAATTCTGTTTGGCTTTTGTGATTCAGTATGTAAGTCTTCTGTGATTCTTTCTTAGGAAGATTGATCTTTCTAATTATGTTTTCCTTGGCTTAACGTAAAAATGAGTGTTCATTGATAGAGCACATGATACTTGATAGGATCACATACTGCCCTGTTCAGGGATTGTCGAATAGGGAGGACAGGAAGCCTTAAATTCAAAATTCAAATATAGGCATCAGTAAAAGCATATAAAATGGATCACTTGCATATGTATAATCACAAGTGGTCTATGTTTGCAGTGAGACCATACATAGCTCTGTTATATAAAGGTTGCCATTCTAATTTAAGAAATTTCAATTGCTTGACCCATGCACTTGATCATTTTTCTTCTGTGATACCTTTGGCAAAACTTTATCACATCAGTATTTGTTTTCCTTAGGTACAAGTATTCTAGTATTGATTGTAGCACAAAATATTGATTGCATCAATATTTTTCACTTGTGATTTTTATTCCAAGACCTCGACGTGCATTAGGGACTGTAGTTCCTGAATACTCATAGTGTCCCTTGGGCAGAGGGCATGTTAGATAGGGGTCAGGTAGGGAGAGGGCAAAAAGAATTACCCTCATTTAACACATGAAACAGTTGTCTCTCGGAAGTGTCTTACTTCAGTTTAGGGGCTGATCTAAGAATAGAGTTCTGGTTTACTAAAATTTGTGTCTTATATGTTTCCTCCCCCCACCCCTCCCCTGCCCCATGAACTGTGCACTTATTTCCATTCTTTGTGTCTTATTTAAGATAAAGCTTGGGTTTCTCAGAGGATCCTCCCAGACACAAAAGCAGCTCGCTTTTGCTCTTCCTCCCGCTTCAACAAATAAATTGGAGAGTGGAAATTATTTTGCTGCATGTTATTAGACAAAATTAGATGAATTAATCCCATCTGACTTCTGTACTAGGAAGACAGAAAAAATAAGATCTAGTTCAATAGTACCATTTCGAAAATGTCAGCCATGACCCTTTGATAAATATTTATAATTATATAGGCTGTATATAAACAGTACAGGCAGTGTTTTCATGTTTAAGCACACAAAGACACACTGTTAATAGACATTCAAAGCAGCAGCCTTGAAAGGGCCATTATGATATACATATATATGATGAATGCTTATTAAGAATTATATGCGAAATATAGCTAAATGTGAATGGGCTCATTGACGGAGTATCAGATTAGCCAGAGTCTTGGGTCTCATATAGTCAGAAATTATAATAATGTACATAACAAGAATTACTTGTGCTGGCTACCTTGAGTAATATAGTGTGTTCTATTTAGCATCTTGTAGGTTTATGATTCTACATATCATTTCTGATTATTTCTGGTTGCTGCAGAAACATTGCCTTAAATACCCTGGGTTGCTTAAGTACTCAGTCTCCTTTGATGGATCTTCAGTCCTTCAGGGATCTGTCCAGGGCCCTCTTCTCTTTTCCCTCTGTATTATTTCATTTGGTAATCTTATCATTTTCCACGGCTTGATGGCTTGAATTATTATCCTCGTGCTGTTGGTTTTCAGATCTACTTATCAATCAATCAATAAACATTTATTAAGTGCCTAATATGTTCTAGGTACTGTGCCAAGCACTGAGCACACAAAAAGAGGCAAAAGACCGTCCCTGCCTTCAAGTTGCTTACACTGTAATTGGGGAGACAACAAATATATACAAGTCAAGTATATACATACAATGGGGGAGCAAGCAAATGTATGCAAAGCAAACTATAGAAACTAAACATAGTCGTGCACTTATAAACATACTATATAAATTATACTAAACTTATTTATCCAGCCTTAACTTTCATTTTGACCTCTAATCATCTCCAACTGCCTGGTAGATAACTGGGTGTCCTGTAAACATTTTGAACTCAGCATGACTTTTCCTCCTTCTGAATTTCCCTATTACTGTCAAGGGTACCACCATTTTCCCTGTCACCCAGGCTTGCAAACTAGTGTCATCCTTGATTTCTCTCTCTCATCCATATCCATATCTGCTGCCAAGTCCTGTTGATTTTATCTTTATAACATCTCTCATATATGCCCCTTTCTCTCCTCCAACACTGACTGTACCTTGGTGAAGGTCCTTATCTAGCCACATCTGAATTATTGCAGTAACCTGCCAGTTGTTCTCCCTGCCTCAAATCTCTCTCCAATCCAGTCCATCTTCCACTCAGATGTCAGATTAACCTTCCTAAAGTGCAGATCTGACCATGTTACCCTCTGTTCAACAAACCCCAGGGGCTGTCTTTTGCCTCAAATATAAAATCGTCTGGCATTCAAAGCCCTTCACAACCTGCCCCTCCCCTCTCCATTCAATCTTTCTGTACCTTTCTATACCCTCCCCTCATGTACTCCACATCCAGTCACATTAGTCTTCTTGCGGTTCCTCACAGGTGACACTCCCTTTCTAGATTCCAGCCATTTTCACCAGCCGTTTCCATGCCTGGAGTGCTTTTCCTCCTCAACTCTGCCTCCTGTATTCCCAGCTTTCTTCAAGTCCTAGCTAAAATCCTACCTTTTGCAAGAAGCCTTTCCTTATCCCCTTGCCTTCCCTCTATTGATTATCTTCATTTTATTCTGTATGTATCTCATTTGTACGTAATTGTTTTCATGTCTTCCCAGTTAGATTGTGAGCTCCTTGAGAACAGTATTTAGCACAGTGCTTGGCTCTTTGTAAGTAGAGCATAAAATATCCTTCCTAGATGAATTCTTCCCATTTCCCTCCCTCTCCTTGGGATATGCTATCTGGAATTTCTCACTTTTTGCAAGTTTCTCAGGTACAGTATGACATTTTCCATGATGCCCTACTGACTTGGGCTTTCTCATATCACTTGGCCATTCCAGGGACCTTATTATAATAATGTCCCAGTTCTTTATGACACTTTGCATTTTTCCAAGTACTGACACTCATGCTGTCTCAATTTTGAGTCTTGTAATAGGAAGAGCAGGTACTCAGATTTACATATGGTAGACTGGAAGGATAAAGTCTAGAGAGGTTGAAGGCTCATGCAAGCTTTCTGAGCTGTCTAGGGACAGAGTAATCCCTCCACCAAACCAAACTGCCTTCTTATTAGTATTACTGTTGCAAATTCAATGGGAAATGTTGGGTAGCACCAATAGGAATGTCAATATTATTTTCTAATGTGATTTGGCTGTAAACTCTGAGATACGAAATGGTGTTACCAGCCCAGGAAAAGGCAACTAGGTAGTGCAATGGATAGAATTCTGGAGTCAGGAAGACCTGAGTTCAAATCTGGCCTTAGATGCTTACTAGCTGTGTGACCCTGGACAAGTCACTTAACCCTGTTTACCTGAGTTTTCTCATCTGTAAAATGAGCTGGAGAAGGAAATGGCAAACCACCACTCTAGTATTTCTGCCAAGAAAACCCCAAATGGGGTCATGAAGAGTTGGACATGACTGAAAAATAGCATGAACAACAACAGCCCATGATTGTTGGGGGTTGGGTTAGTCTCAGTATCTCATTGGGATGACCCAAATCACATACACTTTGATTTTTACCTTTGTTTTTAGGTATTATTTAGGTCTGGATAGATCTCAGTGCATTGAATTGACACTCAGGGAAGAAACAAAAGCACAAGGAATCGAGAAGGGAACCTTCATGAGTTATCTATAGGTACCTTTGTAAAGACAACTTTGTGTCTACAAGGGGCTGCCAGTTCAGCTGTTTTAACTGAATTGAACAGGCAATTAAGTAAAATAATTAGTTTCACTGACTGCTACCTTCAATTTACAAGTTTGATTGAATTTACCAATGATTCTAGTCATTAAATAGAAACCTGAAAGTACTGAAAAAGATCCTAAAAAAGAAGAGTAAATAATCCTTGGACAAGCACATCATGTGTCCCTTAGGCTCTTCTTCCAGCACTGCTGTCATGGAAATGAGCAAGGGCACAGAGATTTAGGGCCTGAAAGAACTAAAGCTCTGGGCAAATAAGAATTAAGTCCTACCTAGCAGGTAATACTAAAAGAAATTGATGTTTGTTGTCTCTTGCTTAGTTTCTGATGCTAATGTAGGAAAAAGGAAGGTAAACATTTGGTAGATTGGGAAAATAGATGGCTCACTTCAAAGGTGTGGTAGGTGATTGATTTATGTAGAACTATACTGAAAAAAAAATAGTATGTTTGTTGCTTCTGCTTGCCACTTTACTGGGCTTTTTGCTTACCTCTGCCTACAGTAAGACTGACTAGCATATGACCTGCTTGGTTACCATCTTTACTTGGTGCCCATTTCAAGGTTATTTTTCTCACTTATCGCTCAGTATGGTTGAAAAGGTAAAATAAAAATCAGCTTTATTTATTATTCTAAGAATAGTTGACATTAAGATCAATAAGTCCAGACAGAAGCTATTAACATTTTAATGGGTTACTCAGTAATATTCCAAAGGTGTGTCAGCAAGTCATGGCCTCTTTAATTAAGGACAAACTTTGGAGACTACTGTAAATATATATAAGAAAGGTTGAGAATGAGAAACCAACACCCATCAATTCCAGGGGAAGAAACTCCCTGGTAAAGATTCATGAATAAAGAAGCTCAGAAAAGTAACTGTCCCTGTGGCTATGAGATTTATTGTAAATAACTTTTTAAAATGTCCTCTGTTCCCACTGCACTATAAATAAAAATATCCAATTTTGGCTATCTGTCAGGAGTGCAGGAGAGATTGTCACTGACTTTTTGAAGCTTCTTATGTTTTGGGATTTTGATCATATTATAATATTGGGAGAGTAGGCAGATAACTGCTCTATAGGTGAGTCATTTAGCACCCCCTGTGAGATATTCTACCAACTTGTTTTCCAACTGATTGGTTGGGCCCCAAGGCAGCTGCTACCTAAAGTTATAGGGTACTATGTGGCTTCACCTTCTAAAAACAGTAGCTCAAAGGCCCCTGCTGGTGTACTTTCCATTAACAATTGGCCATTAGAACAAATAACTTGTATCAAAGGCATGGAGTACAGAGGTAGTGAAAAACTTACTCAGGAAACAAAGCAACTTACTACTGTAATACTGCAGAGCCTAGAAGTAGCTCCTCTCCTACTGGATTCCTGCCGAAGATCCTTTTTGGATGAAGGATCACTGTTAGATAGGTTGCTCTGTCTGTTTCCCAGGGTCTGTTTCTCTCCCCATCTTTATCACTGATTGTTTAGGCAAGCTCTCATAGCTAGCCCTTTCTTGGGTTTCTAGAGATCCTATTCCCAGAAGTTGCTCCCTTCTTCAAGTGACTGCCAAGGACAAGGGTCCATTCCTTTCTGGGGGGTGCTCAATTAGGATTTGAACTCTCTGGAAATGTCTCTCACATTGTTGTATGGTGTGTCTATTTATGGGTAATTTGCTACTTGAAGCTATGGTCTATTGAAGGAGAGAAGAGGTAATAACCTCTTTTCCTTCTTGAATGGTTTCTTCCACAGACCTGCACTCACTCAAACTGCCTAACTCTCTGTAAGATTTAGTTATTTAAAACATTCACCAGTGTGGACCATTTTAAGTCCAGCCAATCGTGTTGCCTCTTCTGCTTCACTCAGAGAAATGTGTTGACATTCCGTAAGGGATCACTGAGTGTTAACACTTTGTTAACATATTAATGACTCATAACTTCGTTATCTCTGTTATCAACCTACAGTTATCCCTTCCACATCTCAACTTTCCTCATTGCAGGTTTCCATATATCTCAGGTCAGCATAAAAAATTAAATGGGAATTTTTTGGGAGTTTGGCAGAAGCTGTAGATGACATGCAAAGGCCAGCAGATGACACAGAAAAAGTTTATAAACTCATAAATACATAAAATATATGTATAATATCAACATATTTTATCTTTTAATACCATAGTAATTCAAACTTCTTCTCTGGTACAAAGGGAGGGCCAAGACATTTTATGTGGATTTTCCAGGCTCACTTGAAATAATGTGGACAAGGCTTTGGAAAGAGGAAACAGAGACTAGAAAGGGGAAAACCACCTAGGAAGATATGACTCAGCATCTATGGGGAAAAGGGATTGAGGCTAATTGTGAGAATAATACAAACACACAGAAGCTCTTATACTAGAGTCTGTTTCAATCCAATTAAATAAGTATTTATTAGGCATCCATTATACATAAGGCTCTGTACTTGCTTCTGGAAATAAGAAGGCAAAACTGAAATAGTTCCTACCCTCAAGGAGTTATATTCAACTTGCACTCGACAGTACACAGATGAGAAATGCCACTGGAGTGTCACAGCAGCAAAGGAGAGATTCAGACAAAATGCTCTAGGAAAACTGAAGGAGTGAACACTTTCACATTGGGGGACGGGGGAAAGCTCCTGAGCTGCATGCTGAAGGAATATTTTTGGTGAGAAAAAAATGAGAAGGAAATGTATCCCAGGTATGGAGGATAATTTGTGCCAATGCATGAAGGTTGGTGTTGGCACATGTTTGGCTGAAATATACTGAGGGCAAAATAGGCAACAGATTGTATCCAGATTATTAGACAGGCCTTGTATGTTAGCCACTTAAATACAGTATTTGTATTTTATCCTAGAGGCAATAGGGAGCGACAAAAATTTTTTGAGTAGGGAAATGATCTAGATAGACCTGGACTTTAAGATTATTTTGGCAGCTCTTTGAGAGATGATTGGAGGGAAGAGTCACTGGAGGTGGTGGGAAGCCCAATTAGAAGGCCATTTTAATGGTACAGGGGAAAGGTGATGAAAGCCTGAATTAGATTAGTGGCTTAGCAAGTAGAGACAAAGTGATAGACTCAAGACATGTTGTGGAACAACTGATTGTTGAGGAGGATGAACTAAAGGGAAGAAGCAGGAATAATGTCAAGGTTAGGAACCTGAACCACTAGAAGAATGGCGGTATCCTTCTCAGAAACAAATAGGGTTGATGCTGGGTGGCTTGAATATATTGAGTTTGAAGTGCCAGTGAGATTCAGGTGGAATTCTTCAGCAGACAGGTAATCATGTAGGCTTAGCATTCAAGTGAATGATTAGGTTTAGATCCATAGATTTGGAAGGTATCTAAATAGAGGTGATGACTGAGTTCATAGGAGGAGTTAATATCAACAAAGAGGGGGATTATAGTAAGAGATGGGAAGAAGGCACAGGATAGAACCTAGGACAGGATTTCTGTGCTTAAATATTTCCAGCTAAATATTGATTGCCAGAGAGCAAATTTCCTCCCGCCCTAAAAGTAAATTGTATGTCCTTTTTGGTATCCTTCCTTTTGCCTGAGCCCGAGGCACACAGATATGGACATAGCTCTGAAGAAGCCACTGACCTATGAGTTATTGAGACATCATTGCATCTTGTCATTTAGCTCTTTCTGTGGTACTTCTCACAAGAATGTGGGTCTGTAATATTGGTCTGACTATTTTGCATTTCACTTCATTAGTCTAGGAAAATATAGAACAGGTTGTCAAATACTGGGAAAATAATTTTTTTTTTTTTAGGAAGGGAATGGAAGAAAGAAACTTCTTTATTTCAGAGGATGATTTGTGTGAATTTGAGGTGGTCCAAGAAAGGTATACAACAATACTGTCTCCTACTGCAGCTGGAGCCATCTCCAGTCATCCTGATGTATAGCTGGCCACTGAACTCAGATGTCTCTGGAGGAGAAGGTGAGGCTGGTGACTTTGCACAACCTTCCCTCACTCAAATCCAATTCATTTACAAGTCATGTCATCGTCTTCCTGATGTCATGGTACTCTTCAAGAGCAAAGAACAAAACACAACCACCACCACAACCACACAACACACAACACACAACAATAACAATACTGTGTGCCATGGGTGTGAGAGGCATACAAAAACAATACAAACACAAATTTGTTAGCCTTTTCTAAGAACGAACTTTTGTTTTTATTTATTTTTCCTTTTTTTGGTGAGTTTCACTCTTATCTTTTTCTCCTTTGTTATACAAAGAGTACAAAGACAAAAGTGAAAGTGACACAGTTGATAGAGTGTGAAAATCAGAAGGATGTAAGTTCAATCCTGACTCCTACATTTGCTAGCTATGTGACCCAGGGCAAGTTAGTTAACCTCTGTCTGCCTTTGTTTTCTCATCTGTAAAATAGGGTTGTTGTGAGGATAAAATGAGATCATATTTGTAAAGTGCCTCACAAACTTTAAAGTTCTATATAAATGTTAGCTATTTATTTATAATAATATATGTAATATATGCATATATTTGGAGAGAGAGAAGAGAGAAGAGAGGGGAGAGAGAGAGAGAGAGAGAGAGAGAGAGAGAGAGAGAGAGAGAGAGAGAGAAAGAGAGAGAGAGAGATGTTTATACAGTAGGTACAAATTTATTTGGAGGGAGAGCTGGCATGAGCAGCTGTGGGGAAAGGGAAGAACTCATATGAAAAATGGTATTTGAGATGAGCCTTGAAGGATATTAGGGATTTTAAGAGGGTAAAGAGGGAATTCATTGCAGGTATGGGGACAGTCATTCACAGGCATGGAGATGACAAATGGAGTTTTGAATCAGAATGAAGATACTTTTGAAGACTGACAAAAAGAAAGCATATTTGAGGGAAAGGACTGGGTGAGAAAGGAGTCTTAGAGCCTGTAGAATTACACAATATTCCCCCATTGCAATAACCTTGTGATGGCTTTTGATATTTAAAAAATGACTCCTGATTGTCCTCTTCTTGTAAAAGTGGGGCATATTTGATTTGTCATATTAACCTCATCAGTAAACTCCATCAAATGAAAAAGGAAAAATTAGGCCCAGTCCTTGTGAGATAGGCCCTTAAGTAGTTTTCATTCACCATAGAGAAGTCAGACACTAAAAACCCAATGTAGAATATATTGATATTGCTGGAAAGAATTCTAATAAATTAATAGCTGCTTTAAATTACAGTCGGACTGTTGGCTTGCCCAAAAAATACAATTTTTTTTCATCTCTATTTGGCTTTATTTAATGTCCCATGACCTCAGAAATACTACATCATTCATCAAGGCCAGAAACAACAAACTCCATTTTGGTCAAAACTTGCACTGAAGTGGATGTTTAACTGAATAAGGATGAACATTTGTAAGAATGAGAAATTATTATCCCACTCTGATTTAGTTCAAATCTGAAGGGAAGTAAAGTCATTCAATACATGAGTTATAGATGAATGACAGTAGAGCAGCACCCTCTCATTTACACTGCTATACTGAATCCTGAGACTGTGCTGACTAGTTTTCCCCACAGGGCTTTAGGGGTAATCCTGAGGCACTGTGGATTTCTAGAGCTGTTGCTCACAAACTATTATCTGATATGATTCTCGTTATCGTTCAGCCCAGAAGTATTGTATTAGCTTTGTAAAAAGAGGTTTATTGAGAAGGCATGCCAAAAACAATGGTTACAAAATAATCTCTCCAAATCAGAGAGCACTTTCTTTTGTATTAATATAAGGTTACTGGAGGATACCATTGCACTTTAGGTTTGAGTGACCCTTTGCACACTCAAGGTAGTAAGGTACATATGGAACACCCCCTAATTCCTGGCCCCAGAAATCTATTTCTCCCTTCTTGGAGGTCTCATGAGGTTCCTCTTAGGTGTAGCTTTCTGGTGGATTCTGAGGATCAGTGCCTTTTTAGAGCCCATAGATGATATTTCTTTTCGTCATGAGGGGTTATGAACTCTGAATATACTACTATCCTTGGGTGACTGTCATTCCGCATGTGTCTGTGGGAGGTTCATATGTTGCTGGTCACTACCACTCTAGTGGATTCTGCTATGACTCTGACTATGGAACCTCTTATGGCCTCCTGGTTAGCTGGACACCCCCAGCTAAGGATATTTATTCACTGAATATTGGGAAAGAATGAACACAGAATAAAAAGAGGCAATATGTACTCATGGATAAATGAAAACTGGCTTGGGAGAGCTGCCCTGTTTCCCATTTCGCTGCTTAGAGTAGTTCTGCCTCACTTACTGCCAGGAAAGAAAAGAAGAAAACTTGGAGACCGTTACTTTTTCTAGGTATATTCATTTTGGCTCAGCAACTTCTGAGTTGCTGAGAAACACTCATGAGTCCTTCTGATTCCTCAGCCAGCCAGGATACTCTTTTTCACCACATAGAACAGACCCTTAGTCATTCATGGCTGGGAATAGGCTCACCAACCCTACATGTCGGACTGAAAACAGTCAGGGAATATCTGAACATACTCTATACAACCCAGATGGAAGGACAAATCCGAGCGTGCTGTCCAGTCCTCCAATTATACCAGCATAACTCCAATTTCCTCTTTAACTCCACTAATGATTTTGATTGATCATGCCATCTCCCCCTTGTCCCCTACATAAACTCCAGAGGTTTCCCTATTACCTCCAAAATGCTGTTTGGCATTTAAAGGCCTTCATAACCTCACCCCCTCCTACCTTCCAGTCTTTTTACATCTTATTCTTGGATCCAGTGACACTGGCCTCCTGACTGTGCTATGAACAAGACACTCCACCTCTTGGCTCTGAGCACTTTCTCTGGTTGCCCCTCATGTCTAGAATTCTCTCCCTTATTTGCTCCAACTACTGAACTCCTTTATGTCATAACTAAAAGCCTGCCTTCTACAGGAAGCCTTCCCTAGCCTCTCAATTACAGTGAATTTAATTATTTTAAAAATTATTTTAATTATTCTCTTTTAATTATTCCTATTTATTCTGTATATGGCTTGCTTTTTTTCTCTTTGTTTGCATGCCATCTCCCCCATCATATTGTTAAATTTCTTGAGGGCAAGGACTGTCAAAAAATAGTTGAAGAGGTCAAAAAGACCTCTTTTTGTACCCCCAGCACTTAGCACAGTGCCTAGTACATAGCAGTTGCTTAATAAATGTTGATTGATTGATTGATTGAAATAAATTAATAAAACAGCAAATAAGCATTTATTAGACCCTTATTAAGCCAAAGCACTGTGCTAAAGTTACAAAAAAATCAAAGGTGATTTTTTTTTCCTTTGCGGAGCTTAAATTCCAATAGAAGAGACAGGATTAATAGATATCTACAGTGTTAATGGAAATAATCTTAGAGGAGAAGGCACCAGCATTTGGTGGGACCAGGTTAATGACTTGTAGAAGGTGGTGTATTTTTTTTGGCTAGGCAATGGGGTTAAGTGATTTGCCCAGGATCACACAGCAAGTAAGCATTGAGTGTCTGAGGCCAGATTTGAACTCAGGTCTTCCCGACTCCAGAACTCCAGAATTGGTGCTCTATCCACTTCACCACCTAGCTGCCCTGGAAGGCAGCATTTAAGGAAGTATTGAAAGAAGCCGGGGACTCTAACAGGTTCAGATGAAGAGGAAGAGCAACCTGAACAAAGGCCTGGAGACAGAAGATAGAGCACTGTGTGTGAAGAAAAGCAAGTAGATCAGGATGGCTCAATTGTAGAAAGTGTGGAGAATATAATAAAGAGAAGACTGGAAAGATAGGGAGGGGCCATGTTATGAGGAGCTTTAAATACAAGATAGAAGAGTTTATGTTTGAATCTAGAGGTAATAAGGAGTTATTGGAGTATATTGAACATGTATCTATATGATGGAAACATGTTTTGCATGATTTCACATGTAAGGGGCAGCTAGGTGGCTCAGTGAATAGAGCACTGGCCCTGAAGTCAGGAGGACCTGAGTTCAAATCTGGCCTCAGACCAGACATTAGACACTTACTAGCTGTGTGACCCTGGGCAAGTCACTTAACCCCAATTGCCTAAAAGAAAAAGAGAGAGAGAGAAAGAAAAAAAGCATTATAGCATTATAGCTTCTATATATTTATAGAATTGTCCAATTTCACATGTATAATTGATATCACATTGTTTATCTCCTCAAGGAGTAGGAAGGAGAAAAAGAATTTGGAACTTTAATAAAAAAAATGTTAAAAAATTTTAAAAATGTAATTGAAAAATATTTAATGAAATAAATATATATTTTAAAAAAGAATATTTGTGTGTGTGTGTATGTGTGTGTGTGTGGTGGATGTAGGTGATATGGCTACATCTGCATCTTAGAAAAATCACTTTGGCAACTTGGTGGAGGATGAATTGATTTGGTGAGAGACTTGGGTTGGGTTCACCAATTAGAAGGTTACTGCCAGGTGAAAGATTATAAGGGCCTGAACTAAAGTGATAGCTATGTGAACGGAAAAATGAGAACCAATGTGAAAGATATCGTGGAGGAAGAAACAACAAAATTTAACTATGGATTGGACCTAAGGAGAGAGAGTAATGCTGGAAGAATAGATTTGGAACTTACTGGCAAAGAGATGGTAATTGGACCCATAGGAGCTGATGAGATTACTGAGAAAATGTGGAGGGAAAGGAGAAAAGGGCCCAGAAAAATCCTTGAGGGACACCTGCAATTAGTGGGAATTACATGGATGAAGATATAACAAAGTAGATGGAGGAATGGGTGGACAGAAGAACCAAGAGAAAACAATATCATGAAAATTCAGGTGAAGAAAGTGATCGACAGCATCAAATGTTACTGATGCTGAATCATTCCAAGGTATAATTCATGAAGCACTGTAAGTATCAATAAATAGCATCAAATTAGAATGGGAAATGAGATTAATCTCTATTTTTTAAGTAACAAGTATTTAAAAAATTAATCTGACCTTCCTTCTTTCATCAAAATTAAAAAAAAAAAAGCTCACAATGCATCGCTGCATAGTCTGGCAAGACAAAGCCATCAATTTTCTAGGAGTTGCAAGGGTTGGAGTGCTGGCCCTGGAGTCAGGAAGATTGGAGTTCAAATCCAGCCTCAGACACTTAGTAGCTACGTGACCCTGGGCAAGTCACTTGACCAATTTGCCTCAGTTTCCTCAACTGAAAATTGGGGAAAAAATAGGATTGCTGTGAGGATCAAATGAGATGATATTTGTAAAAAAAAAATACCTCCCAGAGTCAGCAAGGAAAATCAAGAAAATCCTATTTAAGAATCCTAGATAGGAGAAAAAATAAAGTGTTGAGCTGACAATTTTTTTCATTTGAATTTTTTATTGTCACTCTTCAAATTCAAGTGTTTAGTTTCTTTAGTTCTTTCAATCTTCTTCAGTAAAAAGACTTTTATCAACAGGAATAGTACCAATATTTCTGTTTTCCTGTTTCTCTTCATTTTCCTCCTCCAAATGATTTCATTTTCCATTTTCTGTCCTATCTTCTGACACTTCACTCAGTTATTAACTTTCTCTACTGAGAATTATATGTATTGAATATTTCAAGACTGGCCATATTAATGACAGTCTTGTCCACATCTTTTGGGACATACAGGCTCAAATCTCATTTGCTTTCATTATATCTTCAACCTCATAACCACTTATTCCTCAAGTATATCTCATATAATCTACTTCATCATCATCATCAAAAACCAGTTTGGGATTAAAATGAAATACTTAATAATCACTGATCACAATTTTTTTCCTGCCTTAAAGTCTGTTTTCCTTCTTTCCATATCTTGCTCAAACTTATCCATTTTTCTTTCTTTTCTTCTGTGCAAGAACAGATCCTAGATTAATTTTGGTAACTAATTTCAGCCCTAAAGAAGAGTGCGCTTTCTATTTTATCTTTTAATGAATTATTTTCTTCTTTTTCTTCCTTTTCATTTTTTTTTAAATACAAAACCAGGAGGAAGAGCATGATGATACAAAAATTATCTATACCTCTGAGAAAAGCCTCAAGACAGTTGTATTTTTTAAACTTTTCAATGGCATTAAGAAAATATTTACACATTTGAGTTTTTTGTTTTTTTGTTTTCTGCCTCACCTTGCTTCTTTTTCAACATTTCTAACTTCTTCTCATCTTGATTATTCACGGTATCTTTTTAAAAGTTCTTTGTCTTATATCTATTAAAAACACTTTGTTTAATACATTTTATTTCTAGAGACAAATCATAGGTAAATTTACATTTATCTCCTTCAGTACATTCCCTATGTTCAAGGAATGTATATATCCTTGATTTAGAATCTGCACCTTTACTTATTTTTGAGCAGCAGCCACAGGTTTGAACAGTTTATTTAGCTTTTATAGTTCTTTATTCTTACTATTTTTCTTCAATTTATTATCAGTTTCATTTCTTGCAGTCTATTATGTATTTTGTTTAATAAATTTAACTTGATGAATCACACCCTTAATGACTTAACTTTGCTCCTTTCTTATTCTTCAAATTGAAAGTTTTATCCTTGGTGCTTTTCTTTCTTTCTTTCTTTCTTCCTTTCTTTCTTTCTTTCTTTCTTTCTTTCTTTCTTTCTTTCTTTCTTTCTTTCTTTCTTTCTTTCTTTCTTTCTTTCTTTCTTTCTTTCTTTCTTTCTTTCTTTCTTTCTTTCTTTCTTTCTTTTTTTTCCTGCTCTGCCTTCTTGTTGCCTCCAGCTATAAACTGTTTCTCAGGGGGTATCTTGGAGAAAGGTAGTATGAGTCAGGTGCAGGACACTGTACCACTCAGGTTGAATGCTATGAAATAGAGAAGAGATGGGAAATAACCCCTTCAGCCACTCTTGTAGTCATTTTTCCTCCCAACTAAGTCATTCTTTTTTCATTGAACTATTTATTGTGTTGAGGTATTCTCTTCTGGGTTTACCTCTATAGATTCATAGTTTTTCTTTATTGTGCTTGGTACTTTCTTTTGCTTACTCATATTTTTCTATCCAAGTTGTTAGAGTGGCCTTTTGTGCCATGGTAAGGCCATGTCCCTTCTAGTCTTCTTAGATGGGTTGGGTAGGCCCTTTTTGATCCTATCCCTTATGAAGTCTGAATGCCACTGCCACTGCCATTCTGGATTATGTGGCTGGCATTAGACCCCATTCTCTTACTCAATCCATGGATTCTACCTCCATTTCCTGGTGGTTAACTTCTTGTGCTAGCTTCAATTCATCACTTTTCAAACTTTTTCCTTGTACAAGCCTTAATAAAAATTGGTTCCGTTTCCAGGTATGGACTTGACAGACACTAGATGTTGAACGTTATGCTAGTTTCAGGCTATCTAGGAGGCTTTTTAGTGTGGATGCCCAAATACTGCTTTGGCCCTGGATTCTGCTGTGGCTCCCACTGCTTTGAGGGGTGAATGCTCAGGCAGGTTCTGTTTAGCTATTCAGTGACATATAGAGCTGGCTGTATCTCCTGCTTCTGTTCTGACAATTTAGATTTGGGATTTCTCCCCACCATTCCACTGCTCTAGAATAACCTTGTTGAGACTCTCCTGGTTTCAGTCCTATTTGCCATGGTTTTGCTGGCTTCACTAAAATGATTCCTTAAGCCCAGAGGCTTAAAATTCATTCATTGATCTAAAGAGAGATATTACAAGAAAACTGCAATTTGGAATCATATGCACTAATTATATGTAATAAACTGTACATATTCCTTGATCCATTGATACCACTATTGGACATATACCTCAAGAAACTTAAAGACTTAAGGAAAGGTCCCATATTTAATAAACGTTTATAGCAGCATCTTTTTGTGGTAGAAAAAAATTGGAAATAAAATTGATGCTTATCAGTTGGGGAACAGCTCAACAAAGTGTGGCATATGAATGTAGTCATATGAACAAGAAGATATAAATATGAAGAATTCAGAGTAACATATTTGAACTGATGCGAAGTAAGCAAAATCAGGAGGACATTTGACACAACAATGATGGCATGAATAGGGAAAGAATATTGAGAGACACCAGAAATCAGATTAATACAACGACCAATCTGGATTCCAGAGGCCTGATACAACTGATGGAACCAGAGGGATGGTTCAGAATGAGAGTTAGGCCATCTGAAGTGGTTAATTTGTTGCTTAGTTTTACTCATTATACCGCTTTGAGACAAGACTGGTTTCTGGTGTGTGTGCATAGAGGAGATGGAGTTCATTAGGAAATGGTAGTGAGGAGAAAAAAAGCATTGATAATTTTTTTAAAGTCAGTTACATAACTGTATAGCTACAGCTTGTCATATATAGTATCACCTGCAAAGATTGGCAAATGATTAGATTGACTTGTGTATTACGTTCAACCTAAATTCTGGGTCTGGAGAAGAGGAAGTGTATTAGATCTAAGCAACGTACCTGTAAATAACAGTGTCTTAGAATATACACCAGATTTCAGTGAGACTTACTGTCTAGGCCTCATGACTTTGTGGGATACCAATATTTACAAATGAAATTTTGACCTTAAAAAATTAACCAAACCAAAACAGAGAAATAAAATGAGTGGAGGGAATATTAGCAAGCCTGGTGAATTATGGATCAGAGATGTGGCTTGGTGTATGTCCCTAAAATCAACAACTTCTAAATCTCATTCACTTGTGTGAAATTCTTTACATAAACAAAACTGCTCTCTTTTATTGGGAGGTGGGGCTTCTCATTTTGGATTTGAATTAATTTTATAACTATTAATAATACTATTTCACTTTGATGATGGTGTTTACTTAGCTTTTCAATATCTTGCTCAAAAATCTCACTCATTATTTTCTTCCTGTTCTCTACTCCCAGTTTACTTCCATTCACATTGTCTCAGTTTGACAGGTATGAATAAAAGCCTTAGAGCAGTATTTCCTGTCCTCAGTAAACACTATCAGATAACATGGAACTATGGAAATGTTTCAAGAATTGATAAAGTTTGAAAACTGAGCCTCTCACAAATTGTCTTAGGTCACTGGAAGGAGGAAGCAGTTAGTGAACTAGGTATCATTTTGCTTCTATCACGAAGCAGTGCAAATAGGAATTAGCAGGAGGGACAGAAGGATCCTGAAATGCTGCTGTGCATCATTGTGTATCTTGTGATTAGAAAATTCAAAAAGGAACATTTCTTCAAATTTCAAATGAAAACCTTTTATAATGCATTCTAAAAAACAACAGTAAATCCTAGAGATGGAGTTTTTAAAAAGCTCATTCATTTATTCAAATAGGTATTATTGAGCTCCTTCTATTTAAAAAATAACCTATAAAACAGGTGGAGAGATAATTTAAGAATCATCAGACTCCCTGAAAGTTATGACTATCACCCTCCCTTCCCATAAAAAAAACAAAAACAAAAACAAATACAAAAAAACCCTGACCTGTCTTTTGCCACTTAAGAGCTTAGCACAGTGCCTGGGCACATAGTAGGCACTTTATAAATGTTTATTGATTGACTGATTGGTTGAGAGCACTATACCTTCAGGGCTTCTTAGAACTAGCTGTTTTGTTGTGAGTATTCACATACGCAGCTTGATATGTGGCTTTGAACATCTCCACTATGAGCTTCTGACTACATGGGGGCTTTCTGGAGGAGTCCACTTCTCTTACCTCTCTGGATACAGAATCTTGCAGGCTTCTTAAGTCTTTTGCCATTCTCTAAGGAATCTTTTGGCTTATTTGCCTAGAGTGTTACTGGCTTTGCTGGTGATCTCATGTCCTATTTCCCATCATAAGCTTCTGGCTGACTTTTTGTGTAGTTCTAGGGTAGAAGACAGCACCCTGTTTTGCATTGGACTTATTGATCATTATTCAGCCTGGTGTGATGTTTTTAGACTTTTGATGGAGTGGATATGTAGAGCTGAGCTTTCATCCCCTCTTCAGGTAATTTAGTCATATTTGATGTCATTGAGTTCTGATTGTTTCATTCCATTTATCAGGGAGTCCACTATTTGGGCAAAACTTTCCAACTTCTTTTGCTAGCTATCTGTTCTTGCATTTTAAAATAATTCTGAGCTTTTTTTCATTTCTAATTTTATCATTATCTCTTCTTTCATTTCTTCTAGAAGTTCTTGAAGTACTTAGAGCTAAGGCATTTTCCCCTCGAGGCTCTGTTTGTAGCTTTTGAATGGTTGCTCTCTTCTTCTGGGTTTATATCTCTTAGGCTTCTTTTACACAATAATATTCCTTCATTGTGTTTGGCATCTTTTGTTTATTCATATTTTTGTCTTCAGGTCTTGAATTGAGATTTTGTGTTTGTCAAGTGACCTCTGGCACTCTTGAAAGGCTTGGGAAAGTCTTTTTTGACCCTTGTCTCTCTTTAGTCTAGATACTGCCGCTGTTGATGATCTAGATGTGGTTGCTAGAATTAGGTCCTAACCTTTGCCTCATTTCCTGGATTTTACTTCAGTCTTCTAGCAGTCCATTGTGATCCATTAAGCTTCATCTGATCTATTTCCCCTTTTCATGATCTTCAACTAGGGGTTGGGTTTTGGCCCTATTAGACAGCATTGGGATATTGAAGATCATGCTGGTCTTGGGTCTCTTGGGGTCTCCTAAAACTAGTAGCTAGTTTTAGTGTCAGAAGAGCTAGTTTCAAGTATTAGTTCTGCCACTTATTGGTGTGTGACACTGGATAAGTTAATTTTCTTTGTGCCTCAATCTCTTTGTGATAGGATCAATATCTTAAGGTATTACCCTATTCTGGATAGGCTAGTTTTAAAAATAAATGTATTGACATAGTTCTTGAGAATTAATTAGTTCACAGGACTAAGACTTGGGACATTGGTGTAATTTCCTGGTGTTCTAGTTACAAAAAAGCCAAGGCCCAAGAACTCACCTTATCTTTCTTTAAGCTTTTAACTAGCAGACCTGCATAGCCAATATAGAGGCAGGGAAACTGTGCTCAACTGAACCAATATTGTATTGTTGCTGACTATCTTTTCCCTTCTAAGGTTAAGTAAACCTCCTTTTGTTACCTATCAGTTGAGTGTTTTATTTCATTCCAATCTTGAAACAAAACTAGCAAACTGGCTTGAGTCAGTTAGTCATCTGTACAGGGAAAATAGTAGCAATTATCTAGGTCTAGAAATGAATAGCAGGGGAATAGACTGTATTATATTTGGGAAATTATGCAATGCCTTTAAAAATCCCAAACTGCTACATGCTACAGAAGTCTGTCTTTTTAAAAAACCAAAATCTTCTTGATGATACTATATACATGAATTATGAAGCACTATGTTCTCAAAAGATTCAAATTATGGCTCAAGGGAGAATGGAAAGATACATCATAAGCATCTTCAAGTAGCCTGTAATCATATTACTAAAATTATTTGACATTAAGTATCATAGATTTAGGACATAGACTTAGAGCTGCCATTTAGATGGTCAAATTATTAATGAGCCTCTGAGGCAGGATTCATACTCATGTCTTCTTGACTCCAAGTGTAGTACTCTATCCACTATGCCATCCAGCTGGCACTAGGAAGAAAGATAATCATGTAGTAGGAATGAAAGGATAACATATGGGTAACTCAAGTGCTAAATGGGACCCATGAAATACTAAGGGAACAAAGACTTTAGGTTAAGATGGCTGCATCAATAGTCAAAGAGGAACCCAACTCTTTAACATGTACTCCTGTAAAAACCTTAAAGGAGCAACAAACTAAATAATGATAAAGACATCAAAAGAGAAACTATAATAAATTCCTTTGTTCAGCCCAGAAGTGCACAAAAAGTCATTTAGTAGCCTGTGGGTACTGATAAAGGACTCCCACTAGAAAAGTGAGTGTGATCACAGTTAAACAAGATGGAAGATTTTTAGCATGGACCAGAGATGCTCTAGAGATGCCTAAAGCCTTCATCATTCTGTAGACTTGCATAGGAAGGCTAGAATACTAAGATGAGGAATGTTGACAGGGTTTGGAAACCACTGTTCTATACATTCTGATGACAGTTATGTTGAGTGGGACCCAAAATCACTTAGACCAGTGTGCCCAGGGCACTGGAATTCTACAGCACTTGGATACAAAATGCTTCAGGTGGCCCTGAAGCCTGTCATATTCTGAAACTGGTTGATCTGTACAGTTAGATGACATAATGAATAGAATGCCAGGTTGGAATCAGACCCAGAATTTGTATCCCTGCCTCTGACAGTAGCTGTACAAGTAACTTTAACCACTCTGTGTCTCAGTTTCCTTATTAGTAATGTTTGACTTGATAATCTTTAAGATCACTTCCAGCTCTAAATCTGTGATTCTATGATGAGGAGTATGTAAAACCTTCTAGCTCTCTGAGTGCAGGCTTGCCAGGGGGCTTTAAAGCAAGTTCAGATTTCACTTTGGAATAAAATGAGGCACTCGTGAGATACTGAATATTTAATACAGGGAATTTTACTTTGCCCTAACACAGCAAAGATATACAACAAGGATACATAGCACTTGGCTTCTCTGGCACTGTCTCCAAGTGGAAATGTGTCTTGGCTTGGGCTTTTTATTGGTTCTAGGCTGGGAAGTTGTGTCAGAGAAGCTGGGGCCAATCATACTTCAGGAGTGGAGCAAGTTTTACTAGGGAAGCTGGGGCCAAAAGAAATTGTATGAGGGTTGTGTGTGGAGAGAAAACTCTGATGGGTAAGGGGAGCTGAGTCAGGAAATTGCTGTCTGACCACATAGGGGAAGTAGAAGCCAGGATTAGAAATGTAGGAAACTGAGGATGAGTCCAATTACGGTCTTGTCTAAATAGGGTCTGATCACCCCATTTTATAGTTTAGGAGGGGGATGAGTACTGGCCTTGGCACACAGTCTCACAAATGAGAGACTGAGGAGGAAGAAATTAGTAAAGAGAAGACACTTGAAAAGTTTTAAATAAATAGGACTGGACCACAGACACCCAAGTGACATTGTCATAAGATAAGAGTAACTCTAGAATGACTACAATTAGAGCCTTAGAAGGAAAAAAATGGCTTGGCTATGAGAACCACAAGAGTACACAGACGAAATAAAGTGAGTGATAAGGAATGCTGCTTTAAATGAAATAAGATATCTAGAGGAAGTAATGGAAAAACAAATAGCTTAGAATAGAAGGTGGAAATCTGAATAATGGATTGACCAAAAATGAGAATTGACTAAACAAACTTGTCTCCATGAGGTAGCAAAAAACATTAAAACAAAATCACTGTTGTTCAATACGGTACTGGAAACGTTAGCTTTAGCAATAAGAGAAGAAAAAGAAATTGAAGATGTTAGACTAGGCAAAGAAGAAACAAAGCTATCACTCTTTGCAGATGATATGATGATATAAGAGGATCCTAGAGAATCAAGTAAAAAATCACTTGAAGTAATAAATAACTTTAGCAAAGTGGCAGACTATAAAATAAACCTACATAAATCATCAGCATTTCTATATATTACCAACAAAGCCCAACAGCAAGAGATAGAAAGAGAAATTCCATTTAAAGTTACTGTACACATTATAAAATATTTAGGAGTCTGCCTACTGAAACAAACCCAGGAGCTATATGAACACAATTACAAACCACTTTTCACACAAATAAAATCAGATCTAAGTAATTGGAAATACATCAGTTGTTTATGGGTAAGCTGAGCTAATATAATAAAAATGACAATCCTACCTAAGCTAATTTATTTATTTAGTGCCATACCAATCAAACTACCAAAAATTATTGTATAGAGTTAGAAAAAATAATAACAAGATTCATTTGGAATAACAAAAGGTCCAGAATATCAAGAGAACTAATTAAAGAAATAGAGTGGTGGATCAGTGGAATAGATTAAGTATGCAAAACACAGTTGTCAAAGACTATAGTAATCTATTATTTGATAAACCCAAAGACCCCAGCTTCTGGGATAAGAACTCACTCTTTGACAAAAACTGCTGGGAAAACTGGAAAAGAGTATGGAAGAAACTAGGCATAGACCAAAGTCTCACACCATATACCAAAATAAAGTCAAAACGGGTTCATGATTTAGGTATAAAGGCTGATTGTAAGCAAACTGGGAGAGCCAGGAATAGTTTACCTATCAGATTTATGGAGAACAGAAGAATTCATGACCAAACAGGAGATGGAGAGCATTATGAAATGCAAAATGGATAACTTTGATTACATTAAATAGAAAAGTTTTTGCACAGACAAAGCCAATGCAACTGAGATTAGAAGGAAAGTAGAAAATCGAGAAAGAATTTTTACAACCAGTATCTCTGATAAGGGCCTCATTTCTAAAACATATGGAGAATTAAGTCAAATTTATAAGAATACAAGTCATTCCCCAATTGATAAATGGTCAAAGGATATGAACAGGCAGTTCTCAGATGAAAAAATTAAAGCCATCTATAGACATATGAAAAAATGCTCTTAATCACTATTGATTAGAGAAATGCAAATCAAAACAACTCTGAGGTACCACATCACACCTGTCAGATTGGCCAACATGACAAACAGGAAAATGATAAATGTTGGAGAAGATGAAGGAAAATTGGAACACAAATGCATTGTTGGTAGAATTGTGAAATGATTCAACTATTTTGGAGAGCTATTTGGAACTATGCCCAAAGGGATATAAAGCTGTGCATACCCTTTGACTCAGCAATAGCACTTCTAGGGCTATATCCCTAAGAGATCATACAAATGGGAAAAGGACCCACATGTACAAAAATATTTATAGCAGCTTTTTTGTAGTGGCCAAGAATTGGAAATTGAGGGGATGCCCATCAGTTGGGGAATGACTGAACAAGTTGTGGTATATGAATGTAATGGAATATTAAATGATAAACAAGTAGACTTCAGAAAAAGCTAGAAAGACTAGTATGATCTGATGCTGAGTGAAGTAAGCAGAACCAGGAGAACCAGTAACAGTCATGTTGTGCAATGACTAACATTGATAGATTTAACTCTTCTCAGCATTACAAGGATCTAAGACATCTCCAAAGGCCTCATGATGGAAAATGCTATCCACATCCAAAGAAAGATCTATGGAGTTTGAATGCAGATCGAAGCATAATATTTGCTATTTTTTTTCTTCTGTTGTGTTTTGTTTCCTCTTTCTGGTGGTTCCTCCTATTGGTTCTAATTCTTAATTACAACATCATTAATGTGAAAATATGTTTAATAGGAATGTATATGTATAGCCTATGTCAGATTGAGTGATGTCTTGGGGAAGAAGGGATGGAGAGAAGGGGAGAAAATTTTAAAACTCAAAAACTTATGGACGTGTGTGTTGATAAATCAAAATAAATTAATTAAAATAAAAAACAAAATCAAAAGATTGAAAAAAAGAAGAAAATATAAAATGTCTACTATCAACAACAAATAATGTGGAAACAAGGTCAAGGATACATAATTAAAAATTATCAGACTCCCTCAAACTATGACAAATAAAAAAAGCCTAGATACCATATTTCAAGAAATCATAAATGAAACTTCCCAGAACTACTAGAACCAGAGCGAAAAGAAAGAATCCAGCAGTCACTTGCTGAAAGAAAACCCCAAAGTGAAAACTTTCAGGAATAAAAAATCCAGAGCTTCCAAATCAAAGAAAAAAAAATGCAACCATCAGCCTGAAAGGAAGAGTTCAAGTACCAACAAACCATGGTCAGAAGACTCAGAAGCTACTAACATGGAGGGGAAAAAAAATTGGAATATGATGTTCTAAAAGGCAGACAATAAAGAGTTACAACTAAGAATAACTTACCCTGAAAGACTAATTATGATCCTACACAGGAAAATGACCTTAAATGGAAAGAAGATTTTAAAGCATTTTTAATGAATAGAGCAGAGTTGAGTAAAAACTTTGAAAATCAAACACAGGAGTTAAAAGAAACTCAGGGGCAGCTAGGTGGCACAGTAGATAGAGCACCGGCCCTGGATTCAGGAGGACCTGAGTTCAAATCCGGCCTCAGACACATAATAACACTTAGCTGTGTGACTCTGGGCAAGGCATTTAACCCCAATTGCCTCACTAAAAAAAAAAGAAAAAGAAAAGAAAAGAAAGAAAGAAGAAAGAAAGAAAGAAAGAAAGAAAGAAAGAAAGAAAGAAAGAAACTCAGAAAAGTAAATGCATTTGAACAAATGGAAGGAACTTAATGATGGCAAAATGTTTATATTCTTATGGCGAAAAAGAAATGTATCCTTTCATAAGCTTAATAATGCTTTCAAGGGTCATAGAGGAAGAAGACAAATAGAGGTCCTTTTTATGGTCTGTTCTGTTTTGATGATCTTAATAGAAAAAAGAAAAGGAAGGAAAAAGGAATATACTAGAGAAGAATAAAAGAAGAAGGGTGGAATTATTTTTAATAACTGGACTGCATGAAAAGTATACAAATATGGAACATAGGGTATAATGAGATTGGGAAATATGTTGCAGATAAGTTGTGAAGGGCTTTAAAATTTAAACAGAGGTATTTATATTTTATCCTAGAGGTTAATAGAGTGTCATCGCAGTTTGGTGAGTTGGTAGGTGGCATTGTCACATTTGAGTAAAATTACTTTGGCATCAACATATAGAATGCAGTAGACAGAGATATGAGGCAGGAAGACCAGTTAGAAGACCATTGAAATATTTACCAACAGAGACAACAGACAAGTGAATCAGGCTTGAACTAAGATGATGGTTATGTGAGTAGAGAGAAGGGGACAGGTGCAAAAGATGCTGTAGAGGTAAAATGGCAAGATTTGGCGATTTATTGGATATACAGGGTGATAGAAGCAAACCTGTGAGATTACAATATTGATACCTTTGACATAGAGAATTTTTTTAACATTCATTTCTTATATAAAATTTTGAGTTCCAAATTTTCTCCCTCTCTCCTCCCCTCTCCCCTCCTTACCTCCTTTTCCTTCTTTCTAAGATGGTAACCAACTTGATATAGGTTATATATGTGCAATCATGTAAAAAATATATTCATATTAGTCATGTTGTGAAAGAAGAAACAGAACAGAAAAGAAAAAAACATAAAAAAAGTAAAAATAGTATGGGGCAATCTGTATTCAGACTCTATCAATTCTTTCTCTGGGTGTGGAAATCATTGTAAAGAAAACAGCTTTGAAAGACTGATTAGTGTAATGATTCTTGTGACTGAGACACTGATGGTGAAACCCTCTACACGCCTCCTGAGAGGTGGTGGACTGGAAGTGCTCAATGAAATAGGTATTTTGGACATGGACAGAAGTGTGTGTGTGTGTGTGTGTTTGCACACGCGAACACAGACATAAACGCATGCATGCTTTCTTGATTATATTTCTTTGTTACAAGGAAGGGTTTTTACAGAGGGAGGTAGGGGAAGAGTGGGAGAGAAGATGGCTAGTGATAATGTTACCCAAAATAAAAAGATCATTGAAACATTTAAAATTACACATAAATTCAAAGGGAGGCAATAGGCAAGTAGTACAGCTTTAACACTAATATGTTACATTTGTTATGTACTTAAAAAGAAACAAGTTGTATGTAATTGAAATTTGCTTTTTCAGTCAGTCAAAAAACATTTATTAAGCCCATATTATTACGCTAAGCACTGGGAATACAAAGAAAGAAAAAAGATAGTCCCTGTTTTCAAGGAACTAATCGTTTAACAAAGGGAGACAGGAAAACAACTATATATAATCAAGGTGTATGCAGGGTAAATTGGAGATAATCAACAGAAGGAAGGAACAAGTATTAAAGGGGATCAGGAAAGGCTTCTAGCAGAAGGTAAGATTTTAGCTAGGACCTGAAGGAAGCCAGGGAAGCTAGGAGGCTGAAATGAGGAGAGAATTTCAGGCATGGGGTGAAGTTAGGGAGTCCAGAGATGGAGTGTAGTATTCAAGTAACAGCAAGGAGGTCGGTATCAATGAGTTACAGAGTATTTGGGGGTAAGAAGCATGAAGACTAGAAAGTTAGGAGTGGGCCAGATTATGAAGGGCTTTGAATGCTCAGCAGATTTTATATTTAATCTTAGAGATGATTAGGGTTGTTTTGAGGAAAGCGCTTTTTAAGCTCTAACGTGCTATGTAAATTTCACTTGTCTAGTTCCCTTCCCTTAGCTCGCCCCTCACCCACCAAGGTAAAAAAAATAGAAAAATAATAATAAAGTTTTAGATGGTGTACACAGAATCTTGGGGTTGGGAGAGTCCTCAGAAACCATTAGTATCTTGTATCATTGAGGTAATTAAGAAAATTAGTAGTGTTTGAAGTTCTTTGCAGTGAAAATCAGAAGACCTAGATTCTTTTTCTAAAATGGGAACAGAAAATTGTACTATAGGTGTAGAGCTTGATAGAATCATAAGATCTTCTAGCGTGATACTAGATTTCATAGGTGAGGCTCGTAGAGGGTGTTAGATGCTCAAGGTCACAAGGGAAAGTAATAGTCATTCTGGAAAGGCTTGGACTGACAGATGACTTGGGGAGCTGTTATTTCTTCCTGGTTTGGGCCTGAAGGTTGGAGTTTTCCATTATACTGGCTGTTAAATAAAAACCAATGGGGAAGAATACAAAGAGTTGTTGAAAGAGAGCTGTGGCAGCAACAGATAGAGGATGTTTTCCAGGATACTGATTCTAAGCCTTCCCTAGTTTAGGCTTAAGAGAATTTAACAGTGACTTATTACAGCTAATTGGAGAAACTATTGGAACAATGACTCCACTTTTTGTTTTAATACTGCATGCAACAAGCATTGTGGTTCATTCTTGTGGTTCTCTGCTATTTTACATTTTGCTTTATGGTTATTTGCATTTAAAAAACAATGTCTTACTAGCTAAAGATAAAATAATTTTAATTGCATCATAAGTTACTGTTATAGAGAGTGCAGTGGCAGGAGCTGGGGAGGGGGAAAATGTAGATGATTGATTACACCAAATTCTACTGACTTGAAGCTCATTCTCCCATTGGCAATCAATAGATTTCTTGGGGACTTGGAAAGTTTTATTAATTTTAATTATTTAAAATAATTTAATTATTTAAAACTTTTTAAAATGTATTAATTTTTTAATTTTTTAAAAAGATTTTTAGCTTAACATTAATCTGTAATGAAAAGTTATAGCTTATGCAGGAAAAAGATGATGACTATTGATGACTGGTATAGCCTACCACTAAATCTTCTGGAAAGAAAAAAAAAACTGTGAAACATGTTCCCAGAAACTCAATTTATAGGGCAGGAAGTGTTTACTGACTTCACTGCTCAAATTACCTTTTGGATATCAGTTTCATGATCATCAACCTCCAATTTCCTGTTCTGCTTATCTTAGAATGCTTTTTTTCATGTTTGCATAGTCCATATGGCTTTAGCTTCGTGTGGATTAGATATGGAACTGGTTTAAAATGGGTTAGAATACAAGATTTGTTTACTTTGTAATGTTTTAAAAGAAATGAAAGGAATTGTAGCAATAGGAGAATGATACTGTATGTTTACAGTCTTACACTTAGATATACGATTCAGAGGTACAGTGGTCACATTTTTTGTTTCTAATCTTCCTTTTTTTTTTTCCAGGGAGTGCATTTTTTTTCTCCACCTATGTTTTCTACTAGATATAAGTTCCTTTGCCATATTCCTCTGCACAGGAAAATTTGGAAAAATATTCTACAAAACAACATTGTGAAGTTGATAGCTCATTACCCTCATCACTAAATTCTACTGTGCTTAAAATTGTCTTTCAATATGTGGACATTCTAGTATCAGATCATATTTTTGTCAGTATGGGTTTTCTTATTCATTTCAAACCACTATGGGTTTGGATGAGCACCAGAAAGCTATACATTCCATTTCTGTGAGAAGAAATCCTATTTAGGGAAAAGGCCAAGCAGCCAGAGAAGTTTCTTCATTCATTGATTGAGTTGGAAAGGTTGCCTGCTGGCTAGAACCAGGGTCTGAGAACTGGGATTCCTGGGATGTCTTGGACTTGAGATAAGACTACCCCATGAGCAGAATGGAACATAATGTCTTGTACGCTGATAATCATAATGTTGTAGTGGAAAGACAATTATTTTTCAAGTCCAATAATCTATGCTTGAGTTCTGGCTCCTACATTTAATAGCTGTGTTGTTGTGGTCAAAAGACTTAACCTCTAAATCTAAGTTTCCAACTGTATTTCATTAAAATGAAATATGCTTCTATGTTGCACCTGAACTAGGCTATTTGCTTGATATATAGGCTAGAACTTGATATTACATTTCCTGCTTTTGTCAATTTGCACAAGATATTCACCATGCTTGGAATATACTTCTTCCTCTTCTCTGATTTTCAGAATCTTTATTTTCCTTATATTTCCTTACATTGTTTACAAGGCTTAGCTCAGGAGCCACTTCTTCCATGAAGCCCTTCTTGGTCTTCCAGGTAGTTTCTTTTCTTCCTCTTCCCCCCCCCCAGGCATCCATTTCATTATTCCACAATTCCTGCTTCTTGATGGTGGTATAGAGTATAGAAGATTTATCATATGCCTTGGTTTTTAGCCCTTTTTGAGTCTAGAGTTTGGCAAATGGAGTTCTGTCACAGAAATATAATCAGCATGTGCAAGGGGAATTTAGATTTTTTTCCCCCAGGAGCTGATATGGTAGTAGCCCTTGTATGAGGGTGGGTAATGGGTGTAGAATCTATTGTTGTCAAGACATATGATAGGTTGTGGAAGAGGGCTAATCCACTTGCCAAGATCTGTTTGGCTTTACTGTCTGGGGGATCTTTCCTAAATGGGTCCACTTTCTACATGGCAATGGAGTTGGCAAGGAGTACAACTAGTTGTTGCTTCCTTAGCTTCTTCTTAGGTGAGATAGAAGAGTTTCTGGTAGACCTAGTCCTGCAAAGTGCATTCATTTCCATGGTTCAAGCATGAAATCCATTGTGCTACTAAGGCTCTTTGTTGAGTGCAAGCTTGATCACTTACATCATTCCATTTGGATTCCATTTGGTGGGCAGATACCCTCATGAGATATCACCATTAGCTTTTCAGTTCATCTGCATTGCAGGCCATAGGGATCCTGCCTCCTTAATACTGTTGTATTTGATTTTCCAGTTATTTTGCTGCCATTGACTAGCTAAGTCATTGGTCACAGCCCAAGAGTCAGTATGGACAGTATGGATGAATATCTCCTGTTGAGTGCACAGTTCAAGGGCAAAGAGCATTGCTAATAGCTTTGCCCGCTGGGCTGTCACCATGAATAGTATGAACTTACCTTTATGTACCTTTATCACTATTGCTGAGCTCTGCTGGAATTGACTATCTTTAATGTGAGACGTTCCATTAGTAAATCAGACCTCTATATCCTCTCAGAGGTCAGACAGAAAAGGGCCCCAAAGTCACTAGAGGCATAGGCAGTGGGTTGGCTTCGTCCATGATGGTGACTTGTTCAGCCACCAACTCATATAAAACTTACTAACTCCTCTGGGCCCAGGTTTTTACAATTGGTGCCTCCTGTACTTGTCCCACCTTATGGGACTTGATCTTGGCGAGAACTCATTGGAATAGGGGAACCTCAGGTTCCAATATGACAGGAATTTCCCTAGGCAATGTGTCTATTTCAATCAGGGCTCAGTAGCAAGCTAATAATTTCTTTCAAATGTTGGGTGATTGATCATTGCCTCTGTAAAGGTACAGCTTGGTAAAGGAGGCACAAAAAATACTGAAGAAAATAATGCCTTACAAAATAGATTAGGCCAAATGGTAAAAGATGCAAAAAAAAAATCCAATGAAGAGAACAATGCCTTAAAAAGCAGAATTGGACAAATGGAAAAGGAGGTACAAAGACTCAATGAAGAAAATGATTTTTTTTAGATGAGGCATTTAATAAGAAAATAATTCTTCAAAAATTAGAATTGGAGGGGCATCCAGGTGGTGCAGTGGATAGAGCTCTGGCCTTGGAGTTCAAATCCGGCCTCAGACACTTGATAGTTACTAGCTGTGTGACCCTGGGCAAGTCATTTAACCCCAATTACCTCATCAAAAAGCAAAAACAAAATGAAAACAAAAAATAAAAAATTAGAATTGGGCAAGTGGAACCTAATGACTCCATGAGACATCAAGAAGCAATAAAGGAAAATCAAAAGAATAAAAAAATAGAAGAAAATGTGAAGTATCTCATTGGAAAAACAACTGACCTGGAGAAGTCATTTAAGAATTATTAGAATACCTGAAAGCTGTGAGTTTAAAAAAAAAGATTGTGGATATCATACTTGAAGAAATTATCAAGGAAAACTACCTTGATATTTTAGAACGATAGGGTAAAATAGAAATTGAAAAAAATCCACCTATCACCTCTTGAAAGAGATCCTAAAATGAAAACTCCCAGGAGTATTATAGCCAAATTCCAGAGCTTCCAGGTCAAGGAGAAAATATTGTGAGCAGCCATAAAGAAATAATTCAGACATTGTGGAACAACAGTCAGGATAACACAATATTTAGTAGCTTCTATGTTGAAGGATTAGAAAACATGGAATATAATATTCTGGAGGGCAAAGGAGTTAGTATTACAACCAAGAATTACCTACCCAGCAAAACTGAGTATACTACTAGGGGAAAAGTAGACATTCAATGAAACAGAAGACTTTCAAGTATTTCTGATAAAAAGACCAGAGCAGAATAGAAAATTTGACTTTCAAATACAAGACTCAAGAGAAGCATAAAAAGGTAATCAGGAAAGAGAAATCAGAAGGAATTCAATAAGATTAAACTTTTTACATTCCTAAATGGAAAGATGATACTTGCATCTCCTAAGAATTCTCTCATTATTTGGGCAGTTAGAAGGAGAGGGCATGGGGTGTAAGTTGAATATGTTGGAATTATGACTAAAAAAAATAAAATTAAAGGGTGAGAAAGAGGAATGAACTGGGAAAAGGGGAAGGGAGAAGTAGAATGGAGTAAATGATCTCACAAAAAAGGTATGGAGGAGCTTTTACAGTGGAGGGTAAGATGGGAGGACCACTTGAACCTTACTCTCACCAGAATTGGCTCAAAGAGGGAATAACATACACACTCAACTGGGTATAGAAATCCATCTTACCCTCCAGGAAAGTAGGAAGGGAAAGGTACAAGAGAAGGGGGGAGCTGATAGAAGGGAGGGCAGATGAGGGGGCAGTAGTCAGAAGCAAAACACTTTTGAGAATGGACAGGGTGAAAGGAGAGAGAGAGAGAGAGAGCAGGACAAATGGGGAAAATAGGATGGAGGGAAATACAGTTAGTAATCATAACTGTGGAAAAAATTTACAGCAAGTATCTCTGATAAAGGCCTTATTTCTCAAAGATATAGAGAACTAAGTCAAACTGATGAGAATATAAGTTATTCCCTAATTGATAAAAATGGTCAAAGGATATAAACAGCAAAGAAAACAAACCTATATCTATTCATATGAAAAATACTCTAAATCACCATTGCTTAGAAAATGCAAATTAAAACAACTCTTAGGTGCCACCCCACGCTATCAGATTGACTAAAATGACAGAAAAGGAAAATGACAAATGTTGGAGGGGATGTGGGGAAATTGAGACACTAATGTATTTTTTTGTGGTGTTGTGAACTGATTCAACCATTCTGTAGAGCAATTTGGAACTATGCCCAAAGGTCTATAAAGCCATGCATACCTTTGATCCAGCAATACCCTTACTAGGTCTGTATTCCAAAGAGATTAAAAGAAAAAAGGAAAAGGGCCTATGTGTACAAAAATATTTTGGCAGCTATTTTAGTGGTGGCAAAGAATTGGAAATTGAGGGGATCACTGACCTACTTGTGGTATATGATTGTGATGAAATACTATTGTTCTATAGGAAATAACAAGCAGAATATCTCAGAAAAATCTGGAAAGACTTAAATGAACTGATGCAAAAGAAATGTGAGATGCACAAATTTAGAGACATCTCCACAACAAATGTTCATATGGACTATTTGTGCCTGACTTGTGGTAGAGCCTTCTGAGCTTGTCTTGGACTAACCAGCCATAGTCAGACACATTGTACCTTGACCCCAACACAATGATGTCATTTTGGACCTCCCTGAGAATGAAGGATGATGACCATTCCCATTGGATAGCTAAAGAAACTGAGGCTTAGGGAGGAAAATTGTTCAGACGACACAATTGACAGGTGGCAGATGTGGCACTCAAACCCAGTTCCTGTCATTCCAAATTCCTCAATTTCCATGGAAATTTTTTTTTCATATTTGTAAACTGAGATTCTCTGGGCATGCCCACTTCTCCTAATTCAGAGACAATCTTGAGGGGCCTTTTGAGCATGCCTAATTTGCCTAAAATAAAGCCCACTTTGTCACCTACAATATGGGTGAGGTAACCTCCTCTGATTGGCCACCTGTGTCTTTAAAGTAAGCAAGAATGAGACAGTAAGACTTTTTTCCACCACTCCTTTCTGCCTCTTTTTCTGCTGCTCTTTTGGGGCAACTCACTGGTTTTGTCCAGAAGAGCAACATTGGAGTTTACCCACAGCATGGATACCATGAACTAAACCAGTAAGAGGGGAGGGATTTTCTTTCCCCTGCTCCCTCTCTTTTACCCTGGCTCCAAGAAATGGGCCTATGGGTGTTCGTTTCTGTTCTGTGTTGTTTGTTGCTGTTATTATTATTATTTTTATTAGTCCTTCTCAGTTGTAGATGATGAAGGCAATCCCCATGGATCAGGAGTTAGAGTCATGGAGACCTTGGAGCCAGGATTGCAGGGAGATGTTGCAGCCAGCTAGCGTGACATGGAAGTCCTGAGAAGCCAGAATACCTGGGATTCAAATCCAAGGTAGTATTTGGACATGGAAGTGGGGCTATGATTTATGGGAACCAAGCTAACCTATCGAACCTAATCTCCTTACCCTCCCCAGAGACTGAGGTGGTGCAAAGAGGAAGGAGGACTAAAGCCACATCTTGGGGAGTAATTTTGTGTATTTAGTATATTTACCTTTTGAAGTAAATATTTCTGAATAAATGCTAATTTAACTATAGTGGCTAACAGAATTAGGGTGCAGGAGACCACACCCTATACTTAGGATGAACATGATTGATGGGAGTTGGAGCAATTTGAAGAGCTCAGACACCCTCAGTCCCTTAAGGGTACCAGAGAGACCTGGGGTAAAACGAAAAGTCTACCTGGCTTTCTAGGCATGAGGGCTTTGGGAGACTTTGTTACATACTGTTTTATGAAAATAGGAAAATTTATGAAAAAATAACAGAAATGAGCTTAGCTCTACTCAATAAATTGCTTAGAGATGTGCTACTTTGTCTTTTTTTTTTTAATTTAGAAAATTGTTTAACCAACTCCTCTTTGGGTTACAATGCTTCCTCTTCATTGTTACTCTGGGAAAATATGCCAATATGACCATTTCTCCTTCTATAACTGTCAATTTCCCACACTTCCTGCTCTGTCCTTCCCCACTTCCCCTACTGTATTTTATTTCAAGAGGTACCCTTTCGAGAGTTAGAATTCATGTAGCACTCACATTCCATCAAGGCACACATATGCAGACCTGCAGCCATTTATTCCCTACTACATTTGTCCTCCTTGTTATGAATTCTCAGGGAATTTCTGCTGGAGGTTAGAGGCTAAAGAAGCAGGTCAAAGAGTGAGTTTCACATGTCTTCTTCTAGCCTCACCTCCATGACAAAAGCTTCTTTTAACAACCTAATTAATCTATTGAATGCTATATTTCATCCTGCACATGTGAAGTAAAGCTGGGAAAGTGTTATGAAAAATATCTCAGGAGTTCTGTTTAGATTTCTAGTTTTCCTCTGATCCTTTGAAGTAAAGTTAGAGCCTTACTAAGTGGCATGCTTAAAAGAAGATGACCACTGGAACTTTCCAGTGCTTGTCTACTGAAAGTAACTTATCCTTCCCTCTTCTCCATCATACCTCCTCACCCAGTGGATTAACAATAATACATAATGATGTGAAAGGTGACCTCATCTGTAGGCCAGACTGTCTGACAGAAAGATAGGTTCTGATGTACAGGGTGTGCTGTTTTAGAAGACTAGCCATAGATTTGTACTCATGCCACAGTGGTGATTATGATATTATTGTTGTTCAGTCATTTCAGTGGTGTCTGACTCTTCATGATCCCATTTGGGGTTTTCTTGACAAAGAAACCAAAGTGCTTTGTCATTTCCTTCTCCATCCCATTTTACAAATTAAGAAACTAAGGCAAACAAGGTTAAGAGACTTGCCTAGGATCACTCAGCTAGTAAGTGTCAAAAGCAGGCTTTTAACTTAGATCTTCCTGACTCCAGGTCCCATGTTCTATCCACTGCACAGAAAGATTCAAATCAATTCAGTAAAATTCAGTGCTGGGCACTGGGATTACAAAGACAAAAACTGAAGTCCTTTTTTTCCCATGCAGTTTACTTTCTACTGGTGTGTGTGTGTGTGTTATACAGTGCAAGCCTCTTCTGATTCTCTCATTTGTCATTTCTCTTTCACCACCTCCCCAAAACTGTATTCAGTTTAATTCATATTTATTTATCTGTCACACATTATTTTTCCTCCAAATCAAATGACTCAGATCCAACACAGACATTTGTGAAAACTCCCACTCATGACAAATTATTACAGCTGTTGGAGCTACTCTGCTTCTTTTAGTCTCTGTGGGTTGTCTACTTTTGCCACATGCTATTTTCTCCTAATCACATATAGGCAGATTTGATTAGAGTCCTCTTCCCACTGTAGCAGCCCCTAAATATCTTGGCAGAGACCCCATAGCATTCCATTAAACTTAGTCTTATTCATTTTGTCATTGGCACACCAAGTCCATTCCCATATTCCATTTTATCTACTCTAGATAGGGATGCTGTCATTCTCTATACAGATGGCTCTCAGATCCATTTATCCAACCCTAACCTCTCCCCTAACTTTCAGTCTCCCATGTCACATTAGGGCAAGTAGGTGGCAGAATGGTTAGAGTGCTGGATATAGAGTCAGAAAGGTTCAAATCCTGCCTCAAGACATTTATTAGCTGTATGACCCTGGGCAAGTCACTTAACCTCTGCCTTCCTCAGTTTCCTTATTATCTGTAAAATGAGAATAGTGATAGCACCTACCTCACAGGGTTATCGCGAGGGTAAAATGAAGTAATATTTGTGAAGCTCTTCACAAACCGTAAAGTTCTACATAAATCTTGGCTAGGTAGTTATCTATCTACCTATTGGACATCTGGAACTGGATGTTCTACAGACATGTCAAACTCAGGTTCAAAACAGTACTCAGTAGCTTTACCCCTAACTCTACCCTTTTCTTAACTTCCCAATTACTGACAAGGGCACCATCTTCCCAGGCACCCAGGCTCATGACTTAGGTATCATTCTCTACTCCTCACTCCCACACTCACCATATCCAATGTTGCCAAGTTCAGTTGCTTCTATCTTTATGACATCTTATGTATATGCCCTTCTCCTGTCTGACCCTGATGCTAACCTATTACTGGCTGTCATAACCTCATGCTTGAAAAATTATGATATTTTTCTAGTTGGTCTCTTTGACTGTCTCTCCTCCCTCCAATCCACCCCTCATTCAACTATCAGAGTGATCTTTCCTAAAGCTCAGGTCTGATTGTTAATTTTTTGAAAGAAATAAATTTTATTGGTATTCAATTTAACAGCTATTCAAAAATAAATTCTAAAATACCTCATCAAAAGGACTATCCTTAATAAATGGACAAACGCAGTACAGGATTTAAAATTTTTAAAAATTATGTTACAAACTTCATTTATTTAGTCTCAGAGAACTGAAATTTCTCACATGTTAATTTTCTGAATAATTGAAGATCACCATGTAAAGTATCAATTTTAAAAATTTAACCATTTTAGATAGAAGTCTTTCTATAACTGCATCCCGTATTTCCCCAACCTCTTAAACAGAGTATACTTAACACTTTCTTTGACTGAGGGCAATAATGATGCACAATAAATTATTAGTACTGGGACTGGAGGAAGAATATCAACACAATCACTGAGTTTTGCAGGATTATTTATCTTTAATTAAATGGTAATGCTTTTTTTCAGTTATTCTGCTACTCTTTATATTATGTATGTTATACTTTGTTGTCCCTTCTTGCCGCTATCAATGTTCCTACTAAAAGGAGCCCCTTTCTAACCAGGGTGATTGAAACTGTGTCCCAAATAAGCAAATGGGTTTTGAGTGAGAATATGAGGAATTTTCCAGTGAGTAAAAGGCATGAGCCTTATGGACCTTATGACATCTATTTTGGCTGCTCAAGGGCCTCTTTTTTTTTCTTTTCTTTTCTTTTTTTTTTTTTTTTGCTTACTGCCAGATCCTTGGTAGTGCTCCAGATGGTTGAGGTTGCCACATTGGCGGCTGCCAAATAAATGAGTTTTTACTGTATTCAAATTCGCAAAGCAGTGTTAGTATGTACTGTTGGCCAGGATGCAGAAATATCCTCACTACATAGAAGTGGACATCATAATGGTGTTCACTAAGCTGGGATTCTGTGCGTCTGTCAGATGATGTCGCACTAACACCAGTAGGAGCTTCTGCTGGCTTCTCTGCTGGTTTCTCTTCCTTAGGAGCACTAGTAGGTACAGGTTCCCAAGCTGCTGCAGCGGGTGTTGGAGTGACAGATGTTAGGAGTAGGGGTGGGAGCCAAGGCAGGGGAAGGAGTTGGGACTTGAGCCACAGATGCTGCTGTAGATGAACTAACTGTAGTAGTGGTAGCAGGATTTGATTGTTGAGTTGTAGATGGTGATGGTGTTGAAATAGCTGCTGCGATGGGTTTTGTCACCATAACCACTATAAAGTTCTTCTCATCAATTTTGTATTCTTGGAGAGCAGTATCATTGTTGCCTGCTACTGGAAAGGCATCCTTTCCCTTTTCAGATTCAATCTTCTCTTTCAGTGCCTTAATCAACTCCTCAGGGTTGATGTCAATCTGTTGTTGGAGGGTCTTCAGAGTGGTCTGCATGGTATCGTCCCCAGACTCCGTGGTTGCGGTAGGCTCTCTCGGCCTCTCAGGCCCCCTGGGAGGGAGGTCGAGGTGGCTGGTGGGGTTGATCACATTCAGCCTGTGGGGTGGCCTGTCTCCCTTTCCCCTCGGTGTGATGGGCCGCAATCACCTTCTTCCCAAGGCAGGGGGCCAGCGTGGAGTCCATCCTCCCGAAGAAGTTGGGACGGAGGTCTGATTATGTCACCCCCTTATTCAATCAACTCCAATCAGGTCCGTGTTACCAACAGGATCAAATACAAAATCCTCTGCTTTGCTTTTAAAGCCATTCATTCCCTGGATTCTTCCTACCTTAATAGTTTTCTACAACTTCTCACCTTCAAGTACTTTTTCATCTAGTGATCTTGTCTTCCTAGCACAAGACATCCGAATTTCCTGATTCTGAGCATTTTCACTGGCTGTTCCCCATTCCTGGAATGCCCTCTCCCCTTATCTCCACCTCCTGGCTTCCATGACTTCCTTCAAGTCAGCTAAAATCCCACCTTCTGGGAGAAGGTCTTCTCAGTCTTCCCTAATGCTAATGCCTTCCTTCTGAGGTTACATTCAAGTGATAATCCTCTATCTTCTCTGTACGTAGTTGTGTGCTTGTTGTCTCCCTTATTAGCTTGTTAGTTCTTTGACAGCAGAACCTGTTTTCTTCTTTCTTTGTATCACCAATGCCTATCTAGTGCCTGGAACATGGTTGGCATTTATTCAATACTTATTGACTTGACCTATAACTGGGCCCCTCTTAATAAAAGGATTTGTTCTGTAAAACTTGGACTCAGTCAAAAGGCCACGCCTAAGGACCTAGAAGGCCACATGTGGCCTCAAGACTGTAGGTTCCCCACCCCTGAGCTAGGGTGTGTGGTGAGTTTTGTCTCAGAGTACTGAAATTTATAGGGTACAAAAGTTCAATGCGTACACTTTTTCCGAGAACAATTTATCACTTAGTTAAAATAAGAAGTTACTAGGTTAGCATTGTAATTATAATTAATACCATGCATCTATGAACTGCTATAGTAACTAATTACCCATTTTAATTGAATTTGACTTAATTATTGTTTTATTTTTATGTAAAAATTATGAAGCTAGTTTGAGGGAATAATTTTATAGTACTTAACCTCAGATGAAAAAATATCAATTACATCTCTGAGCATTATGTTCCTGGGCTTTCTCTCTTTCTCTTTGCTTTCCACAAACACTTCCTTATCCTAGATTAAACACAAATTTGATAACTGAGACAGTTATTGAGATAATTTAAGTACAAGCTCACACATACTTTCTTGCATGGATGCTTAATTTTTGTATGTGGATAAATTTAACAAAAGACCAAACTTTCAAATCACTATCATGGTGGTAAACCAAGAGTTAAAAAAAACAAGCACATACAATCATGAATATTATTATTGTAATTAATAATATTTTAGAGCAAAATATCTTTTTGGTAATGTTAAATAAAATTAAACTTATTTGAAGCTATTATTTATTTCATCTTTATTTTATTCATTTTAATTTCTATTTTTGGTGTATGTTTTTAACGTATATAATACATTACATATGTAATACATTACATGTATAGATTTCTCAGAGACAACCACACAAATGCCCATACTCTTTCTTGAGATGGATCTGGAGTCAGGAAGACCTGAGTTTGAATCTCTCCTCTTACTAACTGGGTGACCCTGTCTAATCACAACCTCTCTTTAGCCTCAGTTTCCTCATCTGAAAATTAGGGAAAATAATAGCACCTACCTTACAAGTCATTATGAGGATCAAATGAGATGTTCTATGTAAAAAAGTACAATATGTGTTAACTATTATTATTGTCATCAGTAGTGATAATAATAATTTCTCTCCAGGCTCGAAGATAATGTAGCAAATATACTCTGAAATACCAAATTAATAAAATTTCAGAAACTCTCTCTATTCAGCTTTTCCTTGGCCCCAGTAAAACCACAGTAATTCCCAGTAAAATCTGGGAAATCTTACCATGAACAGAAGTCCCTTCTCAGTGTCAAAGTGCAAACTTATAGGATTAGACAAAAATCAGTATTAATGGGAATGTAAATTTATTAGGATTATTAAGTAATAAAGGAACACAGCCAAGGTTACCACTTTTAGCATGCCTATATCTTTCTTTCGTGTAGTTGAAGGGATTGGGATTTAAACCCTGTGAAATTAGGGAGAACACAGAATCTGTTGAATGGACCCCGATCTCATTAGCTTCTGGTTTGTCCTAGCTTCAACTCCAGTTGTCTCCTCCGTGCTCCAGTCTCTTCCTCCTCTTCCTCCTTCTTTTGACTACGGACTATTCTGCTGCCATCTCTGATTTGCCTCTCCATTTCTGTCTGGCATCTCAAAATTTAGATGGAAGTATCTTTTTCATAACCCCCAAATAAGCTAATTCTCATAAATGTCTTTGAACAGTCTTATTCAAGAATTCTCAATTATCCCAGGAAAGTCCTATAAAATCCCTGTGATCCTGTGGAGACCTTCCAAGGCTTTTGTAATCCTAATAAGGTCCTTCAAAGTCTGAAATGCTGGGGCTATGTAATTTATGAATAAAAAATGAAAATATGTTAAGCTACATGCTCTTTTTTTCACTCACTGATAGGGCTGTGATTAAAAAAAAAGACTGGAGACTATTGATATAGACATAATTTTTGTTCTGGTTCAGTACAGTTCTCAGTGTGCTGAAGCCAGCTTGTAGAAGGCTCTAAGAGTCCATTCTTAAATTTTCATTGTGAGCTTTTGCATATAGGAAATTTGTGAATGCTAAAAATCAAGGCTTGATTTATTGTTTTGTTAATTGCCTAGATTTAAAGTGATGGAAGAAAAGTTAATAAGGCAGATTAAACTTAAAAGTGTGTTGTTGGTACATTTTTCTCTGGAGAGCCAGTTGTTAAACAAATTAACACACATTGTTCTAAGTGAAGCATATTTCAATATTTGATTTTAATGACTCTCAAAACTGAAAAAGATATTAACAAAGCTATACAGATCCTAGTGGAAGGAGTGCATCATTGGCTATGCTTACTAAGTCATGCTATTCATTTTGTTATTCCATATAAAAATTATGCAAAGATTTTTGTTCAAATTTGGTTACTAGATTTCCATCCTACCTGATGTCAATTAGTTGTTCTTACAAATTAATTAGAATGTATGGCATTTTTATACTTTAACAAATGGATTTAAGACCCAATGAACTTTTTGAGTGAAAGGTTATTAACTAGGTTAGAAAATTTTGCTTCCAAGTTTTTTTGGGAGGATCAATATGAGAGTTTTATAGATGACATTGTCTTCAGCAATAAAATCTTTGTGCATATTGCTTTCTTGGCTGTATTCAACTTCTGCATCAGTAAATCTTTCTATGCTTCTCTGTATTCATCACATGCACCAGTTCTTGCATATACTAATACTTTGTTACATTTTTGTGCATTTTGCCCGGGCATTCCAAAATTAATGGGCATCAGTTTTGTTTCCAATTGTTTTCGATCACAAAAATTGTTGCTATAAATAGGTTGGTGTATATAAGGACTTTCTTCTTATCAATAGTTTTCTTGGGGTATAGGCCCAGTAATGGAATCTCTAGTTCAAAAAGGGTACAGGCATCTTAGGCACTTCATTTGCATAATTTCAAATTGTTTTTTAAAATGGTCATGCCATCTCACAGCTCAACCAAAAATGTATTAGTGTGATTATCATTTTACAACCCCTTTAACATTGAGTATTGCCACTTTTGGGAGTCATTTTGCCAATTGGCAAGGTATGAAGTGAAACCCAGGGTTGTTTTGATTTGCATTTTTTTAATTGTTGTTGCTGTTTCTTCTTCATTCTCAAAGAGGACTGTGACATCAAAGAGGTGATGCCATGACATGCAAGAGAATTGGATTTAAGTGAGGACGGGCTGTGCAAAGTTATCTGCTTCGCTTTCTTCTCTGGAGTCATCTGGGTATAAGTGACTTAGGGTATTCTTTCATGGGGTGGTGAATGCTTTGCAGTTATTTTGAGAATTGCTTGTTCATATCCTTTGACTACTTATCTATTGAGTAATGGCTATTAGTCTTGTATATTTGTATATATTTACTAATGGCAGCCAAATGGTACAGTAGATAAAGTGCCAAACCTGGAATCAGGAGGATCTGAATTCAAATCTGGCCTCAGGTACTTAGCTAGCTTTGTGACCCTGGGCAAGTCACTTAACCCTATTCGCCTCAGTTCCTCATCTGTAAAATGAGCAGAAGAAGGACATAGCAAACCACTTTTCCAAGAAAACCCCAAATGGGATCACAGAGCCAGACACGACCGAAACAACTCAATGACAACAATATTTATTAATTGTTTGCATATCTTGGATGCCAAACTCTTATCAAAGAAATTTAATACATTTTTTCCCATTCAACCATTTCTCTTCAGGTCCTAGAAGTACGCTGATTTTATTTGTGCTGAAGCTTTTCAGTTTCAAATACGAAAAGTTATTCATTTATCTTTTGTAATTACTTTTATCCCTTGTATAGTTAAGAATACCTCTCCTACCCATAGCTGTGAAAAGTATATGATATTCTTTTTTTCTAATTTTTTAATAGTTTGATTAAGATCATGTATCCATTTAGAAGGTATTTATCTAAGCCTAATTTCTGCCAAACTGCTTTCCAGTTTTCTAAGCAGTTTTTAATCACATAAGGAGTTTTTTCTAGGTATTTTAAGTTTCTGACTTTGTCAAACACTAGACTATTGAGTTCATTTGTTTCTGATTCTACCTTGCCTAGCTTATTCCATTGGTCTATCTTACTATTTTTTAACCAATATGAGATGGTTTTGATGAAATAGTTTGAGGCCTGGAAGTACTATTCCCCCTTCATCCCTACTTCTTTTCTTCCTTTCCCTTGATACTGCAGAATCTTTACTTTTTCCAATTGAATTTTGTTATTATTTAGCAAGTTCTATAAAGTATCCACTTGGTAATTTGATTGTATAGTGTTAAAAGTGTAAGTTAATTTTGGAAATATTCTCATTTTGTTATGTTGACATGGCCTGGCCATGAACGCTAAATATTTTTACAGATGTTTAATTTGTTCTTTATGGAACACTTTGTAATTGTGTCTCTTGTGTAAGCAACAAATTGTAATTGTATCTTTATAATTTGTGTCTTTTGTGTACTTTGGTAGGGCAATCCCCAGATATCTTATGCATTTTGTAGTTACTAGGAATAGAATTTTCCTTTCTATTTTGGCTACTTGGGTTTTGTATTATTATGTAGAAATGCTGTTGATTTTTGAGGGTTTGTTTTGTATGGTGCATTGTCTTTAAAGAATGCAGTAACTGTTTCTGCCTTTTTGTATTTATTTGAAATATCTTTTTGCCCTAATACATAGTCAATTTTTGTAAAAGTTTCATGTAGTGCTTATAATTATATGTATTCTTTTGTTCCTCTTAGAAGACACCGTAAGTCTTTTAATTCTAGTTTCTCCAGCAGTTTGTTCAGTTTCATATCTTCCATTTGGTTTATCTTTCTGTTAGTCTTATCCAAAACTCAAAGAGGGACATTGAAGTTTCTTGTGATTATTACATTACTGTCTATGTCTTCTGCTAGCTCAGATGTTTCCTTTATGAATTTGGAAGCTAAAGCATTTGGATCATATCAGTTTATTACTGATTGGTTTTCTGTGGTTCCTTCCACCATACTGTAGTTCCTTTGTTAACTCTTTTTTGGGGGCATTTCTTTTTATTCTGTCAAATAGCATGATTATAATCCCTGCTTTCTTTTGTATTCACTTGATATATAGTAAAAAAAATTTTTTTCCCCTTCCCTCAGTTTTATTTTGTATGCATCTTTGTTTTTAAAATGAGTTCCTTGTCATCAATAGGTTGTAGGGTTTTGTTTTCTTATCTAAACTGCTATTCTTTTTCATTTTATTGGATTGTTTAATCCATTCACATTTAAAGTTGTGAGTTATGTTTATATTTTCCCACATTTGTCTCTAACATTGATCCTTTTTAATGATTTCCTCCTTCTACTGCTGTAAACATAGTACTATGTTACTTCAGTTACTTTAGTTTATTCCTTTTTTTTTTTAAGGTGGCTCTATTCTCAAGTGCTCTCTTCCCTTCACCTCCAACACCTTCCTCTAGTTAGTTATGCATTTCCCTTTGGAAACTCCTTTGCAATTTTGCTTATTAGTTCTTTTTTCTTTCCTGCTTTCATATGGCTATTTAATTCTTCCCCTCTTTCCCCCATAACAGTCAAGTAGTGCTTTCCTCTTCTCTCCTTCAACTAGTCTTCATTAGTTTTTTCAGGTACTAAATTCACCAACCAAACCCAACATAAAGTACCTGTCTCCTTTCACAGAGCACTCTCTTCATCCATTGGAGACATCATCAGTAGAACCTCATCCCACTACTAAAGCAAAGCCTCCCTCCTTTCCTTTCCCCTGTTCAGTACTTCTACCCACTCCCCTACAGATTCTTCTCTTCCTGAAACCACTGGCATCACCTTCCCTTCATTGTTAACCCTCATGTACATCTCACACTCACCTTTATCGCCATGGTTCCTTCCTCCACTTTAATTCACTCTCTCATTTTGTAAAGTTGTCCCTCTCCCCAAACAAACAAACACTGATTCATCTGCAGGCAGGGCGTTCCTGCCTTTACTTCTGTCTCCTTGTGTTCATTTAGAAAGAAGTCTCTTACTGTCCTTTCTGCGGTCACTGCTTCTGTTGCTATCTGTTGTATTTATACACTTATGCATTTCTCTTGTTTGGGGTGTTTGAAAAGTAAATAATCTCTTCAGACCTGGTTGTTTTTTTTTTAAAGAATGTTTTAAGTGTCTCTTTATTACAGAATGTCCTTCCTTTTTCATTTGTAATTAAGTTCAGATTTGCAGGTAGGTCACCCTGGGCTCCATCCTGAGCTCCATTACTCTTCAGAACAGATTTTTCCATCCCCTTGTACATTTTCTGGTGTGTGCAGAATAGTCTTATGTTATTTGGATTTCCTTTCCTTTGTATTTAAGGGTAATTCTCCTGATGGCTTGCAGAACTTGTTTCCAAATTGAATTGTTAAATTTAACCACTATGAGTCTTAGAGTTTGCAGCCTTGGGTTTTTTTCTAGAGGTAATCTACTAATTCTTTCAATTGGTGTGTCATTTTCTATATTTTGAAGTTCTGGGCAGGTCCCTTCTACTATTTCTTCATTATAGTGTTAAGGTTTTTTTTGTTCTGTCAGGACCTTCTGTGACACCTCTGATCCTTAGGCTTTCTCCTGTATCAGAGATCAGTATGTTTTGCTTGCATAGGGAGCATTTTTAAAAAAAAAAATATTATTGTACTTTGCTTCTGTTTTTGTAGGTTGGCCTTCACTTCTGTATATTTGTATTCCCAATCTATTGTTCTCCCTTTTGATCATTTGGTGAGACTTGCCATCACAGATTCCAGTTTTTCTGTTTTGCAAATTATTTTTGCTATGCAGGCCATAAAATTCTACTCCTGTAATTTTCTATTGGGCAGTGGATAGAGTGCTGGCCTGCAGTTGGGAAGACTTGAGTTCAAATCTGTCCTCAAACACTTACTAGCTATGTGATCCTGGGCAAGTCACTTATCCCTGTTTGCCTCAGTTCCTCATCTGTAGAATGAGCTAGAGAAGGAAAAAGCAAACGATTCCAGGATCTCTGCTGAGAAAATCCCAAAATGGGGTCATGAAGAGTCTGGCATGACTGAACAACGGCAAAAAATTTTCATTTCTCTTTTGTATTAATCAGGCACAGTATATTGTGATTCCATTTTCTCCTCAAATTCCGCAGGCTTATCAAGTGTTGGATCATTTTCTTTTGCTTTGCAGTATTTGTATTTGTATCAAATAAGTAATCATAGATGCCTGAACTCATATACTAAATCTAGAGGCCATGTTTCTTTCTGCCACTAATGTTGTCCATTTTGATTTATCTGCTTATGTTCAAGGACTTTGAGTTTTCTTCTTCTTAAGATCTTTGGTAATTTCAGTCTCTCCAGCCCCTTTATTTTCCCTAATGCTCACTTTCTAACTGTCTGACTCACCCCACCCTGATAGTAGTTTCCTTGGAGGCTGAATCTCAAAGCATCTCAGCCTCCTTCAATTCACAGTGTGCTACCCTAGTTCTCTGCCCCAAGTGATGTTTGGATTTACAGAACTGGTTCCAGGTGGATGCTGAGCATTTTCCCTTATGCTTGGTGGAGTGAAATGTGCCCCCCCCCCCACAATGTGTCTTGTCCATGTCCTGTTCTTATCTGTCTGTTCCTCAATTCCCTGGCCAGGTATCAGAAGTTGAAAAAGCTGACACACTGGTGGTGCTATGGGATTGATTTTTATAGTTTGGGTCTCTGAGGGTCTGGGAAGAGGATGGGGGTGGGATAGGATATAGTGCTTAGCTCTATTTTGAGTCCTGATACGTGTCCTGTCCATTTTCTTTTGGTCCCAGTTCTCCTGTAGAGATTGATGGCTGTGTGGTCCCAAAGAGTTTCTGAAGTCTGGAGCACGTCAGAGGTAGACTGGCTCTTTGTTCTGGCTAGAGCAGATTTTTGCAGCCTGGATCAGTGATTTCCACAGCACTGGAAAGAGGGAGAAAAGACAGTTTAATTGGATTTTATTTCCAGTCTGTATGGGGTGGCTAGTGCAGCCTTGCTTCCAGTAGTATGGGGTGTGGGGGAAGGGTGCTGAGTGAATTTAGTGTAAAAGTATAAATTTATGAATTTTTAAAGCCATTTGTATAAAGAATTTTTTGAAATTTTTTTTTGGATTCTGAGCTACTCAAATCATGGAGACAACTGAAGTTTCTTTATGTTTTGGAGAGGTTTGAGAGCTTGAGGGAATAAGAGAAAATGTTTAGTCCTCTATCTTTTTTTGTCATGTGACCCACATGTTTCTGGCATGTTTCCAGACCTTATCTGTACCAGTTAAATATTGAGGTATTGAAGATCAATATGTATAGTGGATACAAAGTCCCCAATTCTGACCAGCATGAGTTCCTGGCACTTATGAGCCTGAGACTATATGTACTTCTTCCTTCTCAGGAGATTTTAGCTTACTCTTTACATTAGGATAGAGGAAAAAGCAAACTTCCTTTTCAAGTACCATCACTGTCCCATGGTTCCAGATGGCTTAGATAGACAGTTACCAGGGACTTTATATCTATCCCCAAAGATTTCCAATTTGCTGAAGAGGGTTACATAAATTGATATTTGAGAGTGGGGTATGTGGAAAGAAGACCTAAAGGGACTGAGTGGGAGGAATGCTATAAAGAATATAGCTATTTGTATTATTTAAGTACTGTCTATATTTGAAAACTGATTATTTAGAAACAGCCAGGATCCTTTCCTCCCAACCACCTATAGAACAAATCCAAAGATTTGGGACATTATTTGTGTATTAGCATCAGCACTCGGAAAACAACAAAAACAAATCTATGTTCTTTGTTAAGTATAGAACAGTATATATAGTCATCTCCAAATAGGAGAGCACCTGAAAGTGGCAATGGGGAGCAACTCCCCCACCTCAACCAGTGAACTAAGAATGAATGAAGACAGTACCTGAAAGGGTGGCCAAGGAGACTGTGTTATCTAGGAGGAGGGAGCCAATGGAGAAGCCCTTTGGAGCATATGGAAGATGCCTGGCCTGACTCCTTCCTTCAGGGAACAATAGATGGAGGGCACAAGGTGCATGATCACAGAGCTCTTGGCCACAACTTTTAGTGACCACAATTCAATAACAAAAAAAATATGTAATGAATAATGAGGTTTATTTTTTAAAATTCCTTTGAAAAGGGGATTTAAACTGAAATGCAAACTAAATAATTTAATCCTAAAAAATTGGTGGATTAAGTGAAAAACCATAGAAACAATAGACAATTTCAACAAGGAATGTGACAAGTAAGACAATATACCAAAGCTTTTGGGATGTAGACAAAGCAGTCTTTAGATGGAACATTAATATCTTTAAGCATTTTCATAAAGAAAAGAGTATAATGAATTGAGAATAAAATATTTTAAAACTAGAAAAGTAAGAAAAATTTAAAACTAAGTAAACTTAAAAAAAGACATTCTGAAAAATCAAAGAATTAAAATATAAAAAAGCAAGCCATTGAACTGATAGATAAAACTTGGAGGTATTTTAAAAAAATATATTAGGAAGATGAATAAACTATTAGTGAATCTGACTTAAACATAGAACCATGATTAGACAAACCAATATGAATCACATAAACTACATGAGCAACATTTTACGCCTGCAACCCAAAAGATAAGAAGTGGATATTCTCAGCTCAAGAGATGGTACCAACTAAGACACCAAGAGATTCCTTGCAGAAGCATATAGCAGAAGCAGACATGTACATACCCAATTGGCCTGAGGGGCAGGTCACATTTTGGAGAGTTGCCTTGTGGGTGAACCCAGCTTAGAAAGTTCATAAATTTGAAAATTCAGGTACCTTCTAGAATGTAGAGGAAGAGGCACTTTTCTAGAGGAATTCCTCTGCCGGAGGAAGATTTCCTTAACAGTGTGGTTCTTAAAGAAGGAAGAGGATTGACAATAAGGTTTTGGACAAAATCTAGCAGTTGTTTCTATTAAAAATTCTAGAAATCATATGAATAAATAGATCTTTTCTTAATATAGGAAATAATATTTATTCAAATCCAAGAGTAAACAGATTTAATTGATGAGTTACTAAGCTTTTCAGTAATATTGGGAGTAAAGTAAGGGTGCCCATGATCATTATACTACTATGTAACACAATGCTAGAAATGCTAGCATTTCTAATTTTAGCAATAAGACAAATAAAATCAATGGAGCAAATAATCATAGGAAATGAGGAAGCAAAATTATTGCTTTTTGACTGATGATATGATGGTATAGAGAACCCTAACCAATCAACTAAAAATTAATTGAAATAATTCATTATTTCAGCAAAGTTTCAGGATACAGGGTAAATCCACATTAGTTACCAGCATTCCAATACATAACCAACAAAACCAGCAGAAAGAGCTAGAGAGATTCCATTCTTCTACAGAAGAAACCCAATTAAGAGAAAAAACACTGTAATGCATATGATTATATAAAACAATACCAAAAAAGTTTTTTGACAAAATACCACAGGCATTTATTTTAAAACATTAAAAGGTGTAGGAATAAATTGACCTTTTCTTAATATGATAAGTAGTAGCTATCAAAAAGCAAGATATTAAAGAAATACTAGAGACCATTTCAAGTAAGATCCAGGGTAAAAGAAGGATGTCCATTATTACTAGGCTAGAAATGCTATCTACGTAATAAGAAAAAAAGAAATTGGAATAATGAGCATAGGAAAAAAAGAAACAAAATTATCACTTTTTGTAGGTCATATGATGTGTATTTCAAGAGCCCCAGAGGTTCTACTAAAATTGAAAGGAACAATAAATCTATCAAAGTTATAGGATGTAAAATAAATCCATACAAATGATCAGTCTTTATGTCATAAGTAGAAAATGTGAACATATATATGTCTAGAGCCTCCTCCACCCACCCTTCCCCAAAGGGGATTTGATTCTTTCCAGGAGGACAGCAGGAGATGGGAGCCATGAAGCCACTCTGCTCTCATCAGACAGAGAAGGTAATGGGGTAGAATTTTATCTATCTACTCCCTTAAAATTGTTAGTCTAAGCGAAATAATTTTAGGTTCAAGCCCCCTTCCTGTCCATTGTCCCTTGACAAGAAAGAAATGCCTTAAGTTATATCTAAAAGTTTGACTGCCTTCTCACCAAGGCCCAGTTACACTAAAACCATCACATACAATGAGTAGGGAATGAAACAGTTTATCCAAGCCAATAGTAATTAGACATCAGATAAGCTATAGAGATTAGACTATATCTGACAAAACATAAAGTGAATGAGCTCTCCCTTCATTCCACTTGGAGTAAGATATCTCAGCTCAAATGATCTCACCCAAGGGGAAATTCCCCAAATCTGTAGGGTGGCAAGCTGGAAAAAGGGCATGCTCAAGGGGCCAACTCCTCTGTATGTCAGCTTCTTCCTGGGGTCTTTTTCTTCACAAGTGATCTCTGCCTAAAGAAAGCCTAGAACGTGGATAGTCTCTCTAAGCCAGAAGCAGACTAAGATTTCTCTTCTCCCAGGCTCTCACCAACTCTACCCCTCACAAGGCATGGAACCTGAAGTAATTTTTCTCTCTACCAATGAGAAGAGTCTTATGAAAATGCAAGTCTTGAGCACTAAGGGATATATGCAAACACATGCAACTACCATGAACTTCTGCTCCAAGGTAGCCATTTCAGTCCTTGCTGGGAAGATAGGCTTCCCTTTCCCTAGGATCAGATCCACTCTGTTCTTTGTTGGCTTGACTTCTGAAGGTGAAAAGGAAATCCAAGAGCTTGAAATGCTGTCAACCATGGAGTGGGGTAGCTCCTCTGAAAAGAATACATCCTCCTGAGTCCCAGTCAGCCAGTCATCTTGAAGGCAGTTTCACTGTCTTAAATCCAATCAACAATTCTCTGTGTTCTCTTTAGATTTGAAAGAGACCATAGAGAATTCTTTTAAGAAGGCATGGCCACACTGTTGTGTGGGCATGGCCATACTGTTCTAGTGGGCCTGTTCACACTGCATGGGGAATTGACCCTTAGATGTTGTCAAACAAAGACCTATGCCTTGTAGCCATAACAAATTGATTCGGAGAACTCATCAAGCTTGTTGTGGTGAAACAAGGCAATAAGAAGCATTGACTGACTGTTATTCTTTTTGCTTTTCTAACTTTATGATTCACTGATAGCTACTGGGTCTTGTTGATACTACCTCACAAGATATTTCACATTTATTTCTTCTCTACTCACAAAGCCATGCTGGTTTAGGTCCTCACAGCTTCTCATTTGGAACTGCTCTAATGGCTTCCTAATTGATCACCCTTAGGCTATGGTTTTTCCAGTAGCAATGTATGACTCTATGGAATGGACTCTAAGGAAAGCTGAGTGCAGCAGAATTGATGCTTTCAAATTGTGGTGCTAGAGAGGAGAGAAAATTGGTCAGTACTCAAGGAAATTAATTCAGGCTATTCGCTGGAAAGTCAAATACTGAAGCTGAAGCTTAAATACTTGGGCCACATAATGAAAAGATGGGACTCAGAAAAGACCCTGATGTTGGGAAACATTGAAGGCAAAAGGAAAAGGGGACAGCAGAGGATGAGGGGTAGTGTCATGGAAACAAGGAGCAGGAAATCAGACTTCAACAGATAGTGGAGGATAGAAGGGTCTGTAAGCTACGTAGTCCATGGGGTCATGAAGAGTTGGACACAACTGAACAACTGAACAACAAAAACAATAGGACAGTCAATCTACTATCTACTCTCTGCAGGTCATTCTGCAAACACATGCCAAATAGATACGACTAAAGCACAGGTCTGAACACATCACTACCATGCTCAAGAAGCTCCGCTGACTTATCTTGCCTTTACGATAAAAAGGAATTAAAAAAAAATACTCCATTTGGTTTTTGAAGCCCTTTATGGTCCAGCTCCAGTTAATGTTTCGAGTCTTGTTGCATGCTACTATCCTTCACAAAGTCTGTTACAGCCAAATGATTTTGTTGTTGTTCTCTCTGAATGATATTTCAACCTCCATCCCTAATGCCTTTATTCCGTTTGCCTAGAATGAACTCCTGCTTGCCCCTTTCCCCTACTCCCTGTCATCTCAGAAAATTCCTAAAATCTGTCTGCTTTAGAAAGCTTATTCTCATCCCACTGGTTCTTAGAGTTCTTCCCCTAGAAATTAGTTTGCATATTTTTTTTGCATTTTATTTTCTATGTCCATGTAGTTTTCTTCCAATTAAATGTAACCTTTTTTTTTTTGAGGCAATTGCTCAGGGTCACACAGCTAGTGAGTGTTTGAGGCCAGATTTGAACTCAGGTCTTCCTGACTCTACAGCTGGTGCTCTCTCTACTGTGCCACCTAGCTTCCCCTAATGTAAACTTTTTGAAGGCAGGGACCATTTTGGTTCTATCTTTGTGGTCCTAGCACCTAACAATGCCTGGTACATAATAGATACTTAATGAAAGAATGAAGAAATGAATGACATTGATTTTCAACTTTTTATTATCATGTGAGTAAGAATCACTTAGCCAATTACTGTGGTAACTATCACTAACATATCTGGTTTTTCAGTGGTAAATTTTAGACCTCTGAGCAAACAACTGATCTCACTAAAAAACCAAAACATATTACATAAGACTGACTTTTTCTTGGAATGACTTGCTTTTGGGGGCACCCTCCTCTGTATTGTTCTAGTGTTTTCCTATCATTTAATCTCATTTCCCATTATCTCAATATTTATTTCAAATCAATTTTTTTCCCAAACTTTTCTCCCCTTCCAAAATTTTTATATTTTGCTATAAAATATTTATTTCATTCTTCACTCCTTAATGAGGAAAATAATCATCCACATTTTCCTCATTGTTTCTGTCATCTGCTGATTTGTTTCTTTCAATAAACCATCATTTTTCTCTATTATCCCAACAGATTTCCACATACCTATGTGATAGTTATAGAAGGGGCCTGTTGTTGCATATGGAATGTCTATGACAGCTCTTCAATGGGAGGGAAATTTCACACAAGCTCAAACAACTAGCCCTGTATTTCCCTTCTTTCAGAGACTGACAAAAATCTAATCTCTTTAGAGATCACTTTTGCTCTTTTTATAAGCTCTTTGAGTAGGGTGGCAATGTCTAATTTGCGTTTATCTATTCTCTGCCATCAACACATAGTATGCACTTAACTAATATTTATTGAATGCTGAATGAATCGGCTATTGGGTTGTACCTTAGTTTAAGCAAACTCATTATAGGGGATGGGGACTGGACCTATGATTTTATTAGTAGGGGGAACTCCTGGGTGAAGAAATCCCTTAACCAATTTCATCCCAACAATAAACCTGAACTAAGAGGGTATTGGCATGAGCACCACACCTCCAACAGTGGTAATGGTTATTTTCTTTTGGTAGTAAAAATGCATGAAAAATCTTATTTTCTATGGTAAAATGGAGTAGGAAACAAAACATAGCAATATATAAATGTAGCAGCTTTTATTGAATACTTAAATATTTATACAACAAATATAAGACATTCTTTCTAGTCTTAGAGAATCGATTACACAACTTAGTGGTTAAGTGACTTGTCCAGGATCATATAACTAGTATCAGACTGAAGTGAGACTTAAATTAGGTCTTTCTGGATTTGAGGGTAGTTCTTTATCCACAATGTCATACTTCCTTTAAAACTCAATATAAGAAAACTTCATTTTCATGAAATCATTAATCTTAGAGTTTTAAAGATTATCTAATTCAACCTTTACTTGAACTATCTACAACATATTTACCACGTAGTCATCAGCTCTACTAATAACTTAAGTGAGGTGCAATCCACTACTTCCCAAGGTAGCACATTCTACTTCTGGATAGTTATGTTAGGCAGATTGAACTTACTTTGAATTTAAGTCTGCCTCTGCAACTTCTACCCATTGCTCTGAGTTCTGCCCTTGGGGCCAAGTAGAATGAGTCTACTGCTCCCTATTGATCCTCTAGGATCAAATAAAAATGCCTCTGTTTAGCATTTAAAGTTCTTCATAATGTTGTCTCAACCTACCTTACCTTACCTTTATAGCCTGGGTTTATGGGACTCAAAAGTTTTGGGGCTTCCTCCATCATGAGAGTTTTCCACCTCTCACTCTTCTTCCATTCCTCCTTCTAACTAGGAAAAAACTACCTGGGGACAGAGACCACTGCTTATTACACATTGCTGCCCTCCAAGCACTCTGTGGACCAACCAGATTGGCCTTTTTAACTGTTTCTCCACTGTCTGTGTCTTTGCATAGGCTGTCCTCTATGCCTAGAATGCAATTCCTTCCCACCTCCACATTTTATAATCCCTGGTTTCCATCAAAGTTCAGCTCAAGTTCCAATTTATGTATGAGATTTTTCCTGGTAACCCAGTGACTTGCCTGCTACAGTCACTATGGTGTGGGGTGGCTTCTTTGACAGTAATACATCATCCAGGGGCAGCTAAGTGGTGCAGTGTATAGAGGACTGGCCCTGGACTCAGGAGGACCTGAGTTCAAATCTGGCTTAGACACTTAACACTTACTGGCTGTGTGACTCTGGGCAAGTCACTTAACCCCATTGCCTAGCAAAAAAAGAAGAAAAAGAAAAAATAATAATATATCCTCCTGAGTCCCCAGCCAACCAGTCATCTTGGAGGCAGCCCCACTGTCTGTGTACTGGGAATAGACAGTATATCTGCCTTATATTTGTTGTATAAATACTTAAGTATTCAATACAAGCTGCTATATCTACATATTGCTATGTTTTGTTTCCTACTCCATTCTACCATAGAAAATAAGATTTTTCATGCATTTTTACTACCAAAAGAAAATAACCATTACCACTATTGGAGGTGTGGTGCTCTTAGTTCAGGTTTATTGTTGGGATGAAATGAGGCACTTGCAAGTCACTGAACATTGAACAAAGAAGGTTTATTTTTCCTTAACCACAAGAATATGCATCAAGGATATAGTAGCACTTAGTTTCTCTAGATGTAGGCTGCCCTTGTCTCCATCTGGAAATGTGGCTAGTCAGCAAGTCATCATGGTGTGGTAACTTGCATGGTATCAGGCACCCATCAATTCTGCAAAGCCCAGACTACACATAACTGGGACTTTTTTTTCATGCATGTGACTTTTTATTGGCCCAGACCTGGAAGCTGTATCAGGGAAGCTGGGACCAATCAGATTGTGTAGGGGAAGAAAGCTTCATCAAGAAAGCTTAGCCTGAAGGAAGTTTCATAAAGGGAGTTCATATTTGTGAACTTTTCTTGGTATTCTTTTAGATCTGTGAAACTTTTCTATGTAAAACACACTCATTCAATAATCTAAGTTGAATGAGTCCCAGAAGTTGCAACCCTCTGAGGCCACCCTTTCTCCAGTAACCATCAGATTTGCCAGTCTGGGTCCCTTTGGATCTGGGGAGCAGGAGCAGCAGCCCCAGACCACACATATCACCATTATTTATGTATTTCTTTACCATCTAACATGCATAAAATTATGCTACTATTTTTATTAGGTTCCTATCTTGTTTTATGTGTCAGTGATGACTTTTTTAGTGTTGTTCTCCTAACCCCATTTCCCCCATAAGCTGCAAGCTTTTATTAAGTGATTTTGCACAGTGCAGTGATTTTTAGTAACACATATGTCATGTTATAGCAGAACTGACTGTGCTCAGAAGCATCACCAATGGAGCTGATATAGGTCCAGACTATCATACATGTGTCCTTTAAGGCACCCAAGCTGGGACTTTTCAATGACGGAAGAGAAGAAACACCCTTTACAAATCCATAATCTCAAACAGAGATGTGAACTTGTTGATTTCCATATGATTCTACAGTTCCTTTTCATATAGGTGAAGTTGCTCTCCCTAGTGTAGAAAGTAGACACACTTCTGCTTCTAATCTACCTTTCATTTGACATAGGAAAGATATCATCCATTCGCAAATCTTCTGAGGCTGGTTAGATCCAGGGAGGTGATGACTGACTCCTTAAATGTTTGTTAGTGAAGCTTGAATCTTTCTCTTATTCTGTAACGACCCAAAGTTGATCCGAATAATTTCTCAAAGTACTGTCAACAATAGCCAAGTACTGTTCTATAGAATTAAACTGTATTGGGTTAGGGGAATAATTAAGCCTAAGTAGACTCTGTTCTGTACATTTATCTAAGATAAATATTCACTTTATGGTTTACTTAGATAAAGAATGTTCATCTATTTTCCAACTAAGTTGCTGTAACTGACAGCTTCTTCCTAGGAAACAATGCTTCTCTAGAATCAAAGCACTGGCTCAGAAGCCCATTTCCTGATGTCTTTGATGTGAATGGAGAGGCAGTAACCTAAAGGAGGGATGTCTATTAGAAGTGTGGATAGTTGTGGTCTGTTCTGTGAGTGCTAATGACTTAGGTAAATGACACCAGCCCTTTGGCAATGGCTTGAAGTACTAGGAGACATAGTCCATTCTGCTATTTGAGGAGAAGTACCTCCCTGCCAAAATGGGCTTTCCCCTTCAGAACTCATATCCTGAAAAAGCAGAATCCTTAAAGGCCAGAGTTTGTCAGTTGGGGTTCTGGTAGTAGAACTTTTGTCCACTTTAGCAACAGGTAGCACTTTAAGCTCTCACAAAGATTAAAGATAATTGATTTTGTCAAATTCTAAGGGGAGAAAGGATTCTGTGCAATATCTTATGTCATAGAGAAACAGCTGAAATAACTTTTTTTTAAACTTGAATTTTTGAAGGAAGTTTAGTCTTTGGTCCTATGTAAACTGTGCTGAAAATAAGCATTATCCTGTGATTCTTAAAAAACCATTTGTATTCTCCACTAGGCAGTGGCTTGAATCCTTTCTTACCAGGAAAGAATAAGCTGTTAGGGGGAAATAAAAGCTTTTCTTTTTGAAACTTGAAAAAACCCCAAGTGTGATCACTTTTAAAAGTTTACCAAAACACACACACTCACACACACACACACACACACACACACACACACACACACAGAGTCACACACACAAAAGAACAGGTAATGCAAATAATCATTTTACTTCACCTTAGATTTTTTTTGCTACAGCAAATCATTCCTGGGAGACTCTTTCATTCTTATTTTCTACTTTCTGATTTGTTGAGAGCTTACTAAGATACCATTTCTGGGGTCTTTATGGATTTTCAGGGGCAAGGAGGTGTGTGAAAGCAGATGGAGTGATAGGACTGTAGTTTGTTTTATTTTTTCACAAGTGATGTGTTAAAATCCTGTTTTGCTTTTTGAAATAATAATATGGCTACAAAATACTAATAATTGAAAAATTGAAAAGGACAGTCTGTTTCACTCTGTAAACACATAGATTGATACTATGATGATTATCTTTTGAGCCGGTCTGAGAAAGGCAAAGTATACATAGTAAGACATTACTTGTACTTTCATTTAACTCACGTATCTCAACTAATTTACCTTAGAATTTGTCTTTACACTATAGTCATTCCTCAATATGTCTTCTCTGTCCCTATCTCATTGACCCCTCCCTTTTAACAACAACAGAGCTTCAATAAAACCAAATGGCACAGCAACTTCATCTGAGAGTATATGCAAAAATCCATGGCAGTCATTCTGCATCTGCCTCCCAAAAGAAAGGAAGTATTTTTCCTCCAGGACAGAGGTGGGTCATTTATGTATCTGAACTTAATGCAACAATTTCTTTTCCAAAAATATGATCAATTAACTGGCCACTTAGCATTTAAGGGTACCTACTAAATTATTTAGCTCAGTGTTAACACCTTTAGTCATCTAAAACAATGTGAAATTGAATTGTGATGATTCATTATTATTAGGTTCTCAAAATTTGAAGTGACTCATGAATAACTAATTCAATCTTGTCATACAGATTCAGTTAAAATCTATTTGTGATGGGTGAAAAAAAATCAAATAAAAGAATGCCTGGGAGAAAGCTGAGTTTTAGTTCATCACATTAAGTTGTTTGGAAAATCACACTCTTGCTGCTGCTACTGCTGTAATCAAGTCCTCCAGTGGATATTGCTACTGCTATTGATATGCATGCCGTCAAACTTGTGGATGCAGGTGCAGTCTCACAGAAAGAATTCTGGACATTTCAAACTCATACGGTCATCTACTTAGGAAAGGAGATGTAAAAGAGGTAGTTCAAACTCAAGCTTAGGCTTGTCTAGGCAGGACATGTGCTCACTGCTGCATGAAGGCTGGGTAGAAGATGGAAGCATTTGCCCTTTAGCCTACACAACTCTCATGATGTAACTCAAAAACAATCCATATGATTCATAGCCAGAAAGGTAGAGGGAGACCTGAGGATGAATTGGTCTCTTTTGTATACCCACTGAGTCATCAGCAGTCAGTTAGAGGACTCTTGCTTCCCATTACAAGTCCCTAAGCAAGGAGTTATATGCGGTCAGAAGTAATTCTCCCACCTCCAAACTTCTACATGGTTGCTTGGAAACAGGAATGAAAACTGAGCAAGCTCTATGGAAGCAGTGGGGACTGTGGTAAAAGCAATATCCTAACCCCCCCCCCATGCAAGTCAGATTATTTTTACCTTAAAAGGCATAGAAACCATCCTCCTGCATTGATTGGCTCAAGGGATTAAAGGCTCAGGTTGTTGACAAAAGGCTAGTCAGCTGAGTACACACTAGCCTTGAGGAATTCAAAGAACTTTGTAATGCCTGGTTTGGTGGATAATGATAAGCAACTCAGGCAAGGGAGCTTCACTGAGCTACATCAACTTGAAGTATCTTTAATGTTTATCTTTATTGAGTATCTTTCTTCTGCTTTCAATAAATAATTCTCTTTTTTAAACTGGTGAATGACCTATGAGTGTCTCATTTTGTTCCAATATTGAAACTAAATCACCAGGAGACTGGCCTGAGTCAGGCTCAGTCCAAAACAGAGTCAGTATAAATGTTAGCCAGAAAAATGTTCTTCTACATTTCACTAATTTCTGTAGCACAAATTACATAATTTTGCAATATTGTCCTGAATATGCCATGCTTCTCCTCTCAATCCTCCACATGCTTTAAATACTCCATACAATGCTGTCATCAGGACATTTTAGGTCTTGAGATATCTGATAGATTAGCCTACTTTATAATTACGTCTTTTCTCTCATACTTTCAGGCTATAAAACACCTTAGAAGGAGGCCAAGGTAGCTTTGTCTTATCTGAATTATCCTTCAGAAGAAATCATGCTATGGTAAGGCTCCAAGCATGCTTGGAGCAGCTATGCATGTTGCATCAATCAGCCAAGTATTTAGATTTAAGTCATGTAGGGATTGATTCATTACCAACCTAAAGGAAATATTTTTTAAATTAATTTATTTGTTTTTAGTTTTCAACATTCACTTCCACAAGATTTTGAGTTCCAAATTTTCTGCCCCCTTCACCCCAAGACAGCATGCATTCTGAATACCCCTTCCCCCAATTTACCCTCCCTTCTATCACCCCCCCCTCAATCATCCCCTTCCCCTTCTATTTTCCTGTAGGGCAGGATAGATTTCTATACTCCATTGATTGTATATCTTATTTAAGGGAATTTTTTTTTAAAAGAAAAAGAAGAACTTTTAAATTTAGACAGTCAGGTGTAGTGGCAAGAGCACTGAACATAAAATCAGAAGGCCCAGATTCAAGTCCCAGATCTGATACTAACTTCATGACTTAAGGCAAATCATTTCAGCTCTCTGAGTCTCAAAAACTTCATCTGTAAAATAAGGGGACCAGACTATTTAACTTTTAAGGCTCCTTCTAGCTCCAAATCCTTTGATTTTTTTGAGCCCGAGTTTACCTGTTTGTGAAAGGGAATAATAATTCTTGTGTTACCTACTTGTTTTAGTCTAGGACTATCTTTTGCTAGTTTAGTTCTGGTACTGGAATGAAATGACCCCCATGTAGGTCATTCGAGGGCAGCTAGATGGCACAGTGGATAGAGTACAGTGGCTAGAGTCAGAAAGACCTGAGTTCAAATCTGGCCTCAGACTAGTCACACACTAGCTGTGTGACCCTGAGCAAGTCACTGTCTGCCTCAGTTTCTTCATCTATAAAATGAGATGGAGAAGGAAATGGCAAACCACTCCAGTATGCTTGCTAATAAAATCCAAAATAGGGTCATGAAGAGTCAGACATGGTTGAAAGAGTTGAACAACAACAAAAAGGTAATTCAGTGGTTAACAAAAGGAGATTTACTTAGCTATGATACAGAAATTGTATTCAACAAGGTCAAATAGATGCAGCTTTCTCTGTCCTCTCCTTCCTCCTCCCACATGGTCAGTAAGAAGTCGTAGCGATTGGTTGGGCCTTGGGACAGCTGACAAGCCTGAAGGTCTAGTGGACTCCATGTGAGTAGGTCATTTTTTGGTCCTTAGGTGACCATGAAGCCACTATGGAGTTACCAATATATGGCTTGAACCCAGCCTCAAATCTTGAGGACAACTTTCTTGTCTTTTAGGAAGAAAATTAGTTTAATTTTCATTGCAGGGGGAGACAGACTCTGGAAGTTATGGATCTTCACAGGATTGTTCCAGGGAAAGCACTTTATATGTTATAAAGACCTATCACAAAGATGAGCTACTATTATTAATAATCCATGTGATTGTAAATAATGGTTAAGGGTTTGGGAGTGGAGTAAAGGTTTACTGTTAATAGAAAATTAAACAACGGCATAAAGAAAATTATGGAAGCAGGGAGTTTGGAATATTACAGTGATAAAATCAATTACATTTATGAACACTAACTTCATGATTTATTGCTGAGCAAACAGACTCAGACTACCTTACTTCCTCCAGCTTCTCTCTTTAAGCTACATATTACAAAATGATATTAGGACAATTCTTTAAGTCTTGGTCTAATGAGAAATCTTTGGTATAATGAAAAAGCTTTATCAGTACTCAGTCAAACTTCTAGGAAAAATATGCCCTGAGCCCTTTTAACAAGCCCTAACCAATTTCTAAAGGGTATCTAAGTTAAAAATTCAGGAAGAATGTCTGTTTTTCTTGAAGATAGAATTAGCGTGGACACTGTGGAAAGACAAGGGGATCCACTTAAGAGCAATACCCTCTTTCCCCATGCCTTGACAGACATAGGGATGATGGTCAGGCTAAGAGAAGAGAAAAAAAATCTTTGATTAAATTCAATTAATAGAAGTAACTCTTGAGTTCGCCTTTGACTAGGCAGACTAGAGAATCCACAGAACAGGATCTTAACTTTTTTTGTGTCCCTTTGGAAGTCCGGTGAAGCTGATACACTCCTTATTAAAGTAACGTTTTTAAATGTGTAAAATAAAATACATAGGGTTAAACGATGAACCAACTATATTGAAATAGTTATCTATCTATCTATCTACCTATCTATCTATCTATCTATCTATCTATCTATCTATCTATATTTTAAAGTTCACAGATTAAGAGCCTCTGCTTTAGAGGGAACAGCAAAATAAGGATAGGATGGTTTAGGGAAATGATTGTTCAGAGTGTACTGTCATTTTAAGGGTCTATTTATTCCAATGGATAAATCAAACTGTTAACTGAACATTGTTATTCTTTTATTTTATTGTGGAATTTTTATAAATAGATAATGGCTTGATCAGATAGAGAGACTTTCAAAGGCAAGATATATTTCTGTTTCTGTTTCTTTGGATTCTTTCAGCAAAGAAGAAAAATTATTTAGAATGATATAATAAATCTGGTAGGCTTATGCCCCAAATGCAGAGTTTTTTCCCTTTTGATACTACCAAACAGTTAAAGTTTAGGCTAATTAACAAAAACATACAATATAGCATTCTGGGCATGACTTAAAATGAAAAAATAGACATTTGTGTTAAGACTGAAAGTAAATGCTCAGTTTATGAAACATTGAATGCACATGTTAATTTGTGTTTACTTGAGTATTTTAATTTATGTCTTAATTGGATCAGAAAACATCAGTAAAAAAAAATCTAAATCTAGATGTAAATTCTATATTACCTCTCATTCCAAAGCTTTCAGGAGACAGATACCATAGCTCAGAAACTATAGCTGTCAAAAAGAAGTAAAACCCAAGGGGAAAATAATCTTAAGAGGAAGCTTAAAAAAGCTTTTATTGAAAAGGCAGGATATGCCAATAACTTTAAAAGTAACACGATATAATGCTGTTTTGTGAGATGCGGCCAATATTTTTTAAAAAAACTTCATTTCTTTTATTAATATCATCTTAACCTTTAAGAACTACAAATATTCAAATAAACACAAGGATAAAAAGGATTGTGGATAAAGTCATAAAATTCTATTATTTATAATTTTAAAATATATAAATTAATTTTTATAATGTAGTAATAAAATGGTTCTGCCATATTCCTCACTCTTCCCCTTTTCTGTATGTTTCTTTTCTGATTTTGAGGTTATTATTATTATTATTGTTTACATTATTATAGTCAGTATTCATACTGTTATTTTGGTTCTGTTTTCTTTACTCCAAATCTGCCTTCCCATATTTCTTTGTATTTCTTATATTCATCATTTACTGTAGAATAATAGTCCATTTCATTCATACACCACAATTCTTTGACTATAACCAACCATCAAATATATATTTACTGGGGAATGAATCTTATTAATTGGTCAATTCCTTTTAGATTCTGAATTCAAGTCATCAATAAGTATACATACATACATACATATATATATATACACACACATATATATACATATATATACACACACATATATATACATATATATATATATATATATATATATATATATATATATATATATATATATATATATATATATATGTACCTATGAGAAGATATTCACCTGCATTGGTAGAGGAAATTTCCATTACAAAGAAGTTCCCTATACCAATGAAATTATGAGTTTAGTTCCTATCCCTATTAGGGGACTTACTACATACCAGTCACTACAAATGCAAGGAGAAAAACTGACCCTCGTCAAGGAATTTACATTCTGACAAGGAAATACAGCACAAAAGGGAGATGAAAAGTGGGGTAAGAAGTGAAGTTATTCTGCGGAGGGCACAGTAGAGAAAGTGCTGTGGACATGAGTCAGCAAAGCAGTCTAGAGAGGAATGAAAGAAATCAGCATTGTTTATTGCCAATTTTTTTCTAATCTTTTTATTTCTTTATGATTACTCTGTTATGCAAAGGTTCTTTATTTTTATTTGATAAAATAAATCTATTTTGTCCCATAGCTTTTTTCTGTTTGTTGAAGAGCTAAGAAGTTTCTATTTCTCTATTCAAAATCCTCTACAAATGTAATTAATCTTCTTATTCAAATAACAAATAAAGAGAGCAAGGTTATAGTTTACTTTTCGTTTGGAGCACAGATAAATTCATGTCATAATCTGCCCAGTCTTTCTTTGTGTTCTAGGGAAATCACATTCCCTGAACTGAATAGTTTTCTATCCTATCTTCTGGAGGGACCAGGAAAAATAAAATACATTTACATTGTTAACTTTTTAAAATTAAAAAAAATAAAAGAGAATCTTGTGTGGAAAATAGTTAAAAATAGCTGCTTTGAGCTAGGCAGTTTAAAAGAATTTAAGTGATATGGGCTTAAGTGAGTTTTTACTGTACATGGAACTCATTATGTTGTTTGGAGCTAAGCCCTACAGAGTAAATTTCTCTTTGAATAAGTCTGAAGTGCTGTAGGGGAGCAGTAAATCATTTAGGTCACAGGAGTAATAGTAGCAACAACTTATATTCACTTTAGGGCTTACAAAGCATTTTCCAACAATATTTCCATTGCCAGGTAGTTACAAGTGTTATGCAGTGGGAATGTGATTGGAGTATCCCCCATACTGATCCTGATCCCTGGCCAATTCTGAGGAATCATGTGGTTAAGCCACTGAAAAGCTTGTTGTTTTGGGATGAAGTAGCAAGCTCTACATTACTCCTTGGCCTCCCACCTTTTCTAGCCTGAAGTAGGGGGAAGGCTGTAACACACTTAAAAAGTGAAGTCCTTCAGAGCTGAACCCTATAGGTCCCTGGAAGTTGCCTGGGGAGCTCATATGCGAGGGGTCCTGTGGGTCCATCCAGTAAATAATCCTCTTTCGACATATGAGGAAACTGAAGCTCATGGGAATTAGGTCATATAGCTGCTGGTGACAAGGGTAGAGCTCAAACTTCCTGGTGCTATGTCCAACCCACCTCCTCCTGCACCATACTCTACTACTGTAGTGGTTCAGTCTTCTGCTTTATAAGTATCAGTGGTAATTTAGCAGCCTCATTAAACTTAAGATGGCAGTATGGTAGAAGGGAAGGATCACTGGACAAAATCAGGAGATCTGGACTCTGTCCTTGTAATAGTAGCTATCATATACTATATACACATATATGTGTATGTATTGTATATGTATATATATATATATGTACATATGTATGTGTAATCATATGCTAATATAATACTAATAGGGATGTACTATAATATATGCTAATATAATACTAATAGGGATAGGAACTAAACTCATAATTCCATTGGTATAGGGAACTTCTTTGTAATGGAAATTTCCTCTACCAATGCAGGTGAATATCTTCTCACAGATACATACATACATACATACATACATACATACATACATACATGCATGCATATATACATATATACACATACATATATGTATATAATCTCACATATATGTAATATGTGTATATATGGACTTTTAAGCACATGCATGTGTTTTATTGATATGTTTTTTTAACATTATAAACATTTACAGATTGTTCCCACTTTATGAAAAGTCTCTTTGTTAAAGTAGAACAGTTAAGTAAAACTAATAATACAGTGACCTCATTTGAAACTGCATGCAACATTTCACATCTGTTAAATACTTCTCCCCCTACTCCTCTATTTTTATGTTAACAGAAATCTATTTTCTCTCCCTTCCACCTCCTCTCACCTTGCTGGAAAATAAAACAAAAACAAATTCTTGTAACAAATATTCATAGTCAAGCAAAAGAAATTCCCTCCATGACTTTATACTGTGCGTGTGTGTGTGTGTGTGTGTGTGTGTGTGTGTGTGTGTGTGTTTGTATCTGTATCCATCACCTCTGTCAATTTGCATCACAGATAGCATGTTTCATCATGGATACCATATTTCATCTGGAATCATGAATGGTCATTGTATTGATCATAGTTCTTACAGCTTTCAAAGTTTTGTCTTTACAGTATTGTTGCTATTGTATAAATTGTTCACCTGGTTCTGTTTGTTTAATTCTTTACTAATTTATAAAAGTCTTCAGAATTGTTTATTTTTATAATACTGATGTGATAATATAAATTGTTCTTCTGGTTATGCTTATTTCACTCTGCATCACTTCATTAAGTCTTTCCATGGTTGGTTTTTTGTTTTGTTTTGTTTTGTTTTGTTTTTTGCATAAACCTAATCCCAAAGCCCATTGGTATAAGACTCTCTCCTTACTGGTGGAAATCAATGTCCTGAGGTTGTGTGAGTAGTGGGGCAAAGTTGATGATTACAGGAAAGAGGAGAGAGCTAGGTTCTTTGAGTCTCTTCAGTTTCTTTGGGCTCTGTAGTCACTTCTGGCTTCCAGCTTTGAGAGAGAAAATGAAAGATGCCACCCCAGGTTGCTGAAGGAAAAGACTCCAGGAAGAAGCCAACATGAGAGGAATTGGCAGTCTCCATCATGTCTCTGTCTTCAGCTTGTTACACTAGAGACTTCATGGAACTTCCCTTTGGGTAAGGTTTGGGACTTTGTTGGTTGAACTCTCCCCCAGTGGGAGAGCTTCTTCACTCTGTATTGTCTCTCAAGTATGCTTTCTTGGACCTCTGTTTTGCCATTGGCTTGGAGAAATGGGTTTCCTTGCCATTTGCTCTATGTGAGCTCATTGTGGAACTGATAATTGGTGGGAAAAGGGTCACGCCTTGGATACAGAGCTTGGGGTCCTCCTTTCCTCCCTATTAATGAACAATTATCAAAAGTTTAGCCTGAAACTGAAAATCACATCCCCAAGATTGACACTATTTAAGGGAACATATAGATACAATTCTAGCCTGGTACTCCCTCTCTCTAAACAGAAGGGAACATCCAGGCTTCTGGCCCTGATCTCTTGCTTCCCCTTTTGGCAAGAATTAAAGTCTCCCTTTGAGCTGGGTGGGGAAAGAAAAGTCTAGAGATGTCTGTTTTGCTTCCGTCTGAGTTACATGATATTCCTCATGCTATATGTAAAGGACAGCTTTGTTACATCGAAATCTATTTCCACATTTCTTAGAGCATGGCAGTATTTCATCTCATTCACATACCACAACTTATTTAGCCATACCTCCAGTGATAGGCATCCTTTTACTTTCCAGAGTTTTTGGGTGTTGTTTCTGCTTTGCTTGTCTTTACCACCACAAAAAGAGCTGCTGCTACATGAAGGCATATAAAGGACCTATAACTAAAGGACTTTTTCTTCTTTCTTTGGTATCTTTTGGGTATAGGCCTAGCTGTGTCGTAGCTAGGTTAAAGGGTGTTGTTTAATAACTTTTTGTGTATAATTACAAATTGTTTTCCAGAATGTTTGTACTTACTCACAGGCCCACCAATAGTGAATTAATATGCCTGTTTTCCCATAGCCTCTCCAACATTTCTCATTTTCCTTTTTTGTTGTCTTTGCCATTCTAACTACTGGGTGTGAGGTGGGAATCTCAGAATTACATTAATTTACATTTCTCTTATCAGTGGTGATTTGGAGCATTTTTTCATAAGACTATAGATAGCCTGGATTTCTTTTCTTAAGAACCATCTGTTAATAACCTTAGACAATTTATCAGCTGGGAAATGGCTCTTTTTCATATAAATTTGAATTAATTCCTTATGTATTTTGAAAATGAAGCCTTTATCAGAGAAACTTATCCAATTTTTCCAGCAGTTTTTGTCAAGTAGTGAGCTCTTATCCCAACAGCTAAGGACCTTTGTGTTTACTGAAAACTAGGATATTAAATATAGTTGTTTCTGTATGTTCTGTACCTGATCTGTTCCATTGACCGATCTATTTTTTTTAACCAATACCAAATTATCATTTTGTCCTGGAGTTTGAGATCTGGCACTGCTAGAGCCTCTGCAGTCCTATTTCTTTTCATTTTTATTTTTTAAAATTCTTGACTTTTCCTCCCTCCGTATGAATTTTGTTATTATTTTCTGGTTCTATAAAGTAATAATTTGGTAATTTGATTGGTATAGCTTTGAATAAATAAATAAATTTTATTTAAATACCTAAATTATCTGAAATACCTAGGTTAATTCAGGCATTATTACTTTTATTATATGGGCTTGTTCTACTTATGAATAATTTATATAATATTGGAATTAATTGTTCTTTGAATGTTTAATAGAATTCACCATTGAAACCATCTGGTTCAGGAGATTTTTTTTTTTTGCAAGTTCATTTGTGGGTTGTTCAATTTCTTCTGAAATTGAGATATTTGAATTGTCTATTTCTTTTTGTGTTAATTTGGGTATTTTGCATGTTTGTAAATATTATTTCATTTAAGTTGTTGGTTTTGTTGTCATACTGGTGGGTAAATAGTTTCTGATAATGTCCTTTATTTCTTTCTCATTTATTGTGAGTCTTCTTTTACATTTTTGTTCCTGGTAATTTGGTTTTCCTCTCTTCTCTTTTTAATCAAGTTATCTGTATTTCTCTACTTTGTTTTTTTAAAGCTCTCACATTTGTTAATTCAATAATTGCTTTGTTTTTAGTGTAATTAAATTTTCTCAATTTTCAGGATTTCTATTTTGATATTTGCTTGGGATTTTAAAATTTATTGGTTTTCTGATATTTTTAGTTGAATTCTCTATTTGTCTATATAATTTTTCTCTTTTTTGTTAATGAAGTGTTTAGAGATACAAATTTTCTCCTCATGACTGTTTTGGCTGCATCCCTCAAATTTTGAAATATTGTTTCATTGCTTTCATTGTTTCAATCATTCAATCAAATAAATATGATTTATTATTTGACCCAATAATTCTGTAGAAGTAAGTTATTTATTTTTCAGTTGATTTCTAATATTTTTTCCAGTGGCCCTATACTCAACATAGTTTTTTTTGCCTTGTGATCAGTAAAAGGTGTGTGTGTGTGTGTGTGTGTGTGCGCGCGCGTGTGTGTGTGTGTCTATAATACTCCTGCTTTTCTATATTTTGTGAGTTTTTATGTCCTGAGATATGACAATTTTCTTATAAAGATATTACACACAGCTAAAATATATGCAGAATTCTTTCTTTTTCCATTTGATAATTTCAAGAGATTTATCTTGCCTAATTTTTTCTAAAATTCTATTCAAATCCTTAACTACTTCATTGTTTGTGTTTTTCATTAGATTTATAAAGAGCTCATAGGGCTAAATTGAGGTCCCTCATAATACGTTTACTGTCTATTCCTCCTTGTAATGAGGGTAGTTTTCCCTTTAGGTATTAAGAAGCTATGCTACTGGATGCATGTATGTTAAGTATGGAAATCGATTCATTATGTCACCTTTCAGTAAAATGCAGTTTTCTTGTTTATCTCTTTCAATTAAGTCTATTTTTTATTTTGTCTGAAATTTTAATTGCCATCCCTGATTATTTGTGTGTGTTCAGCTGAGATATAATAGATTGCTCCAACACCTTATTTTAACTCTATGTGAGTCTTTTTGATTGTACTTTCAAATCTATTTTGATGACCTCTTCCATTTATAGTTACAGCTGTGATAGGTAATTGTTTACTTCCTGCCATTTTATTATATTATACTTTTTTTCTTTTCAATACTCTTCTGTCCCTGTTTAGTTCTAGTTATTAACCTTTCTTTTTTTTTCTCTTTTAACTTTTTCCTCACTATCCTCTTTACAAGCTTAAGGTTTATTTTGCTTATGACTAATCCCTCCCTGACTCTGTATTTTACCCCAGTTTCTCTCTCTCTCTCTCTCTCTCTCTCTCTCTCTCTCTCTCTTCTCTCTCTTCTCTCTCTCTCTCTTTCTCTCCTGCTCTCTTTTGAACATTATGAATGCAAGTGAAGATCAGATAATGCCTTTCCTTTGCTACTTTCATGTATGCATTTAATTCTACTTGCACAATCCAATTATGTGTTTAACAAATTCCCCCATCATTTCTCCCATTGTCCCTTGATGTATCCTCTCCCCTTTCTCTTTTTTTTCCCCTTACAATATCTTCAAAACATAAGAAAACTATTTATAGCTCTTTTGGCACCATTGACCACCTCTGTTTCCCTTTGTGGCAAAAGCATTCTAAAGGAACCATTTTAACATTTATGGATATGTTAGAATGTAAACTACGCATATTTATAAAGGCCCTTTTGATTGTTACCTTTTTATTTTTCTCTTGACTTTAAATTCCTTTTTAGCTGTTTTTTTTAAAATTAGGAATATTTGAAAATATTTAATTAAAAATCCTTTTTTTTCCCCTTGTAGGATGATACTCAGTTTTTCTAGGTAAGGTATTATTGGTTGTAAATCTTTGTCTTGGGCCTTTTGCAATATCTCATTCCATGTTCTTCATTCCTTTAAAGTGATACCTCATAAATCTTATATGGTCTAGATTGTGGTTCATGTGATGTAAATTGTTTCTTTGAGGCTGCTTATAGTATTTTCCCCCCTTTTATTTGAAAGCTCTGAATTTTGGCAGTAACATTCTTGGTAGTTTTCATTTTGGAATTTTTTTCAGGAGGTGATCAGCAGAATCTATTTTCACAATGCCCTGTTGTTCTAATATGACTGGATAATTTTCTTTAATAATTTCTTGGAATATGATATCCAGGTTTCATTTTTGGTCATAGATTACTAGATTTTTATCTCTTCTGGATCTGTTTTCCACATAAGATGCTTTTTATATGAAATATCCTACATTTTCCTCTATTTTCTCATTCTTTTGGCTTTAAGAATTCATTCTTTCTTTGTTAGTTTTGTCTTCTTTTGTGTTAAGAATCCTGATTGTCTTCTGGCATCATTAATTTTCTTTTGGTCCATTCTGATTTTTAGGTAGTTTATTTCTGTGGTAAGGTTTTGTACCTCTTCTGTTCACTATTGATACTTTAAAAAATTCTTTCCTCCATAATTCTCATTCATTTGTAGTATCTTTTTCATACTCCTCATTGTAATTGTTTTTGTGGGCAAGCTTTTTTTTTTTCTTTGAGATTTTAATTAAAGGTATTTCTGAGTTATTCTCCTCGTCTCTTCATAGTGCAGCTAGTGTTGCAGTGGATAGAAATCTAGACTTGGAGTCAGGAAGATCTGAGTTTAACTCTGATCTCACACACTTATTAGCATGTGACCCTGGCAAAGTCATTTAACCTCTATCTATTTCCTCAGCTTGTATAAAGATATGACATAATATTTGCAAAGTGCTTTGCAAACCTTAAAGTACTATATAAATGCTAGCTATCATTTTTATCTTGTAGGTTTGTTCCTTGGTCCCCCTTAGCATCACAAAAGTGCTTTTGGGGGTTATTTCCTTATTTTTGTTGCTGAGGCGTCAGGAATTGAGTTCTTTGTCTTCCATACTCTGGTGATCAAATCAGCTTGAGGATTTTTCTTTTACCATGGACACCAAAGTTCTCCTTTCCTATGATCAGCCTTTGCTGGAGTTCTTTCGCTGAGGAGAAAAAGGAAAAAGAGACTTTTTCCTTAAATCCTCAGTTAAATCCAAGGGCATTCTCCTCTGGTGTCAAGGCCTTTTCCTTAAGCAGATGAGTTCTGCCACTCATTTTAGTCCCTCAGGGATTTCTTCCTGCAGAGGCAGTTGAGAATTATTTTTTTAATTAGCTGTCAGTCTGAGCTGAGGCTTCTTTTTTTTTTTTCCACAGTGAGGTGTTGTCTTTTCCCTAGTGGGTAGAGTTTTGTTTTTTCTGTTTTGTTTTACCTTTAGCTCCAAAGTCTCTTAGTTTCAACTCATGGGCTTAACTGTCAACTGAGGCCTTTTAGTCTTTCGCTTTCACTTTCTCCTCTATGGGGATTTCTAACCACTGAGGTTTAAACTTTTCAATTTCATCCTGAGGCCATCTGGATCATATTTACTGCTTGTCTAAGGGGTGAGTTGTTTAGTAATTGGGTTGTTTAATGGTGGCATAGAGCTGAGCTGCTTCCTTCTACTCTACAATTCGGTCTAGAATCTTGTAAGACTTATAGTCTTAGAGAAGTGCCATGAACATCGAGAGGTTAGCTGACATGACATGTCCAGGGTCACACAGCCAGTAAGGGTCATGGGCAGGACTTGAACCTAGGTTCTCTCAGATTTGAGTCCAGATTTCTATCTATAATGCCACACTGACTCATGTGATATAGTAGAAATATTACTAATGTCATTAAAAAACTGCCCAGTTTATTTTCAAGCAAAATTTGGTTCCCAACTAGTATCCAGTAAAGTAAAATTATTTTATAATATTTGAATCATAAAGAAAAGAAGGCTCATGTGTGGGGTAAGATTAGAAAAATTATATTACTGAGGGAGAAGAGGAAATGATAGGTCTGAATAGGAACTTTGAATACTTTGAGTTCTTTCCAGTTATTGGTCAGCTACCATAGATATGTCAATTGTATATACATTGGATTAAAGCCAATTGAGCATCTCCCTGTCACTGGGTGCTGCAGTGCACACAATCTGTTCAAATATTGTCAAATAAGGAAATCCAACAATGAAAAAAAAATCTAGTCCTTTTTAACTGTAAGCCCTACTTGCTGAGGCAGGCAAAGTCATTATAAGAGAATTTCCTCTAAACAAAAAAAAACCCTTTGCCATGCCCTCCCTTCCCCCCCCCAAAAGAAAAAGCAATGTGTGCATATGAATGAACTGAGCCACATGCATTATTTTATCTTGTTAATGTACACATTTTTCATGGCCCAATAGAGTTTTATGAGGTTTGGATTTAGTAAAAACATTCTCCACCCTTCTCAATAGGCTTAGAAGCTGAATTGCTTTCTTTACTTATCTCTCATCTACCTTTCATCTTATGCCTGTCCAAAAGTTGGACATATTAAGTGCTCTGGATTTTAAAGAAAGACCTACTCATTCAAACCAGGCTCCCAGAATTCCACCGGGCCTCCCGCATTTAAACCATTTAAAGTGAGTTCCCTCTTGGCTTCATTCATTGTGAGAGTCATTTATTCCTTGGCCTCTCTCCAACTTAGAAGAATCTTCACTCTTGTTGGGTGGTGCTGGTAGCTTCCCTGGGCACCAAAGCGTTGCAAAAAAGACATGTAAGTCCTAAAAGAGTTTATTAACTCTTTTAAAGGGTGAGTTATTTGAGCTATTTTTGGTGAACAAATGGACATTTTACATACCGTAAGAAAATTTAATTATAGATTTCTATAAATTTTATAGAAAATTTTTATAAATATTATAGATTTCCATAAATTTTCTACAAATTATATTATATTTCTATAAATAAAGGGGTCCTTAAGAGAAAAATAATCATAGTCCTAGTACCCCAAGGTGATAACTTGAGACTTCTCAAGTTATAGACTTCTTTCTGAATCTTAGATCAACACATTTTTTGGTAGGAAAGGGAAGGGGGAATGATGAGGTGAGCCTGAAATTCCATCCAGTGTGTTGCTGGACTGAGAAATATTAGATTTGGAGTTAGAACACATGAGCTTTAATCCTGTTGCCACCACTTACTATGTGACTGTGGACAAGTAATTCAACTTCTCTAGGCCACAGTTTTCTTATTTATAAAGTGACGGGGTTGGAGTTGATATTCTCTGAGCTTTGTTCTAGCTCTACCTGGTATCTAGGTGATGCAGTAGAGTGCTGGTTCTGGAGTCAGGAAATGGTGAGTTCAGATACTTCCTAGTTTTGTGACCTTGGGCAAGGTCACAAAACTTCTATTTGCCTCAGTTTCCTCAACTGTGAAATGAAGATAATTTTAGCACCTACCTTGCAGGGTTGTTGTGAGGATCAAAAAGAGATCTTTGTACAGTACTTAGCATAGTGCCTGGCACACAGTAGGTGCTTAATAAATGCTTTTTTCCTTTCTTCTAGCTAGATCTAATGATTCTTATATTCAGATGCAGGTGGAGCCTACTTCTTTTAAGTTCTCTTTTGTCCTGGACTTCCCAAGTCCCTCCTGATCTAAATCTATTATCCTTCAGAGAGTGTGAAGAAAATTCCCATATGATTCCAAATTCATGTTATAATATTGTCTTGGACCTATAGATATTGAAATTATTGAGGGGGAGAAACCAGGTGAGTAATAGTAAGACAGTTTGGATCGGTTTATAGAATCACTGGATGAGTATCATTGGAAACTTAGGACAGGAAAGAACTTCAAAGTGAAGTAACCTTATATCTTTACATCTGAAGATACTATGGAGAGCTAGAAGATCATTATCATATCAGAGATTATAAGGCCAGCTCCCCTCATTTTACAGATGAGGGAAGTGAGACCCAGAAAGGTTGAATGACTTGCTTAAAGTCACATAGCTAGTAAGTGACAGAGACAAGAGTGAGACCTAGGTTTCTAATGTCAATGCAAGTTTTTTTTCTTACATTAAATGAAGGAAATACAGAAAATCAGCACACAGAGGGCTTATGGTGAGCACTTAATGAGAATGAATTCTAATGGAGGGTTAAATTCAATGACAGCTTACTGCCATTTCAATGGCACTATCATAAAAGTATGTGTCTTTAGGGTGCATTAATATAGGTGACATAACTCTGCAATGTATCATGCATGCTAATTATCAGGCATTGATCTTGAGACTGACTCTGTGACACCCCATGCAGAAGGTGTGTGCCTGACTGCTATAAAAAAAAATAAATTGGGCAGCCTGAGTGAGTACACCCAGAATGCAAAAGTAAGATTTGGGAATGAATGAGCTAGTTACCTAAAGTTCCAATGGGACTATGTGGGTGGAGATCTGCCAGTAGAGACACTGATTGGCTGCTTGTCTTTTTTATTTCTTTAGTTAGGAAAGAGTGGATAGCAGCTCCATTTTGGGATTAGAGCCGTGGCTACTATTTTAGAACATGACATGCTCTTGGACCAGGGCCAAACTGCATTTCTGTTAAAAAACAATTTAGTTGCTTTGAGAGCCACTCAGGTTCTTAAAAAAATTCTTTTAATTAATTGTACTAGTATATATTATTTCTGAATGTTCTTTTTTCCCTTGTAAGTAAACCTTGTGAAAAGCACACTTGCCTGAAGAGTCTGTGGCAGACCGGGAAAGACAAAAGGAGAGCAGAATTGTATAATGGGGGATTGGCCATTGAGGGCCCCGTTTTTTAGAGAGTGCATATATATTCCCTGATTTCAAAGAAACGTGTGGAACTGAGAAATCTTCTTCCAGCTATGACTAATTGGTGCAGTAGGGTGACAAGTTCTTTTCTGATTGATTTCTGAGCCAAGATTGATGATAGAATCCGAACTCTGTTTACATATAAAAGGATCAATATGCTTTTCTCTTCCCTAGCAGCTTTTGAGTGAAAAGGATTACTAAAGGCTGCTTGCTGGTGAGGAAGACAGTGAGCTCTGTTTTCTATCTAGCTGCCATATGACTGAATTCATGGCACCTTTGTTTCTTTTGTCTTTTTGTGTTTATTCTCTACTGATCTTACATCCTATGGGGAGATAGAATGGACTTGGTTATGACTTTGTGGGCTTTGAAAGGTCAGAAGAACCATCAGTAATCAGAATTGGTAGCAGAGACCATTGAAGCTGGTGCCAGCAGTTTGATGAGGAGCCAATTCTAAGGAAAGACCTGCTTGACCCAGGTCATACCTCAAGGAATTTAAAATCCATTTGGGAAAACACACATAAGACCTGACCAAAAGAAGGATAATTAATACCAGGCAGTACATGATGTAAATGGCAAAAGAGTAACACAAACAGTAATTGCTATAGGAGTTCATAGAGGAGAGATAAATTATCATGGACTGGAGTTGTCAGGGAAGGCTCTCTGAAGGCTGGGGAGACTTGAGGGATGGGCCGAATTTGGACAAATGACTTGCAGAAGAAGGATTGTTATGTCAGGAGGGGGTGGGGCAGGAATAGCATTAACAAAGGATCCAAGGCAGAAATTTTACAAGCCTTGTTTGTGAGTAGAACAGCTTAGCTTCTAATGGGAGGGAAAGTCAGAGATATAGTTGGAAAGATAAGTCAAGGATAGACTGTGCAGGGCCTTGACTGTAAGGGCAAGGAATTTATGCATCAGGCCTCAATGTTTTAAAATCTCCAGGTAAGGCCAAGTGCAAATTTTTAGCAGGACCGAATACTGCCAAAGTGACCTGGGCCTAGATACAAATGATTGGAAATTCCAATTCTGGTTAACATAGAGGCTCCACTTATAATTAGCTAGTAATTCATATCTTTAAAAACATAAGACTTTCAACATTTACTCCCTCACAAAATAATCTTTTTTATGCTCTCTCTTGCTTTCATTTGAGTATTCTCTGGACGTATTTCTTTCATTTTAATTGCAATAAACAGAATGGATTGTTGTAGTGAGCAAAGTGTGTTTAAATGAAGGGCCTGCAGGTTTCTCAGTGTCACACCCCATTAATCATCACATGTAAACAATGTCGCTGTCACTTAGCATCACAAGCACATGGGCTGTGATCTATATGGGCTGAGTGAACTAGAGAGCTGAGTAAGATTCAACGGATCTGATTGATGGAGACAGCCCATTCTTCATCTGCCAAACAAGGGGCCTACATTAAAGTCTTCTAAATACTACGAACTATAAATGAGGATAATTGAATGCAAAGTGCCTCACTTTTCCTAGCATTAAGTTTTGCTGGTAGTCTTTCAGGTTGTTTGTTTTTACTATTTTCTGAATCAGTGCCACAACTGCCTTAGATCTTTCCGCTTTCTTTCTGCTTGTTTGTGTGAACGCAACTTAAGAATATCATAGAATCAGGCTCTGCTTCATCCCCTGTGGAGGCAGGTAAATGACCTTGTATTCTGGGCAATTTGGCCCAATTTATGGGTTTGCTCAGACAGAAAAGAGAGTTTCCATCTTCCACAGGGGAAGAAATCATTCCAACTTGAGTAAAAGACCTAGGATCTAGGGCAGATCACACTGCAACTCGTCCTCCAACATTTTGTTTTCATCTTTCTGATGTGTAGTGGGACAACCCCACACATGTTGAAAGGTTAAAGGTTCTGAACTCCATGTGTAGGTCACCCCTCAGCCTGCTACTTGACTTGTTCCCATATTTAATTTTCACATCCTGAGGTCTGGGACAATACAGAAGTTTGTTTATTTTCTCATTAATTAACATAATTTTAACATATTCAAATTTAATCAGCCAAGTTTAGAAGCTTCACTAGTTCTTTAAATATTATTTATTTGTGTTTTAGTGGTATGGATTCCACCTAACTTTGGAAGCTGTACCAGTTTTGGTATGGCAACTGAATATACACTTGGAGATAACTGAGTCCCTTTATTGCTTTCGGAGTTGAAAGAGCTGATGACTCAGTGGATGTATAAAAAGGAATTACTGCTCTCTGTCTTTCTTTTCCTTTAAATCACCTCGGAACTGTTTTGAGCTGCTTCCTGAGAGGGGAATGGGGAAGGAAGTGATTTTCCCTAGAAGGGGTGTAGTAGGAAGGGAGTTACTCATACTCCTTAGGCTTTTCAATAGTGTAGATCTGCAGTTAAGTGATATAGGAAACTCAAAACTCAGCTTGGGAGGGATGGTTATGCCCTTCCCATAAGGAATATCTAAAATTCAAAGGAATAAGTAATTATTATGTGACATCATTAAGTAAGTTGCATCTATACAACACCCAAACAGCTGGATGAAAAGGAAAAAAATTTGGTTGTATACACATACAAGAGGTCAGCAATCCAATTTTGTTTAAATTAATAATCATGTATTAGGTATCCAAATATAGTGCATTATACTAAGTGCTGGGAATAAAAAAGACAAAGTGAATAGTTCATAGTCAAGCACCTACGATGTTCTAAGCATTGTGCTAAGTGCGGGATACAAAGTAAGGCAAAAACCAAAGGCCAAACAAAAAGCCCACAATTTAATGGGGGATGACAACACATAAAAAGAAACTGAGAGGATGGGAGAGATAACCTGGTTCAGGGACATGATGAAGTCCTGCAGCAAACTGAGAAAGGATCTGATGAGGAATGAGTTTCAGAGTTGATTAATCTTGCAGAACAATGAGTTTCTGGAGATTATGAAGTCCAAGAAAGTGGCAAGGTGGGAACTGATGAGGTGAATTCCCTGGACAACTTCCTTAAATGGTGGAGGATCTCTCTCTAATGGCCATCCTCCACCTTCTCCAATCAGAGAGAGGGAGGGGGCTTAGGGACCAGGATGCTAAGAAGATGCATCCCTGCTTTTAAAAAGTTTACATTTTACTGAAGGAAGAGGATATAACATTTACAATATGAGTAACACAGATCCTGACCCTCATTGCCTGAAAGTCAGGTAAGATATTTTTGCCCCATCCCAAGGGTTCTCCAGTACCCTTAAGGGGCTTGAGGAGGGGTCTAGGCTCTCTGCAAATAGCTTCAGCCCCCATTGATTTTGTTCCCTTAATTAGAGAGAGTAATCCCCTGCACCCCAGTTCAATTTGGCCACTAACAGGTTAGCTTTTACATAGAAATATTTACTTCAAAATTAAATCACAAATATAAAAATTTACTCCCCCACTTGTGGGAGGCATTATTCCTTCCCTGCCCTCCCTTTTACACACCTCTGGAGAGCTGAAGGGGATTAAGTTCATAGTTTAGCTCAGTTCCTGTAGATAGTCCCAGATACAAGTCTAAAACTCTTCTCAGGGCTTCCTTGTTGGGTAGGTTACACTATCTATCTGTAATCTTAGCTCCAAGGATGTTATTATGACTCACATGAACTTCCAGGTCTAGAGGAGATTGTAACCAGCATCTGAAACTAAGAGGATCGAATAATACTGAACAGAAACCAACCCCTCAACCTCACTCCAGCCCTGTCTTGTTTTCTGCATCTGAGGGAAAAGAGAAAGCAGTTCTTCTTTCACTGGTTCAGTTCATGACTCTTCAAGCCAGAAAGAGAACAGCAGACTGTCTCAGTCTTCCCAGTTTTAAAGATGGAGCCTGTTCCCGTTAAGCAACCATTCAAAGGACTTTGAACCCACCCCCATGGTAGAGGACTCAGAGACCTACATGTTAGGTGATCTGGGCATGCCCCAACAAGTTCATCTAATATGAAGACAATTCAGGATAGATAACAACTGGCTGGAGTTGATGGAAGAGAGATTATAGAAGAAGTAGCACCTGCCTTGAGCTTTGAAGGAAGAGAATAAGTGTAAGAAGCATTGATGAGAAGGAACAACATTGAAGGTATGGACAATAGCTTGAGAGAATGACCTGACATAGGAGACGAAATATTGATTTCAGGGAATGGCTAATAATCCAGTTTTACTGAAGAGGCATCAGATGAAATGAGGCTGGAAAGGTAGGTGGAAGTCAGTAACCTATGACGCAATGCCAAAGTTTTCATGCAAGTCAACTTTTAGTGCCATGTGGCCATAACCACCATTATGCTAATAGCTTTCCAATGATTATTGTTGGGCAATGTGGCACTCTACCTTTCTAGAGTAATCACAGTCACACCTTGCATCCTACTCTCAAACATTGCCCCTGTCCTTGTAGAAGAACAAGAGACAAAACTTTCAGATTTGACTTTTGAAAGGTTGCTAATCCCTGGTCTATATCACACTGGGAGATTAGATGCCTTGAATAACAAAACATCAACCAATTAATCAAGAAGCACTTATCAAGTGCTTATTACATGCCAGATGCCAGGAGATGAAAAGACAAAAATGGAATAGTCTCTGCTCTCCAGAAGCTTATGAGGAAAATAGTATGTACACATACAAAGAACTTTTGACCTATTTTTTCACTTCTGATCCTGATGTTTGGTATTCTAGATTTAGTGCCCTTCTCTCTACTTGCACTTGAAAGTTGGGTTCATCAAAGGATGATTACCCCATTTTCAAGGTAATCTGTGGGTCTCTACTCCTAAAATTCGTAATCCAGTTTTTAATTTGGCTTGCTTTGTGGTTGTCCTTTGTGTATCAGTGGTGTGCTGTACTTTTTAGTATAACCTGCATTATTAATATTTTTCCATTGGCCTGAGGCTATAATACCATCCACCGGCCTTTCATCGTGGCTACTCCTAATCTCCCAATTCTGTTACCCTTAATCTAGCCTTGTCCTCCATTGTCTTACCTCCCTATGGCCCCATGCCACTTCCCACCCTTAATCCTAGCTAGGCTCCATTCTCCTTTGGCCACATGGTCCAGGCCCCTGGAGTTCTATTATCTCATAGACTACCTGGTCACTCCTAGATCCCTCCCACAGTATTTCTCTTAGAATCTAGTTGCTGCTTAGATTCTTAGAATCTAGCCAAAGGCTCAGATTCTTAAAATCTAGCCAATAGCTCACTAATGTTCAGACTCCTTAAGAGTCTGTCCAATATGACAGGTGTTCTAATAAACCTTGTCTTTGGCTGGAAATATATGTATATATATATATATATATATATAATATATATATATATATATATATATATATATATATGTATATATATATATATGTATATATATATGTATATATATATATGTAAACATTTTACTAAGTCTAGATCAAAAATAAAACAATACCATGATTTGTAGAGTTTGTTGTCAGAAATGAAAAAATACAAACACTGAAAATTTAATAATCAGCTCTCTCATTAGCCAGTTCAAACTGGCTTAAGCTCACCTCTGAATTAAATCAAGGTCATTGTGTATATTGTATCATGGTTCTGCTTTGCATCAGTTCATGTGAGCCAAATTGTGAAGAGCTTTTAATGCCATGGCAAGGAGTTTGTGTTTTTTTCTGGAGAAATTAGCCACAACAAAGAACTGGAAATTAAGGGGATGTCCATCAATTGGGGAATGGATGAACAAGTTGTGGTATATGAATGTAATGGAATACTTTTGTGCTATAAGAAATGATGAGCAGATGGACTTCAGAAAGACCTAGAAAGACTTGTATGGACTGATGCTGAGTAATGTGAGCAGAACCAGGAGAACATTGTACACAGTAATTGCCACATTGTGTGATGACTAACTTTGATAGACTTAGTCCTTCTCAGTAATGCAAGGATCTAAGACATCTCCAAAAGTCCCCTGATGGAAAATGATATCCACATCCAAAGAAAGAACTGTGGAATTTGAATGCTGATCGAAGCATGCTATTTGCCCTTTTTTTCCCTTCTGTTTTGTTTTGTTTCCTCTTTCTTGTGGATCCTTCTATTGGTTCTAATTCTTCCTTACAACATGACTAATGTGAAAATATACTTAATAGGAATGTATATGTAGAGCCTATATCAGACTGCACACCATCTTGGAGAGGGAGGTGAGAAGGGAGAGGGAAAAAAATTTAAAATTCAAAGGCCTATGGAAATGATTGTTGATAAATCAAAATTAATTAATTAATAAAAAATTAAAGAAATTAGCCACAGAGTTTTGACCAGGGGAGTAGCATGGGAGAGGATAGAAGCAGGGAATTCTGTTGCTAGGAAAGTGACAACGAGGGCCTGAACTAGGGTAATGGCCATGTGAATGTAGAAAAAGTGACAGATGTGAGAAATACTGTGGAGGTAGAATTAAGATTTGAAAAACTATTATTGTAATACTTCCCTCAATATACAGCTGCCTCCAGCTCACCCTACTTTGATGCTCTGCATTTTCTATATTTTAGTATCTTCATCTATAAAATAGATATAATAAGATCTATAATATCTACCTCCTGAGGCTGTTGTGAGGCTCAAATGATATAATTCTTTGCAACCTTAATTCCATAGGGGGAAAAAAGGATGGAATGTGTAAAAGAAATGGCAGTCTACCTACCAAGACAAATGAGAATTATATGAATACAACTATAAAATATCAAAGACACAAGGAAATGAGCCATATGTACAAAACACTTTATAGAAATAAAGACAGGCCTAAATTAGGTAAATATTAATTATTCCTATTTAGGGCAAGCTAATTTAATAAAAATGACAATACTTCTTAAATTAATGTATTTATTTAGTGGCATAGCAATCAAATAACCAAAGGATTACTTTAGAGAGCTAGCAAAAAAGAATAATTAAATTTATCTTGAGGAACAAAAGATCAAGAATCTAAAGAGAAATTATGAAAAAATGGAAAGATCCTTCCAGATCTCAAACTATACTACAAGTCAGCAATCATCAAAATGATTTGGTACTGGTTAAATACACACACACACACACACACACACACACACACACACATATGCACACACATACATATATTGATCAGTAGGACAGATTAGGTATGCAAGATACAAAAACTGGCAAGCAAACACAAATACCCCAGCTGCTAGGGAAATATCTCAGTATTCAACCAAAAATATTTGAAAAACTGGAAAGTAGTCTGTCAGAAATTAGGCTTAGATCTACCTCTTATAATATATATTCCAATAAACTACAAGTGGATATGACTTAGATATAAAATATAGAAAGCATCACAAATGAAGGGGAGCAAGGAAGGAAATACCTTTGACATCTGTGTGTAGGGGAAGAATTTTTGACCAAACAAGAATTAGAAAGAATGGGAGAAGAGAAAATAGACAGTTTTGATGACATAAAATTGAAAACTCAAACAAAATCAATGTGAGCAAAATTAGAATGAAAACTGAGGAAGGGGAAGCTTCACAGAATCTTTCTCTGATAAAATTCTGATATCCAACATTCATGGGAACTGATTTAAATATAGAAGACAAGAGACATTCCCCTAATAAATGATTGGTCAAAGTATATGAATAGAAAGTTCTTAAGGAAAAAAATATCTATAAGAATATAAAAATGCTCCAAATCACTAGTAATTAGAGAAATCCAAGCTAAAAGAATTTAAGTTGCAAAGACCAAAAACAGGAAGTAATTTGGAACTATACCTAAGTCATTAAACTATAAAACCCTTTAATCCAAGGTTATCACTACTACATTTATGAATGAATAAATAAAAAAGCATTAATTAGTGATTATTATGTGTAAAGCACTGGAGATACAAATAGAAAAGTAAGAAAATTTCTGCAGTTGAAGAGCTCACATTCTAATATTGGGAAGCAACACATCTGTAAAATTTCTGCTGCTAGTCAGCTGGAAAGGCCCCATGATCCAAAGGGTGTAGCAGCAAATCAGATGATAATACATCTTTAACGTCATTTCCAAAGGCATCAGAGACAGAAGGAAGTGAGCCATATGTACAAAAATATTTGTAGCAGCACTTTTAGTTGTAGCAAGTAACTGTAACCTAAGGAGGTGCCAAGCAATTATGGCATACAAATATAATATGGGACCTGGAGGCAGCAGTAGCACCCTTGTGGAGGGAGTAGCAGTGGTGGCACTAAGAATGATAAGGGAACTAAACTCCTGGTCAGAAAGATATTACAGAAGATCCCTATGCTAACACTGAGCAAAGATCAGGCACCATTTTAGGGATCCTTCATCCTTTACTCAATCCTGGGTTGCAGTCTCGGGCAGAGAGGAGTGGTTATGGTCTATAAAGGAGCAAAGATTCTACTTGAGTCAGGACCCAAGTGCAGAGGAGGAGGATAGTAATTAGAAATCTCCCCAAATCACACCACTGAAGCACTGAAAACCTACAGACTCCCAAATATAGTTGCATAAACTCAGTCTAGTAATTCCCACACCTCGCCCCCTTAGGTTATCAGAATTCTAACATAAATTCCAAAGTCAAGAAATAATCTGGAAAAATGACCAAATGACAATAACAAAAAAGAACCTGACCACTAATTTTTTATAGAAGTATAGACACAAATTCAAGACACAAACTCAGAAGACAATGACTTGAATATATCTACAAGCAAAGCTTCAAAGGAAAAAAAATGCAGATCAGACACAAGCCCAACAAGAATTCCTAAGGAGAGAGGGGGGGGGGAGGGAGGGAGGGAGGGAGGGAGGAAAAGGGAGAGAGTATTTTAAAAATAAGATAAGAGTGATAGAGGAAAAATTGGGGAAAGAAATGAGAGCACTGCTAGAAAACTATGAAAGGAGAATTAACAGCTTGGTAAAAGAGTTACAAAATCTCATTAAAGGTAATTTCTTGAATTCATGACCAACCAGGAGATAGAAAACATTATAAAAAGCAAAATGGATAATTTTGATTACATTTAATTGAAAAGTTTTTGCACAAACAAAGCCAATGCAACTAAGATTAGAAGGAAGGTAGAAAATTGGGAAAGAATTTTTACAATCTCTGATAAGGGCCTCATTTCTAAAATATATAGAGAATTAAGACAAATTTATGAGAATATAAGCCATTCCCCAATTGATAAATGGTCAAAGGATATGAACAGACAGTTCTCAGATGAAGAAATTAAAGCCATCTATAGTCATATGAAAAAATGCTCTAAATCATTATTGATTACAGAAATGCAAATCAAAACAACTCTGAGGTACCACATCACACCTATCAGATTGGCCAATGTGACAAAACAGGAAAATGATAAATGTTGGAGAAGATGAGGGAAAATTGGAACACTAATGCATTGTTGGTGGAGTTGTGAAATGATCCAACCATTTTGGAGAGCAATTTGCAACTATGCCCAAAGGAATATAAAGATGTGCATACCCTTTGACACAGCAGTAGTGTTTCTAGGGCTATACCCCAAAGAGATCATACATATGGGAAAAGGACCCACATGTACAAAAATATTTATAGCAGCTCTTTTTGTGGTGGCCAAGAATTGGAAATTGAGGGGATGCCCATCAATTGGAGAATGGCTGAGCAAGTTGTGGTATGAATGTAATAGAATACTATTGTGCTATAAGAAATGATGAACAGGTTGACTTCAGAAAAACCTGGAAAGACTTGTATGGTCTGATGGTGACTTAAGTGAGCAGAACCAAGAGAACATTGTGCACAATAACAGCCATGTTGTATGATGATTAATATTGATAAACTTAACCCTTCTCAGCATTACAAGGATCTAAGGCATCTCCAGAGGCCTCTTGATGGAAAATGCTATCCACATCCAAAGAAAGAATTATGGAACTTGAATTGCTATCATTTTTTCCCCTCTTCTGTTGAGTTTTGTTTCCTCTTTCTGATGGTTCCTCCTATTGGTTTTAATTTTTACTTACAACTTCACTAATGTGAAAATATGTTTAATAGGAATGTAAATGTGTAGACTATATCAGATTGCGTGACGTCTTGGGGAGGGTGGTGGGGAGGAAGGGGAAGAAAAATTTTAAACTCAAAAGCATATGGAAGTGATTGTTGATAAATCAAAACAAATTAATAAAATTTAAAAAAGATAACTTCTTAAAAATCAGAATTGTTTATGTGGAAACTAATGACTCCATGAGACAAAAAAAAAAAACATTTAAAGCCAAGAAAATTTAAAAAACAGATTAAAATATGTAGTATATCATCAGAAAAACAACTGACCTGGAAAATAGATCAAGAAAAGCAAATTTAAGAATTATTAGACTACCTGAAACTGATGATCAAAATAAGAGTCTAGATGTCCTATTTTAAGAAATTATAAAGGAAAACTGCCCAGATATCATGGAAGTAGAAGGGAAAATAGAAATGGAAAGAATTAATTGATCACCTCCTGAAAGAGATCATAAAATGAAAACTCCCAGGAATATTATAGTCATATTCCAGAGCTCTGAAGTCAAGAAGAAAATATTGCAAGCAGCCTGAAAGAAATAATTCAAATACATTGGTGCCTCACCAAAAAGTAGCAGAGGGCTTTGAATATGATATTCTGGAAGGCAAAAAAAAAAGGCTAGGATTACAACCAAGTATAACTTATCCAACAAAACTGAGTATAATCCTTGGGTGTGGATGGAAGGTGGGGGGTGGGAATGGACATTTAGTGAAATAGAGGACTTTCAAGAGTTTCTCAGGAAAGGCCAAAGCTGAATAGAAAATTTGACATTCAAACAAATACTTAAAAGAAACATAATATGACATACATGAAAGGGAAATCATAAGGGACTAAATAAGTTTATACTGTTCACATTCTTTTATGGGAAGATTTCATATATGTGTGTGTGTATATATATACATATATAAATAACATGTACACACACATATACATATACACATACATACACACACATATATGTCTCCTAAGAACTTTATAATTATTAGGGTAGTTATTCAGATTCTACATAGACAGGGCATGAGTGTGAGTCTGTTATGTTGGGATGATCTAGAAAAAGTGGAATACTGAGAAAGAGGAATACACTAGAAGGAGAGGAAGAATGGGAAAAATTATCTCACATAAAAGAGCCATTTAATAAAGAATTTTTACAATGGGGGGAAAAGTGGCAGGGGAAGGGTGGTGAGGAGCAGGCAATACTTAAACCTCACTCTCAACTTGTTCAAAGAGGGCATATATTGAATTTCTTTACCACTTTTTCTTTACCATACTGTGTGTGTATATATGAATCATATATACACACACAGTTGGATGTAGAAATTTATCTTATCCAACAAAGAAGTAGGAAAAGAAAAGGATAAGAGAAGTGAAGAAGGGTGGTAAGAGGGAGAATAAATTAAGGGAGGCAGTGATCAAAAACCAAACAACTTTTAAAGAGGGTACAGGGTAAAAAAGGAGAGGATAAATAGAAGAGAGTAGGATGGAGGGAAATACAGAATTAGTAATCATAAGTGTAAATGTAAATGTGATAAACTCACCGATAAAACAGAAAAGGATAGCAGGGTGTATTAGAAACCAAAATCCAATGATATCTTGTCTACAAGATATACACCTGAAAGAGAAAAACACACAGAATTAAAATAAGGGGCTGGAGCAGAATCTATTTTGCTTTAGCTGTACAGAGTAGCAAGCAATCATTATCTCAGAAAAGCAAAAATAGATCTAATTAGAAGAGATATTCAGGAAAGCTACATTTTGCTAAAAGGCACCATAGACAATAAAGTAATATCAATACTAAAAATATATGCACCAAATCGCATAGCACTCAAATTCTTGAATAAAAAATTAAATGAGTTACAGGAAGAAATAAACAGTAAAACTATATTAGTGGGAGACCTCAATTTACCCCTTTCAGACCTAGATATATCTTACCATCAAATAAGTAAAAAAGAAGTTAAGGAGATGAATAGAATTATATATATATAATGTGTGTGTGTGTGTGTGTGTGTGTGTGTGTATGGTAGACCTCTGGAGAAAATTATTAAATGAGAATAGAATGGAGTATAACATCGTCTATGCTGTATGTACATGGCGCTTTCAAAAAAATTGATTGTTTATTAAAGTATAAAACCCTCAAAAACAAATGTAAGAGAGCAGAAATATTAAATACATCTTTTCCCTGACCATGATGCAATAAAAATTACGTTCAATAAAGGGCCCTGGAAGCATAGATTAAAAATTAATTGGAAACTAAATAATCTAATTCTAAACAATGAGTAGGATAAAGAACAAATAGTAGAAATAATTTTTAAAAAATTCATTAAAGATAATGACAACAATAAGATAACATACCAGAATTTGTGGGATGCAGCCAAAGCAGTGGTTAGTGGAAAACTTATATCTCTAAATGCTTACATTAATAAAATAAAAAACAGATCAATAAATTGGGCATATAGCTAAAAGAAAAAAAACTAGAAAATGAATAAATTAAAAATTCCAACATGGACATCAAATTAGAAATCCTGAAAATTAAAGGAGAGATTAGTAAAATTGAAAGTAAAAAACATTTTAAAAAAGTAAAAAAAAATTGAATTAATAAATAAAACTAGGAACTGGTTATATGGTGGGGGAAAACTCCAGTAAAATAGATAAACCATTGGTTAACTTGATTTAAAAAAAATAAAGAAATCCAAAATACCAGTCTCAAAAATTGAAAGAATGAATGCACAATCAATGAAGATGAAATCAAAACACTTATTAGAACCTATTTTGCTCAACTAAATGCCAATTAAACAAATAGTCGAATAGATGAACATTTACAAAAAATATTAATTGCCCAGATTAACAGAAGAGGAATTAGAATTTTTAAACATAACTTTATCTTAGAAAAAGAAATTGAACAAGCCATGAGAGAGCTCCCTAAGGAAAAAAAAACCTCAGGACCAGATGGATTTATAAGCCAATTATGCAGAACATTTAAAGAACAATTAATTTCAGTATTACATAAATTATTAGGAAAAACAAGTAAAGAAGGAGTCTTACCAAATTCTTTCCATGACACAAACAGGATTTTAGTACCTAAACTAGGGAGAGAAAACTATAGACCAATTTCCTAATGAATATTGTCCTAAAAAATTTAAATAAAATACTAATTACAGCAACAGATCAGAAAGATCATACACTATGACCAGGTTGGATGTATGACAGGAATGGAGGGGTTAGTTCAATATTTGGAAAACTATATGCATAATTCAGCATATTAATAACAACAAACTCATATGGTTATATCAATAGATGCAAAAAAGCTTTTTAATAAAACACAATACCATTCCTATTAAAAATACTAACAAGCATGGAAATAAATGGATCTTTTCTTAAAATAAGTAGTATCTGTCTAAAACCAAGAACAAGCATTATCTGTAATGGATACAATAATATAGTCTTTCCAATGAAATATGACATGAAGTGCAATTATACATTATCACCATTACTATTCAGTATTGCACTAAAAATTCTAGCTGTGGCAATGATAAAAATAAATTGAATACGTATAGGCAACAAGGAGAAAAAAACTCTCACTTTTTGCAGATGACATGATGGTATACTTAGAAAACCCTATAGTGTCAACTGAAAAGCTAATTAAAACAATTAACATTTTTGCCAAGTGGCAAGATATAAAGTCAACTCACACAATCATCAGTGTATATATATATATATATATATGTATATATATATGTATGTATGTATGTATATATTACCAACAAAACCCAGTAGGAAGATATAGAAAGTGACATTCCATTTAAAATAACTGCAAACAAGTCTTCCTTCCAAGATGCGCACAGAAACTATATGAACACAATTACAAAATACTTTTCACACAAATAAGAACAGATCTAAACAATTGGAGGAATAGTAAATGTACATTGTTAGGTGGAGCCAATGATAATACTACTTAAATGAATGAATAATAATGATAATACTATCTTAATTAACGTATTCAATGCCATATCAATCAATCTACTGAAGAATTACTTTATAGAGCTAGAAAAAAAATAATAAAATTCATCTGGTGGGACAAAAGGTCAAGAATATCAAAGGAATCATTGTTTTTTTAGTGAAGGAAGGAAGCCTAGCAGTACCAGATCTCAAATAATACTACAAAAGCAGTAATTATCAAAAAAAAATTTCATACTGGATAAGAAACAGAATGGTGGATCAAATAAATTAGGCACACAATATACAGAAGTAAATGACCACAATAACAATGTTTGATAAATCCAAAGATCCCAGCTATTGAGACAAAAACTGACCATTAAATGAAAACTTCCAGAAAAACCGGAAAGCAATTTGGCAGAAACCAGGAATAAACAACATATCATACCCTATACCAAGATAAGCTCAAAATGGGTACATGATTTAGACATAAAAGGTGATATTATAAACAAATTAGTGGAGCCTAGAAAAAAATTACTTGTCAAACCTATGTATAAAGGAGGAGTTCATGAGTAAATAAGAGATAGGGAGGATTGTAGGATGTAAAATGGTTAATTTTGATTACAATAACTCAAAAGGTTTTTTGCACAAACAAAACCAATGCAGTCAAAATTAAAAGGAGGTAAGATATTGTGTTTTATCATTAGTTTTCTGAAATCATGATTGGCCATTACACTGATAAGAATTTCTAATTCTTTCAAAGTTGTTTACCATTACCATATTGTTGTCAATGTCTAAATTGTTTTCCTGGTTCTGTTCTTTTCTCTTGGTATCAGATCATACAAGTTTTCCCAGATTTTTCCAAAATTCCATCACATCTACATACTTGTTTATTCCCTAGTTTATGGGCATCCCTTCAAATTTCTATTCTTTGCCACTGCTGGAAGAATGGGTCTAAAGACAACACCATCTTAGTTCAGGTCTGATATTAAGGGAAAATGAAGTACTTACAAATCACTGAACATTTTAACAAAGGAAGAGGTTTACTTTGACCTATTACAGAAGGATATGCAACAAGGATACAGTGGCACTTAGCTTCTCAGGACACAGGTCCTCCTTGTCTCCATCTGGAAACAAAATTGATCAGTAAGTCATCATGATATAGTGACTCATATAGTCTCAGGTACTCACCAAATCGGAGAGGCCCAAACTACAAATAAATGGGACTTTTCCTGCCCCTAAACCTTCATTTTCTCCACACACACCCTTACCTTTTGTGTGTTCCTCTTCCTCTCTCTTTCCATTTTTAAGATCATGAAGACATAACAGAACCACTGCTACACCTTGTCTAATTAGACTCCCTTTTGACTCTGGTTGGTGATAGGACTCAGAGGGATGCATGCATTATTTCCCTGTATCAAAATGAATGCAGTTTATTTTAGTTTGTCAATTATCATGACCATTTTATTTTACCATTTTATCTTACTCTTAACTTCTGTGTTTGAACTCCAACGTTTTTATACAGCTCTGGTCTTTTAATCAGGAATGCTTGGAAGTTCCCAATTTCATTAAAGGCTCATTTTTTTCCCCTTGTAGCATTATGCTCAGTTTTCCTGGGTGTTATTCTTAACTGTAAGCCCATATCCTTTACCTTATGCAATATCATATTTCACGTTCTCTACTCCTTTCTGGTCGTGGTTACTAAATCAGGTGGAATGCTGACTATGGCTCCCTGGTACTTGTTCTTCTGGGCTCTTGAAGCATTTTCTCTTTGCTCTAGAAGCTCTGGACTTCGGCTATAATATTCCTGAGAGTTTTCATTTTAAAATCTCTTTCAAGAAGTGACCGCTGAATTTTTTTCTATTTTCACTTTGCCCTCTGGTTCTAAGAGATCCAGGCAGTTTTCTTTTATGAGTCTAGGGGTAGCCCATTATGAGACTCTTCTTACCCCGGTATTTAGTCTTTCTTTGGATGCTGAAGTGCTCCATGCAGTGTGCTCTTGCCCTGACCCAGCTCACAGTATCAACAGATTTCTCTGTCTGTCTTCCTATGTCAGCCTGGGTGGGACAAATAACTTGCTGTGACTTTTTCTGGATTTCCCCAACATGATTTGGTCTGGTACTTTTTCTAGATCTTTTTTCGAGAAATTGTGGATGGGATCTTAGCTGCATTGCTTCCTTGTACTCTACCACAAACTTTGCCTCTCTTAAGTTTAATTTGTATCAACATTTCATCCATCATTTTATTAAGTCTAGACAACAAATAAAAAATAAATCAAGCCCTGATATGTAGTGTTTGCCATCTTCCAAAATGTAAAAATGCTCACGCTGAAAATTTAGCAAGTGGCTCTTAAGAGTCTCAGCCCCACATTTTTGACCTAGCCTATTACTAGCTTCATGAGAATATACATATAATTTCTTAATCTTTCATTGCTCTCTGAAAGTATTTAACTTTTTACCTTTTGGTCAGGTTACATTTTGAATACTCTGCTTACCTCTGTGTTCTAATGAATTCTTGCCTTTTAATCAACATCCAATTATTTTATTTGATGCCTTGGCCCTTTGCAGGGTGTTATTTTAGGGTGACAGCTAATGTTCTTTGCTCTTCAAAACATCATGTTCTAATTTTTCCTTTGATTTTTGTAAACACAGATTGTATTATTTTAACTCTTTTTCCTTGTAATGTGAAAGGTTTTTCCTTATTGCCTGAAAAATGTTATTTTATTTAATAGTTATGACATTTGAGTAGGATGCTTTTGATGGGGTAAATTTACAGTTTCTTTCTGTCATTGTTCTTTGGATCTTCTCAATCTGTATGCCATAAGCTTCAAATATTTCTTGGCAAGTTTTCTATTTTATTTCTGGAAATAGGTTTTCTTTTTCATTATTGTTTTCTGAAAGACTTATAATCATTAGCTTTTTATCTTTGTAACCAATCCTCAAGTAAGTATTCTTGTTTCATAGAGCTTGAGTGCAGATTGGAGTAATCCTGGGGTAGGAGGGTGTTCTAATCTTTTTTTTTAAGAACTCATTTTATTATTTTTTTCTTCTGCCTCTGAATTTTTGTGTTCCAATTCTGTGATTTTTTTCAGATTATCTACTGTTATAGAAAGCATCTCTTTTGCTCTAAATTCTCCTGTCTCTCATTAGATGCTGATTTTTTCCCCCTTAACGTCTGTCCTGATTTATATTGTGTTTTAATATTTCTGCTTAATTCTTGGACTGCTCTTCTGTGCTATTCTCAATCAGCAATTGCCAAAGGTCTATCATCTCTAATTTTTCTAAATTTCTATTCAGTTCCTTAACTTCCTCCTTATTTATTTTTGTTTATGTTTTGGTTAGACTGTCTATGTCTGAGAAGTCCTCCAATATTATAATTTTACTATTTTCCCCTCAATTTCAATTTACTTTTCCTTAAGTTGCTATGCTACTTGGTATGCATGTATTAATTACTGATATTTATTTGTTATCTATGGTGCTTTTAAGCATAATGTATTTCCCCTGCATTACTGTAGCTTTTTCTGAAATCATGATAGCTCCTACTTTTTAAAAAATCAGCTGAAGTATCATAGATTTCACTCTAGCTCTTCATTTTAACTTCATGTGAATATTTATGTTTCATGTATGTTTCTTGTAAAGAACATATTGTTGGATTCTATCTTCTAATCCATTTTGTGAGTGAGTTCATTCCATTCACATTTATGTTTATGATATTTAACTATACATTTCCATCCATCCTGTCCTTTCTCACTTTTTCCTTTCTTTGTTTCACACTTCCGCCTTACTAATAAGAAGACAGTAGTAAAAGAGAAAGAGTTTGCCTGATTTGAGGCAGTTAGGTTATGTGATGGATAGAGTGTTGGGCATGGAGTCAGGAAGACTTGAGTTCAAAACTGGCCTCAGACATTTACTAGCTGTGTGACCTTAAACAAGTTACTTTACCACTGTTTGCCTCAATTTCTTCATCTGTAAAATGGAGATAATAATAACATCTACATCCCAGAGTTGTTATTAGGACCAAATGAAAATAATTGTAAAGTGCTTAGCATGGTGTCTGACACATAACAAATGCTATATAAATGTAGCTATTATTATTATTATTGTTATTATCTACAACCTAAACAGCCTGTTTCAACTCTGCTGCAGCTCTTCCCCTTGTCTTGCCTCTGAATCTAGATTTTTACACATTCTTTCCTTCTAATAACCCCTTCATTTTCTTCTCTCTGACATTAAAAAATTTAAATTATTATTCTCTTACCTAACCTGCCCTACTTCTTAAATCCACCTCATACTCTCCTATTTCCATTTTGAGTTTAATGTATTTCTATACCAAAATCTGTGTGTGTGTGTGTGTGTGTGTGTGTGTGTGTGTGTTTTGTGTGTGGGCATATGTAACTCTGTTAAACCTTCATTTATCTGGTTCAGACAAAATTGAGACTCATGGGATACTCATTTCCCCAACCCTTTCCTTCATTATTAAATATGTTTTATGGGGGCAGCTAAGTGGTGCATTGGATAGAGCACCAGCTCTGGAGTCAAATCTGGCCTCAGACACATAACACTCGCTAGCTGTGGGAGTCTGGGCAAGTCAACCCCAATTGCCTCACAAAAAAAAAAGAAAATACATTTTATGTACCTCTATTATGTGACAGTGATTTCCTTCTACTTCCTTCTCTTCCCCCCCCAATATAGTCTTCTATTCCTCCTCTTTTTGTCTTCTCCTAAGATCATCAAAGGAGAACAAGGTCTTCTATCATATTTCCTTTTCTCTATGGATATCTTTAAAGACAAAGGTTCTGAAAAGGTATATATATATATATATATATATATATATATATATATATATATATACACATACATACATATACATATATATGTATATATATACACATATATACATATATGCATGTATACATATATACATATATATACACATACATACATATATATGTGTATGTATGTGTATGTATGTGTATATATAGTCTTATTAGCATGTAACAATTCATTCCCCACATATTTCCTTCCAGTTACACAAATGTGTATACCTTTCTATGTTTCCCTTGGCTCCTGTGTTTCCATTTCAAAATGTCTGTTCACTTCTAGCCTTTTTATCAGACATGTTTGAAAATCGTCTTATTCATAAGTTCATTTCCCCCCCTGTAGGCTTATACTTAGTTTTGCTGGATATATCATTCTTGGTTGTAAGCCTTCATCTTTTGTGTTTGAAATATGATATTCCATACTCTCCACTTTTTTATGATGGCAGCTGCTGAGTCTTGTCTGATCCTTACTGTATCTCCACAGCATTTATGTAAATTTTCAGAGCAGTCACTTCTTGAGTGATATTTTCTACCATTTGTTCTAAGGTATCAATTCTCCTTGACATAGATATTCCCTACCTATTTTTTTTTGTAGTTTATCTCATTTCTTCCAGGTACTCATTAATCCCTATGTTCAGGTCACTTTTTCCCTGAAGCTTTACTTGGATTTGTTATAAAGGTCCTTCTCTTCCTTGGGATTTGCCTCCTAGGCTTCACTAAGTCTAAAGTATTTATTTGTAGTATGACATATTCTCCTTGATTTGCTTATCTCAGCAGCCTCAGTATCTAGATTTGGGGGTCTGAGCTTTGGTCAAGCTTTACTCCTGCACTCCTGAAGTCAGCACTGCCTGGACTTGATTATGGTAGCCAAGACTAGATCTCTCCTTCAAGAGATTCTGGAAATGCTCCAGCAATGGGTTCTGCCTAAGGCTTCCTTCTTGCCACAGTTCTCTGGAACATTCCCCTGTATTATTAGGCTCTGCTTTGGACCTTTCCCCCTCTTGCTAGTCACAGGGTCTGATCCTTCATTACCTAGAGCCTTCCTCTTCCCACAAGGCTCCCTGGCATGCCCTTACATCCCTTCCCTCCCACTTCCTCATGCTGAGCTCCCTCCCACTTCCTCATGCTGAGGTCCCTCCATGGGGTTTTCCAAAGATCTAGATCATTGCCCAAAACCCTTCTCTAGCCATTGGGCTCAAGGTTGTCCCTCCATCAGCTCCTTCTCCCTTACATGGCATACTACTCGTTCCACTCTTGCTAGATTCCATTCAAGGCTGTCTTCAGTTTACTGGGGTTTGGCACTGTACTTTTTTTCAATCTATCTTAGTTTGTCTACTTCAGGATCTATATAAGATTCTGGTGGTCCTTTTGTGCATCCCTGGTCTGGATGGAGGCATCTACAAGTTTTTCTTTATTTCCTTTTTAACTGGTGAATTTTAAAGATTTACTGTGGTATTTGTAGGGGATTTGGCATCCTCTGGGTCCTAGAATATTGCCAATCTTCTGTAGCTTATTTTCAGAAGTTTTCGTTTCCATTAGGAATGAAATGATTAGGCCACTGAGACTGCCTTCTTCCATTTCAGTGTACCTGACTTCATTCCTGCTTTACTCCCTAAGTTATGGTCAGTGCTGGATTCAGAATCAAAAGGCAGAGTTGTAAATAGGATTTTTTTTGGTCTGGTAGAATCACCTTAAATCACACCAGGACATAACATGTGGTGTACCTGCCAAACTGATTTACTTTATGTATGCTGGTGAGTGTGGTGGAAATGCTAATTCAGACCTACACTCATCTATACATGTAAGCAAACTTGATTAAACTGGAGCATGCATTTATCTAGCATATAAACATCAACCCTTCTTGGTGCAAACCACTGACCTGATTCCTATGAGTCCTGGTCAGCATGTCTCACTCATATTGGTGCTGACCTCTGCCCAGCTAGAGGTCACATCAAGGAGGCATTCTGGTTAGTCTCCTTCAAGCAAACACAGGATGTTTGAGTTTTGAGGGGAGGGAATTCAGGAGTCTGCACTCCTGCAGACTGATAGCTACATTTTATGCTACCTAGAGATGCTAATTGGTTGCATTTAAGTTCTGGTTGTCAGTCTATTATCCACATAATTTGATTAGAAGTTTATTATGTAAACTAATGGGAAAAGTACTGTATGTCAGTCAGATCAAAAGATTATATCCCTTCTATTTCCTATGAGGTACTTAAAGGCTGAAGATATATGACCTTCTCTTCTTCTAAGTCAAAGGTATATGGTAGGTAACACATGGGCTATTTGTTCCCAACCTTGCCTTCCAACTGGCATTGGTCTAATCAGCCATAGTCAAATCCGCTGTACGTTGACCCTGACATAGTGATGTTACTTTGGTCCTCTTTGAATCTGAAGGACAACCACCAACTATAGTAGGTAGTGTTCCCCACCATCATAATGGCAATGTTCTATATCAACATGCAGTCTTCTTATTGATAGCATAATTCGATGTTGATTGCCCTCAAAAGTCCCACCTACCATGCAGTGGTACCATGCAATGGTTCCAAGTATAACCACTGGGGTCCTAGAACAACATCCTTCTGGTCCCAGGGGATTTGCTTCTGATTAGCCTCTCGACTAGTATCTCATTGAGATTTCTTTGTCCATTTCTGATTTGAAAAGGAGTGTGTTATCCTTTGGGTGCCATTCAAGATATCTCAGTATATATGTGTAGGATCTCTCATAAACCACTTTTTTTTCTCCCAACAAGTTCCTCATAAAATAAGCTCCTTGGATTCGGAGGTGGTCCATGGTGGGGTAAAATGCACAGGGTCTCAGTCTTTCTTCTCTGAGGTCCATCTGTTAACCATTGATTGTTATCGATTGTATAGGTATTCTTGAATATTGGTGGGGGTGAAGCATGCAAGCAAAAAGCAGAGATTCAGAGGGATTGATTACCTTTAAATAGCTTAAAGTACCCACCATGAGCTCCTCATGTGCATAGTGAGTTAGCTATTGGAATATTCTGCTTATTTAACATTAATGTTAAATGTTTTGCAAAGCCAAAGCTGCATGCCCAGTCAATCAATCAATCAATCACTCAATCAATATTTATTATATGTTTGTTATGTGCCAGGCACTGTGCTAAGCACTGGGGATACAAAAAGAGACAAAAGACAGACCCCGACTTCTAGGAGCTCACAATCTAACAAGGGAAACAGTGCACAAACAAACATACACAAAAGAAGCTTTGTATAAGATAAATAAAAAATAATTAACAAAAGGAAGGCACTAGAATTAATAAGGGCTGGAGAAAGCTCCAGTGAAAGAAAGGGCTATAGTTGGGATTTAAAGGAAGCTAAGGAGGTCAATAGGTGGAGCTGAGGAAGGAGAAGATACTGCATGGTGTGCTGGGACATATGGGGGTAATCAACATGTTACTATGCTATCAATAAAATGATTATCTCAGACAACAAGAAGTATGAATATTGATACAGGACATTGCCAATATGGTGGTGGGGAGTATTACTTATTACATCCCTGACTTGGAAGCAGAGGACGACATATGCTTTTATCCTTTGGATACCCCATAGGAAATAGAAGGGATACAGTCTTTTGGCTTGACTGACTTACAACAGAATGTTATCAACCATGGGAGATAGCCAGAGAAAATGCCTGGAGCGAAGAGAAGGAGTGTCCAGCCATAATATCCTTTAACTAAGTAGGAAAAAGAGAAAGGATCCATTTATCAACTTCTCCATTCTTTATAGAACTAATCATAGCAGTCTAAGGCAGAAAAAGTGTGTCCATGACATACAGTCTATGATTCTTAGGAGTTGTCAGTGGGTTTCATCTGATTTTTGTCATAGCCATCTAAGATCCCAATACGTCTTTTGCTAATCAATAAAGCTAGTCAAAGAAGAATTTGGTGTGGTTGCAAAGGGACTTGGTGTTGAAATGAATGACAGGGAAGAATTGGAAAAACATGGGTGCCGTGGAAAGAAGGTTCCTTGCAGGAAGGTCATGTAAATTGCAAAAACGATCACCATTAATTTGAGACAGGAGCTGACAGATTTATTAAAAATGGATCAAAAAGAAATTCTACCTGTTGTAGTGTATTTGGTCAGCAGCAATTCTCATGAGTTTGTTCTGAGCACTCCAAAGGAGTGGATTGGGACTCACTGTACCGCAATTCTACATCTAAAATGTCCACATCCACATTTTTAGGCTCTGTGATCTCTTTTGGCTTGTTTCTTTGCTGGCATGATTCTTTTTCCACAAAAAAAAAAGAAAGAATCTCTTATCAAAAGTTGGCAAACAACACCAGAGGATCCAGTAGAAGTAATAGGACTTCCATTATCTGAGAAAATCCCTTAAAGAAGTGAGAATAAAATGTGTCCATCAATCACTACTATTTCCATAGAGCTTGCATCACGGTTTGAGGAGTCTACAAATAGAGTAAGTGATGACTCAATAGTAAAATATCAGCAATTGGCACAGGTGAAATCCAATCATATATGAAGCTACACTGATGATTGAGTGATGCACAGGTCACCAGGAGAATTGATCTGGTCACAGCTGTGATGCCCAGAAACAATTGAGTATGAAGCAACCCACTAGGGGGTGAAGGCACACTTAGTCACAAAGCTGCTACAAGTGGGTGTTGTGAGGTATATCACAGGAATAGGTGTGTGATGAAATAAGCACAGACTCTCAGTAACAGGGCCAGAAGGGCACTGATGATGAAATCACAGCACTTGGCCGTTTGTCAAAAGGGGAAAGAAACAGTCAGGTATGTAAGTTGTCTTATTGCATTGTCTTACTGGAACAATTTATCTGCTCCATCTGCATCCCAAACTGTATTCTAACTCCCTATCCCAATAGACTTAGTAGAGTGTTCCACTAAATCTTTTTTTAATCAAACCTGCAGCCTGAGGATTATAACCTAAGTTAAAGTTCTACATGATTTTTTGAGCCTCAGTCCAGTTCTTGATTACTCTAAATCATAATGGGTTGATTCCTAATAACTAATTAATAAACATTGCTAATTGATAAATTGATAGTGGAGTAAGCAGCTGCCTGGGTAAGGGATGGACAAAACTTAGTCCTGTGCATATGTGGATTGTAGTTAGACAATAATTTTTATGTAAGCTTATCCATTGGATCTGTCTTCCTAAAGACCACCCTTTGGTGATGGATCCAGCTAATGGTTTCAATAACAGTCTAATCTCTTGGCAAATGTGGCAAAGTAGCAGTATGGATTGTATGACTACTTCCTCTATTTTTAATTCCATTCTATCTTCAATCCAAGATTTGGTGGACTAAATGCCTGTGTCAAATGTTCTCATTTGCCCATTTCAATCTGATTTTATCTCTTTTCACTATTTTCCTTTAACCCTATCTTTCTCAATTTACCAATATGGTCTACCTTCTCATTCTACTTTGCCTCATTTTCCTTTTGTTTGAGCTGAAATGCATCCAATTTCAATTTTAACATTTTAGTATTTGCACTGGCTATGTCCTTTCACAACTCCTTCCCCTAATCCTCATTATTGTTCACTGTCCAAATATAATTCTTCTATTTAGCTGGCCATATGGTTAATCCATTAGTGACAGTTCAAGAGTTAGTATATATCATTATGTTATCCAGATTTTCCCCTGTGGCTTTTATGATAACTGGCCACATTCCCCTGAATTCAGGATATGGGACTGATTTTCCATCCCTTGCTCCCCAGTGGAAAGGGTTAGGGTGACTGCTTATTACTGCAAAGGGTGCTTATCACTTGCCGGGTAAGAATAGCACACCTGTCTATAAACCAATTGTTTGTTTACTCAAGATTAAAGACCACTCAACAAAGTGTTGGCCTACTCTAATGATATCTCTTTCTGTCCACTTAGATGGCATGTCAACAGTAGGAACTCCTATCTCCTCATGAAGATGGCTTCTCCTTGTTTCCCCAGTGCTGGTTCTTTTGAGTATAAGTTATTTCCACTTGACTACTTTAGCAGCTGTTCTGACATGTTCATCGAGGGTGATTTTGGTCCATGTTAATACAGGGATCAGTATTCACAATGTTCACCTTGGGTCAAGTCTTCTTTTTCCATAACAGTGTGATGTACTGGTAAGGATATCTTTTTTCCATACTCATATATTAAATCTGTAGAAGCCATATTTTGAGCTCAAAATCTTAACCAACCCATAAGCTTTCTCATTCTCCTCCCTTGGCTTGGTCCATAAGGATTAGGCTGCAAAATATCCTTCATGGCTGACTTCTAAGTTAAAAGAGGTATCGGAGGAAATAAGAACAAGAGGTGTAGCGTGTTGCACTGCCTCTTTTATGTTCTCTAATGCATGCTGTTGTTTCAAGCCTTATTCAGTTTTTTAAAAATTTTTATTTTCTCATAACCTTATACATTGGGTCTCATATTATGCATAAGTGGGCATTGTGGTTTCTCCAAAAACTAGTCTTTGTGCTTCCTTTCAGTTCTTTGGGGGTTTTAAGATTAAGATCTTTTATTACTACTGCTTGAAGAATCAATTTTCCTTTTAAAGTTCAAATCATCCCTAGAAATTTAACTGATGATTGTCCTTTTTGTAATTTTTTTGTAGGGCAACTACCCGTCTTGTATTTTATGTCCCTGAATAATTCCATCAGTAACTTTCTCCACCTCTCACTTGTCATGACTCCTATGTAATCCTGTACAAAGAAAGTGCCTGTGTTAATCCTATTTAGAACTTGTCTATACAAGTTATGGCATAACACCAGGTTATAAATATATCCTTATAGCATATATCTACAGAATGTATACTTTGCCTCTTGCCATGTGAAATCAAATTGTTCCTCACTTTCTTTGGCCACTGGGACTGCAAAAAAACATATTACTTAAATCAATAACTTTAAAATATGGTACATCATCTCCTTTAATTTCATCAATAATGTCTGCAGTATTAAGAAGGCCTCACTGATGGGCTGTGTCTCAGCATTTAGTTTTCTATAATCCACTGTAAATCTCCATTCACTGCTTGCTTTTTTTTTAAACTGGCCATACTGAGAAAATATGAGGACATATTGTTTTCCTACCTTTCTGTTCTAAATCCTTCAGAATTTAGGTAATTTCCTTATCCAACTTCTTTGATTTTATATTGAGGGTTATTTATGATTCACTTTGGGACAGGCAAGACTGTTGGATCCCAAAAAGCCTTTCCTACTAACCATTAAATATTAATTTTTTATTTCTACCATAGAGAAAAGTTTTACTTAATGCATTTGTTCCAATTGTTGCTTCATCTGAGTCTGTGATAGCAACTACTATATAAATCTCTGACTAGTATGAGATTTTTAACTTCCTGTGATCTAGACCTTTGAACACAGTGCAAAAGGAGAAAGAAAAATAATATCTTGCATAGTTGAGGTTAAAATACAGATTCCCCAATCCCAATGCAGTAGGGGCCTCACTGTCTTTTAAGCCTCTTTGAAGTCTGGTTGGGAGATGCTCAGTTTCTCTAAGTGTTAAAATATCTAGAATGAATGTTTAATTATGGGTGTATAAAACGACTAGTTTAAAAGAGAGTTGAGAAATGGCTGTATAGCATTATGTATATGAATTTTCTGTGCTTGGTTTATCTGAGTAAAACTTCTATCCTAGTGTTTTAGTATATCTAAAACTATTTATCCAAGTCTAGTTTTGGAAGTTTTGGTTTGGGTATTTTCATTTTCTCCTGTTGTATCTGGCAATGTAGTTACTTGGGAACCTAATAGAGCATAAGATTGTTTCAACCTTTTTTGTGCTAAATTACTAGTTTCAGATTTGGGGCAGTAGGGGATAGGAATGGAATGGTGATTCTCCGACAGGAACTTAACAAGGGGGCCACTGAATCCCTAGAGTAAAATTAAATCCTGATTGGAGCTCAGATACTAGTTTCAGCTCGGCTGACTTATTCTTGAGGTCAAAAGTTTCTACTTTTTTGATTCTGTGGGAGAGGTTGGGGTTTTCTTTTTGATATCTATTAATTTTGGCTAGTTTGCCAGTAATAAATTTTTTAGAAAAGTATTCCTCTCTGCCTCAGTTTATACCATATTTCCCCTCTAATTGGTCCATATTCATTTTGTTGCCTCTTTTATCCCTGTCTGTAATTCCTAAAATTGCCTTGGTTCTACTTATATTGCCCTTTAAAAGCATTTCTAACCTAGTTAGGTTTTCTTATTCCATAGAAAGAGTACATATTTAGTTTCTGAGTTAACAACTTCATTTAGTCTTAAAGCTGTCATGGTGTACTCAACAGTTTCAGCTCCTCTTAAGAGGGAAAGATTCCCTCTTAATATTCCCCAATTCTGTAAGGAGGAATCAAAACAAAGCCCCAGAAATAGCTATGTGCCACATATAAATGTACGGAACTAGGATTGGGGAGCAGTAGGGGAGATTGGGTGACCTCAAATGGAGCAACGACTTCAAAGGCTCTAGGATTGCTGTGTCCCCCTCTCTCACCCCTGTTCACACATATATACACTAGTCTGAAATAAATGTAAGAAGCTTTCTTCAAATTAATACATTTCCTTAGTTTTTAGGAGCAGTACCATTGAGATTCTGTGTCTTTGATAATAGGAGTGGTGATAGCACAGCTACTGGCAAAATGACTGCTGTAAATCTTCTCAAGTGATGCCTAATTTAGTCACACTGTCTCCATGGGATTAAAAGAGATAGAGCAAAAGTGTCTTCTATTTTTCATCACCATTGAGGAGAGAGGTGGGAAAGAAGGATGAAGGATTGCAAATGATTGTCTCAAACACTAGGCAGGAAGATTAAACCTTCCATTCTCAAGCTTTTCAGACTTTTGCCAATGCAAAAACTTTAAAATTTAAACCTTTCATTCAGGAAGCAAATGACTTTTGTGTACAATGCTCAGCAAGCCTCATCCTTTTCCATCCCTTATCCCCCCTCCCACACACTCCCCCAATTCTGTACTTTCACAGGATTCTCTTAAAGTCCCACTTTGGTCTAAAGCAGATTTTACCTAGAAGTGTTCTCCTTTTTCTTGTAGATTCAAACAAGACTCTCCATTTTCTATGAAGATTAATTTAGATTTTCTATTACTGAGACACACATCTTGGTCATGTGACTCTGGGCCTTTTGAAAAGTAGGTAAAGCCTGTAAGAGACAGCTGTGTTCCTAGTACTTTGAACAGTGGCTGTTAAATAAGAGGAGAATGGATAATCTGTCCTGCAAACACAGTTAGTTGAGACTAGTAATCATCATAGAAGGCATCTGCACAGGAATGAATGTATCAATTTACCTCAGGCTGTGAACACCAGATTATTAACCTCTGCTCTCTTTAGAAACCCTTTTAAGTTAGAACTAAGACCAAAAGTAATGACCCTTTTTATGGCATTTTTTCTTGTGCCATGGGTGGAAATCCTAAAAATGAGTGTATATGTATGTATAATAAGCATATGACTTCATTTTGGAAAGTAGCATTTGCTAGACTGTATATTCTGTTAAAATGTATTTTAAAAGACTCATCCATTCATTTATTGACTGATTGCCTCCCAAGCGTGAGACACTCTATTAGATGCTATAGAAATATAGAAAGCTGAGTATGACAGGTCTTAAAACACATATTACAATATAAAAAAGTTCCATGAGTAAGCTCCTAATGATAGAAAATTAGCTCCTTAAGGGCAGGGACTATTTTGCCTTCATATCTCAATTGTGCAGTTGGCACAAAGTAGGTCCTTAATAATTTCTTGTTAATTGATAGATTGAATGGAATGGAAAAGGATTTAAACATTTATTATACCAAGTACTGTGCTATGTTCTGGGGATACAAATAAATGAGACAGTCTCTGCTACAAAGGGGCTCCAAAGAGACCACACATAAAGGAGGATGGAAAAGCTAGGTTGAACTTAGGGTCCATCAGGTTCGACGGGAGGGTAGATGGAAAGTCCCCATTCACCTTGATAAGCAATAGAAAGGCCCACGTTCCCTATACAAAGATTTTGGGAAGGGAGTTGTGGGTCCAAGGTTTAGAGCAGGTAAGGGCTCTGAGTTACCTCAGACACAGGTGGGGATGGGGTAGGATGTCAACGTTCAGCTAAGAGTTAGTCCAGGGGTGGGGAACCTGTGGCCTTGAAGCCACATATGGCCCTCTAGGTCCTCAAATCTTCAAGTGTGGAGTGCGGATAAAGTCAAAGGGCTGCACTTGAGGACCTAGAGGGCCACGTGTGGCCTCAAGGCCTCAGATTCCCCACCTGCCAGTTAGGAGGATCCCATGGTCAAAGCTATGCTTGTGAGACTTGAGGGAGAGATCAGCCAGCAGGCTTTTGCAATAGTCCATGTGTGAGGGGATGAAGGTCTGCACCAGCATTGTAGCTGTGTGACTGAAGAGGACAGGATGTATGTGATTCATGTTATGAAGGAAGAAATTATAAGACTTGACAATAAATTGGATACGTAGACTGTGTTCTAGTGGAGAGTCTAGGATGACACCAAAGTTGTGAGCCTGGGTGACTGACAGTCTGCTGGTACCCTTGACAGGAATAGTTAAGTTAGGAAAGAAGGGAGGGTTTTGGAGGAAAGACATTATTTTGGACATTCTGAGTTTGAGATGTCTTTGGGCCATCCAGTTTGAGATATGTTTGGTGATATGAGGCTGTAGCACAGGAGTTAGGGATGTCACCTGCACAGAAATGATACTTGAATCCACAGGACCTAATAATATCACCAATGAGAAAGTAGAGGCTGGTGGAAACTGGCCAGTGGAGTTTGGGGTGGGGATGGTAAGAGTTACCCTGAGGTCTCAGAGGAGGCTCGGAAAAAGGAGGGTCCCAGGATTCCTAGCACAGTAGCTTCAGTTTTCTCTGGGGTGATTATTGAAGGATTTATAACACTAGGTGTTGCTGTGGAGCAAGAGAATCTATGCTTTTATTTTTTATTCCCAATCAGAAAGAGGTAGAGTCAAAATACTCATAGATCATACCTACTGGCCTGACTGGGAGACAGGACTTTCTTCTCTAGTCCCTTCTAGCTTGCCTTTTCCTTCAGGTAAAAGGTTTGGATTTTTAGTCTCTGGGACCTGCGCTAATACTCTTCAGTGGTACCACTGCTTCAGCGGCCCTTTCTTTCAGGGAAAATGTAAGTGAGTTTAATTCTGAGGACTCTGCATGACAATCGTAGGACCATTCACAAAACCAAACTATAACTGTAATGCCCAGAGTGAGATCTTTTAACTTTCCACACTACTACAGCATCTTAGCATATATATTCTGTGAAATATAAAACTCTTTAGGGCTACACATCCATGCACATTCTGACCTCAAGTAACACCATGCCTATGGACAATAGGAACAAACACATTTATAAAAGAGAGTCAGGCCAACAAAATACTACCAGTAGTAGTGGATGGCAAAATGGGACACATATTTGTTTTATTAGCTCTACCTAAACTGATGGAGAGAGGAGAAAAGGCAGAGAAAAATGCTGTAGGGTTGGAAGGAGAGTCCACTACAGATGAGACTGAACTGCTGTGAGCCTATCTGTCAGTCAGGGATGGTGAAGATGGCCAATCCAGGAGTAGCCCACTTGTTTTTCACCTGATTAGAAAGTTTCTGCCCTGCTTCCTGCTCTCTACAGCCCCAGCTAAACTTCCTTCTTTCCTTCAGGTCTTGTACTCTCTCTCCTCAAACCTGTTCAACTCCACCTCAAATTCCTTCATCCCAGGGAATCATCTCAGTCTCTAAAAGTTTGTGGGTGAGACTACAAATTTATGAAGGCTATATATAAATTAAAATATAGGTCAAAACAAGAAACTGTAGGAGGATGTTTCTCTGAAATTATAGAAAATCTGCCTTAGGTTGTGTTCTTGTTTTCTTAAGAACTAAGTAATAGGGACATGAGATACCTGGAACATCCTCTGGGATTAGAAAAGTGTAATAGTTGATTTTTGTTGTAAAAACAGAGCTTTCAAATGCACTTTCACAATGCTTACTTCATCTTTCACTGCTCCCCATTCAGTAGGAACACTAACAGGTTCCCATTGGCACTATGTCATTCTAAAAGCTTTAACCCTTTCCAGAAGAAAAAGGAATTAGATATCAGTGTAATGAGGGTTTGGCACATGCCCAGACTCTCTAAGATGACATCATCTGCATTGAAGATGATGAAGATCCGCCTCCAGGAGACAGAAGAATTGTTGTATGCATGGGTAGACATTCTATTTTGGCCTACCATGAAATTGGGAGCAGCCTTCTTCCATTGGCTGCATAGTCAGAAATATCTGTATCTTTAAAACTGACCAACTGAGCATGGTGAGGGGTTTTTTTCTGTATTTGTGTCTAAGTGAAAGATTCCTTCTCTCACAGTGGGTTTGAGAGAGTACACAGTGGTGCTATGTGGTAAAGGAGGAGAGCCTAAGGGCTACCTCCTTCTTCTTTCCCCTTCCCCCACTCTAGGTCACGTGGTCCTGAGAAATGCACCTGGGGTTTGGGTCTTTTCCTTCATCCTTTTCTGTTCTAGATGCATGGAGTACAGTCTCCAATCTAGGAGCTCAAGCCACAGCAAAACCCTGGGTAATGAGGGTCCTGAGCAAATCTATCTGGGCTTTGGATTTGAACTTGGGACTGACCTAAATTGTGAGCCCAATCCTTTCTCCTTTCCCATACTGAGTCAAGTTTGGGGTCAGGGTGGAGCAGATCTATAGGCAGAGACCAAGGCTCTAGCACTGAAGCAAATGGTCATTAAATCAGGGATTGGTGTGACAGGAAACCCCATGGTAGGAATGGCTCTAAGGCCAGCACCCTTAGTATAGGTTTGATGTTGGGAAGAAATGAGGTACTCACCCAAGACTGAACACTTACCAAAGGAGGTTTACTTTGCCCAAACACAGAAAAGATATAAGAATGGATTCTTCAGCCCCCTTGCTCCCTCGCTGCTCAGTAGATCTACAGGATATGATGACTGAGTGGTCTTTGGTACCCACCAAGACTGAGAGGGCCAGAGTCCTCATTGTTTGGGCTTTTTATTGGCCAGGTCAAAAAGCTGTGTCCAAGAAGCTGAGGCCAAACACATTTCATTGGGGGCAGGGGAGGGAGTTTCACCAGGGAAACTGCTAGGGAAGCTAAGGACAACGATGTATGGACAGAGAGCTTTGTCACAGAAACCAAGGCCATCAGTGGGGAGAAAATGCTGATTCTATTTATAAACCTCTAGCAAATAAGCAGTTGGAGGGGCAGGAAGCAATGAGACAAAACACCATGATTTGGGGGTGCAAACTGTGACCGTGTTTCTTTGATATTTTGAGTCAAGTGAAACGTTCAGCTCTGGGAAGGGGGAATCTCTCTCTAGTAACAGTATTTTCCCTGCTTGATTCCGGAAAGATACTCTAATTCTGGAGCAACTTGTACAGGTTGGGGCTGGGGCTAGGGTGGATGCAGGTAGATTGCTTGTCTCAGGAACAGGAACAAGTTTCCAGGCAGTTTCAAGTACAAGTACTTTCTGGTTTTGTTATATATAAACATGTTCAATATTTCATGACTTGTTAACCTTGCTTGTTAACTCTGAAGATCCCTGAAGTTTCTTAGGAGATCTAGAAATGAACCAAATGCAGAAGTTCCCAAGGCTGCTGCTGGTAAACATCATTATCAAGATAACTACTGAGGACAGGCAGCTAGGTGGCGCAGTGGATAGAGCACCGGCCCTGAAGTCAGGAGGACCTGAGTTCATATTCGGCCTCGGACCAAACACTTGATACTTATTAGCTGTGTGACCCTAGGCAAGTCACTTAACCCCAATTGCCTAAAAATAAAAAAAAATTTAAATTAAAAAAAAAGATACTACTGAAGAATCTTCAAGATTGAATGTAATCTGTGTAAGTCCAGAAATTTCATACTGAGCCACAGGCTATATACTTTGAAAATTCTATGTTTCTCAGTAAAAATCTTCAGGATCTTTGCAAAGTCATGCTGCTAATCAATCAACAAGCATTTATTTATTACGCACCTATTATGAGTGTCTCAATAAAGCTATCAGTTTAGTTAAAGGAATAGAAATTTAAAGGTCAGCCTTACCCTTTATAGTTACCCAAAGTTGCACTCCCTCCCTGAAGTATTCTTTTTGTAGCTGTTACAACACCACATCATTTTCTATTCTTGAGTTACATGTTGCCTTTAAAAATGGCTTTTGAAAAACATGTTTGCCATTGCTATGCTCTGGCACTGAAAGTCCAGGTGTATTTGTGTAGTTCTTTAAGGTTTATTTAAATCAATAGACTTGATAAAATCTTTTTTAAAAAATTTTTTCCATTCTTTTGTTACTCCTATTGATCCAAGTCTTTCAACAGGCACTGAGTATGCTGTTTGTACTTTTATATAAATAGTTGGTCATAGAAATTGATTGTATGAAAATTGACTATTCTAAGTTGGATGATCAGGACATTTACCAACGATTTCCTCTCTTTTGAATTAATGGTGTGTTGAGATTTTATTTTAACTGTGTTTCAATGTTCTTTTCACAGTTGCTTACTTTTGGTGGTTTCATTTGGAGCTAGTTCTAAATGCAATGAGATAAGACTGTGAAAAATCTCACCTGAGCCAATTCCATTCTTGGTCTTTTATCCTAATGAAGTGAATACTTTTTAAAAGAGATGAAAAGCTATTTGTATTAAAAGTAACATTACATGACAGGACCTGTAGTTGACTAGGACTTGCACTTTTCATGAGAAGCTTAAGTCAATAAGACCAGTTTTTGCAACAATGGAAAACAGGAACATATGTCCACTTCAGAAGAAATTGGGGGAACAGTAGAAAAAGGTAACAAATCCGAGGATAGTCTCAGAGAAACTATGTCTGGACAACTTTTACTTTGAGGGAATTAATGAGGTTTTTTAAAAGTGAATTTATAAATACAATGTACTGGGAAAAAGCAGAGAGGTGAATTCAACTCTTCCTGAAAGAGCTAAGGGCTCCTCACATTGAACAGATACCATAAGTTATTTTGATGCTTATTTATATGGAATTGGTACTGTCTGTAAGAGTTTGAAGGTTTCTTTGGGTAGTGGTAAAAAAAATGGTAAAAAAAATGAAAAAGAGGGGATGCTCTCTGCCATTGCAGAGAGATTTCCTTGTGAATTTGTGGGAGGAGGAGGAAGCCAGTGAAAAGCCAACATGAGCCAGCATCCCAGTCTCTTCCCAGATAGCAAAGACATTTGACTCACTGTTGACTAGGGAGGAAAAGTTCCAGACTCAGTTTTACCTACTTTGAAACATCTGTTGACATTAATAAACCAATCTCATTCATCTTAAATGCTTCCTGAGCCTTTATGTTTATTGACAACTAACTTTCAATTGTGTACCAAGGGCAGTTAAAACTCAGGGACAATGAAACACACCAATCAAAAAAAGTTATGATCAATCATATTTATCTAGATTAATCCAGCATTAAAGTACTAGTTCAATCAGAAATTATGAACAAACCTAAAGAAGAGAACATATCTGACATGTTGAGTAGCAGAGATAGAACACATCATCATATTTCATCAAATATTCTGGAGAGAGAAATTCTACAAACATTTGTTGGTTTTAGCTACATTCCTCCTGGAATGCCAACAGGCAGATACAGCCCACAATCAACAGCTTGTCATGTCTGTGCTGGTCCATGTTTCTCTCAGTCTCTCAACTCACATCCCCAATTGCAAATGAATCTGAATACAGGACTGTCTGTACTCACATCCAGACATCAGTTCAAATTCACATTCTGAGCCTCCTTAGTGACCCCAAATTTATTTATCAATAAATCTTGGGGCCAGGGGGAGGGGAGGGAAATAACAACATTGAGTTTTTAGATTCCCGTTTGCTCTTCCAAAGGGCTTCCCACTTCATGACAAATCAAAGTATGACATTCCTGTCGATAGAACTTCATTAATTAGTGGAGAATTCTATGTCTGAAAGGTACTGTGATGTATATTATTCCAAAAGTTAGAATTTTTGAAGTCCTTTCAAACCTGCTGTGGCCACTTGACACATGGAAATTTATAGCATAGCATGAAAATAAATATCAGCAAGGATGTTAACTCAGCATCTCAAGTAATCATCACAGGTTCCATTTGCAGTAAACATATATTACAATTCATTCAATAGACAAAGCACAATGCAAGATATTACCTGATAGGATCTAATTACCAGGTCTAACTACAGTCTAAATTACATGCAGAGTACATATCCTATATCAAATTACTTACCATCTTAGGGAGGGGATGGTGAGGGTAGGAAGGAGAAAATCTGGAACTCAAAATTTTAAAGAAGAATGTTAAAAATTGTCCTTACATGTAATTGGAAAAAAATACTATTTAAATTACATGCAGGGTATAATTCATATATATGTTATGGCAATCATTTATATCCATAGAATACATGCAAATGGGTATAACATAGCAAGCAGAGTCTTATAAGATAGGAAATATGGGCATATAAACTTTTAAAAATATTTTATACTAAATACTAAGTTAAACTAAAATACTGAAAATAAAAAATGTAAACATTTTACATTGACTCAATGCAGCACAATTTTTCATGTTCTAGACAGTCTATGTGTATATAAATATATGCATATATTCTATATATCCACACAATCATATTTCAAAATAGATGACCTAATATGTAAATAATATGTGAAATACTATATATGCAAAAATATCAACAATGCAGACATAGCAACATTTTGTCAAATAAAATGCAAATCTCAATAAATGACATAAAATATATCAGCAGCTAATTATATACAAACATATCATGCATTTACCATTTGAAAAAGATTTTTTAAAAATTCTATTTTATTTTATTTTCAGTTCTAAATTCTCTCCTTTGCTTATCCATGGAGAAGGCAAGAAAAACAAAGCCCTTTACACACACACATATATAATCATGCAAAATAAATTCTCACATCAGCCATGTCCAAAGCAAGATGGAAAGAAAGAAAAAAGAAAGAAAAAGAAGGAAGGAAACAAAGGAAAAAAGGAAGAAAAAATGTTTCCATCTGCAGTCCAAGTCCATCACTTGTCTGTCTGAATGTGAATCGCTTTATGAGTCCTTTGGAAATATGGTTGATTGTTGTGCTGACCAGAGCTCCTCAGTCATTCAGAGTTGATTATCTTTGTAACAGTGTTATTGTACAAATTGTTCTCCTGGTTCTACTCACTTCATTTTGCATCAGTTCACACAAGTCTCAAGTTTTTGAAACCATCCCTTTCATTTTTTCTTACAGCATAATAGTATTCTATCACATTCATTTACCATAACTTGTTCAACCGTTCCTCAATAGATGACCATCTCCTTACTTTCCAATTCTTTGCTATCACGAAAAGAGCTGCTATAAACATTTTTGTATGGATGGATCCTTTTCCTCTTTCTTTGATCTTTTTTGGGGTATAGTACTGGTAGTGGCATCACTGAGTAAAAGGGTAAAAAATCACATTAACCATTATGGAATTATATTTAGGTGATAACACTGTAAGTCTAACAACTTAATATTTCTTATCTTCTTATCCTTAGTTGCTAAATCTCTAGATGTATTTTAATCAATATTATGTAATGGTAACCTCATTCTCTTCAATAACACAGGCTGCTTATTATAGTTCCCTACTAAGATAATGTGCTATTTGTATCTGGCTTATCACGGTAAAATGCTTTAGGATTCAATCTTCCCTTATCATGTTTTAAACACGTTATGAGAGATTACTTATGCTAGTATTTACTTGATCCCAAAGAAGTAAACAAAATTTAATAATTATAACCATATAATTTAAAAATATTATTAGACATCTTCAATGGTGACTTCGACTTCTACATCCAGTTCAATACTGATAGAAGTGGTCTATTTAACACTCTTAGAAGGACTGCGCAAATCAATAAAGCCGTTTGTAGATTCTCATCTGGAATCCATCCTTAGTCTTTGAACCTTCACTACAAGGAGTATTTCTGGCTGTGATTTGAAACGTCTTTGGCAGGCATGCTCATAGACTCCCTCACTTTCAAGTTCTTTTCTTTGGCTCCTCTAATTGTCAGTATGTATTTTCTCCAGTGATTTAACATTGTGGCTTATGAGGGAAATTTTAATCTGGCAAATTATGTTGACCATTTTCTTTATATCCCTAATATATTAATCCCATTTCATCATAGTGAATGATTTCCAGATAAATCATTGTAGTCCATTTTGACAGGATTTTGTTTAAAAAATTTTAATCAATATTCATTTATGATATCGGCCTATAATTTTCCTTCCATATTTTATCCTTTTCTTGTTTAGGTATTAGAAATATGTAAACATATGTCTCATAAAAGGATTCTGATAGGGTGCTTTCTTTCTCAACTTTTTGAGAATAATTTTTGAACCATGAACATTAATTGTTCTTTGATAGAATTCTCCTGTGAATCCATCAGGACTAGGAGTTTTAATTTTTTAAAATAGTTCCTTTATAAGTAGTTATATTTCCTTTTCTAAGGTTGTTTAAAATCTCTATCAGGTCTTCTGACAGTTTGGGCAATTTACATTTTTGAAGGTAGTCTTATATTTCTTTCGTGTTCTTGTTTTTGGTATCATGTAACTATGCACAATATGTTCTGAGATTTCTTTTTCATTCCTTTTGGTTTTGTTGTGATTTCACCTTGATCATTTGCTATTTTATTGATTTTATTTTCTGCCCACTTCTTTTTAAATAAGTTAGCTATAAGTTTATCAATTTTATTAGTCTTCAAAGAACCAGCTTTTACTTTTAATTGTGATTTTTTGGTTTCCAGTTTATCTGTTTTTCCTCTAATGTTCCATGTTTCTTCTTTTGTGCTTATTTTAGGTTTATTTGTTGCCTTTCAAATTTAAAAATTCATATTCAGTTCATTAATCTTCTCTTTTTCTATTTTGTTAATTTTTATTTGTAGAGATATGATTTTTTTCCCAGCAGACCACTTTAGCTGCATTTCTGAAATTTTAGTATGCTGTTTCATCATTATCATTTTATTTCATGTAATTATTCAGTATTTTCATGACTGGTTCTTTAATCCACTCATTAGTTAAGATTTCATTATTAAATCTCCATTTGGGTCTATATCTTTTGTTTGTAGTCCCCAAACCAATGATGATTTTTATTATGTTATAGTCTGTAAAAAAAAAAATGTGTATCTCTGCCTTTTCACATTTATTTGCACTTTATCAGTGTCAGTTTTTGTAAAAGTTTAGTTTTAAAATGCTTTGTAAACATTGAGAAATATGTATTGTTTTGTAGTCCCTTTTCAAAGATACTATAAATCTTTTATCTCTAGTTTCTCTAACAACTTGTTCAGTTACATATTTTTCCATTTTGTTTATCTTTCTGTTAGACTTACCGAGAACTGAGAAAAGGACACTGACATTTCCTGTCGCTGTAGTGTTATTGTCTATGTCTTCTGGCAGCTGAGACAATGTTTCCTTTATTAATTTGGATGCTAAGGCTTTTGGAGCATATAAGTTTATTGCTAATATTGGTTTCTTGTCTATGGTTCCTTTCAGCATAATATTGTTTCCTTATTTATGCTTTTTTTGGCAATATATATATATATATATATATATATATATGTATATATGTTTGCTTTGTCTGATAGAATGATTACAACTCCTGATTTGTTGGATTCACTTGATACATAGCAAATTTTTCCCCATCCCCTTAATTTTATTCTGTGCGTATCTTTGTTTTTAAAATGTATTTTATTGGATCATTTAATCCATTCACATTTGAAGTTATATTAGGTTTATATTTTTGTACTTTTGGGGTTTCTGCATGGACACTTTTAGTATAGTCAACAATTTTTTATTAAAGTCATCTATAGGCTAAGAGGTCATCAGCCTCTTACACTTAACTATCTTGGGATCCAAGTTGATACTGAGGCTGTCACAGTATTTCCTGGCCTACCAGAACACTGCATCAGGGTAATGATACAAAATTTTTGCCTGCTTAGAAGCCTCTGTAGATGGGCTGTTGTCTTCTTCCACAGATCAACAAGGACTCTCTTTCAGACTTGTCCAATGACTCAGAACTACCACCAAGTAAACGAAGAGATCCCCGTTCTTCCAGGTGAATACAACTCATCAGTTATATAGCAACAATTTAACCTCCCTTGTGCCATTTGAAAGCAAGATACCTCCCGACAATACTACCTTTTGGTCCCCTACACCATTTCTAGGAAGGAGTTCCCTAAACCATCTCAAAGGAAAGGAAGTCTACTAATTAAGGAGGACCTGAGCTACTTCTCCATGTTTTATGGAGACCTCTAAGGAGTCAAGGATGATGAGGTTAAGACAACTCTGCTATGAGAACGAATAAGGAAAGGCCAGAGAGGATCAATCAGAACTATGCCCCCCATATGATCTGGTAAGCCAACCTAAAGACTGGATCCAAAAATTAAATTGGACAAGAAAGCCCTTCCGCTTTCCAGAGTAGCGTCAATTTGTAGCAGATATGGTTATCTGGGAAATCAGACATCTGATGAGGGCAGGCCGAGGCTGTTGAACAGCTGGGGCAACCCTCTTATCCTGAGATGGGAAAATTTCATTTTGCTAGTTGGAGACAGGTTGAAGGCCACTTGAGTTAGGAATAGCTGCTTAGTAAGGGAGAATCATATGTGTCTGTTTGGGTATCATTATCCAAATTTCTAAATTGACACTAGACTCATTCTCCAACCTCTGCTACTCTTTTAACAGCTCCAAACTGGTAATTTAGCCTATGTCTCTGATAGGTTTTGACATGACTCACAAACAACTATATGCAGTGGGAGGCAACACTAAAATTTCTTCATTGGTTCTGACACCAAAGGGGAGAGTCTTTGATTATTCAGTCCTATTTTCACCAGGCCCCAGACCACTTGGCCAGAGCCAGGGTCACCGCCCAGGAACTCTCTACTCTATCCCTCAAGACTCCCTCACATGCTAGCCATGCATTCTATAGCTCAGAAAATTAGTACTTGCCAGTACCCTACTCCTGAGGGTATCTCCCATTACCAGATTAGTGGTTTTTGAAGTCTAGTTGCATGCCATTCTTATAGTAGATGGAACCATTGGATAAGCGTACAAATAGTATTCCTTAGGAGTCAGTTCCTTATGAGTTGGAGCTCACTGGGCTAGTGAAGGGTTTAGATTGGAGGTCTCAGTTTCTGGTACAGTCACCACAAAACACCAGTAAACACCAGTATAGTGTTCTGGAAAGAACACTAACAACAGAGAGGTTAGGAAAGTATAATTGCTGATATACCATTTCCATTTAGTAATAGAAGCTTTCTGTGTTCTCTACTCTTCTTGCTACTAGGCAATTCTGGAACAAAGTGATTGAATGACCTCAGGTCATCTTTTCAGTAGCAACTAGGCCAAGGAAGAGTCAAGCAACTGCTTTTCAAAAGGAGTACCTTGTCTGGGGAGCTTGGAGCTCCAGATGCCACACAACGGCTTATTCTGACTTCCCCTGCCAAATGCTCCATTCAATCTGGTCTTTATGGACAGAGACCTTTAAAATCATGGGTATTGTAGTTTCATAAGGGCCTGAGGGGAGAAACTGCTGGACAGCTTGCTTTAAATCTTCCAGGCTATAGCTTGTTCCGGGCCCCACTTGAAAGATAGAGACACTTAAGAGAGCAACTAGGTGGTGCAGTGGATAGAGCACCAGCCCTGGATTCAGGAAGACCTGAGTTCAAATGTGACCTCAGACACTTACTAGCTGTGTGACCCTGGGCAAGTCACTTCACTCCATTGCCTTGGGAAAGAAAGAAAGAAAGAAAGAAAGAAAGAAAGAAAGAAAGAAAGAAAGAAAGAAAGAAAGAAAGAAAGAAAGAAAGAAAGAAAGATATAGACATTTAGAATGTGGATTCTCTAAAACCTGAAGAGTCCAACAAGTCTCTGAGCTTCCTTCTTAGACTGAGAGGAAACAAGTGCCTGTAGCTTATGTCTGGAATCCTCTGGGCTTTTCTCTCCCACAGTATTTTCTAAAACTTGACTGTGAGGACTGTACCCTGGATTTTCTTAGGGTTGATTTTCCAACCCTCGTCCCTCACATATTCCATGATCTGTTCTAGGGCTTCAGCCATGGTAGCCTCAACTGGCCCAATTAACATTATGTCATCAACATAGTGAACACTAATGCCTTCAAGAAGGGAGGCCTCTTTCAGGACTCTGTCCACAATGTGGCAACATGAGATGAGAGTTCAGGTAGCCCTGGGGAAGGATAGTGAAGGCATATTGGACTCCTTTCAGATGAAGACAAACTATTCCTCAGCCACAGAAATAAAGAAAAAAAAATTATCCAGGTTGAGTCCCATACCACTTACCCTGGGCTGCCTGGTCTATAACATTGATGAGATCAGGAGTAGTTTTAGAGTTAGGCATGACTTTGTTTAGCTCCCTGTAGTTCACTGTTGGGGCAGGTAGGTGGCACAGTGGATAGAAAGTAGTGCTTGGAGTCAGGAAAACCTGAGTTCAAATCTGGCCTGAGACACTTACTAGCTATGTGATGCTGGGCAAGTCATTTAACTGTTTGCCTCAGTTTCCTCATCTGTAAAATGAGCTGGAGAAGAAAATAGCAAACTACTCTAGTGTCTAGTGTCTTTGCCAAGGAAACCCCAAATGGGATCATGAAGAGTCAGACATGACTAAAACAACTGAACAATAACAGTCTGCTGTACCATCTGCCTTCCTCACAGGTAACACTGAGTTGCTGTAAGGAAATCTGGTATAGAAAAGTACTCCAGCTTCCTTCATCTCCATCATTAGAGAATAAATATCTTTTAGTCTTCTAGAAACCTGTTATTATATGGTGTTAACTATGTGGAATGGTTCAAGTAACTCTAAGGGTTTCTATTTGGCCCTACACACAGTAACATGCCTAGAGGTTTCTGGAAAAGGTCCACACAAATATTGAGCCAATACTATCCCCTTTGCTTCATGGACTGATTTCTGTATCTTCCCCTAAATGATTCAAAAGGGACAGGGGCTTTGGAGGGTACCTCAGGCTTGGATGGGATTTGTGGGGCCCTAGTGCCCTCATGCTTAATTCCTCTCTATAGTTTTCCAATCACATTCATGGGCTGTCCATCAATCAACTTTCTTTTTTTTTTTTTAATAAATTTATTTATTTATTTTTAGTTTTCAACATTCACTTCCATAAGCATCAATCAGCTTTCTTAACCAAATGTTTCAGAAGCCACACCCAAAGCTCCCTCCTCAGGATGATGTTATTTCCCTCAGGTCACCTAGCAAGGTGGAGGTGGGCTCTTTGACTTCTTCCCATTCCCAGAGTGTCTATTTGCACTGATAGCATTATTTGCCCATCACAACTGTCCCAACATCCTGCTTAAATATCACCAAATTGATTAGTCGTCCCCTATATTATTGTTCTACTCTGTATACTATTATATTCTTCCTTTTATCTTTCATTTCTTTCTCCTCTGAAATGAAGGACTTGGAACAGGACATTCTGGAAGGCAAAATAGTTAGATTACAATTAAGAATAACCTTCCCAGCAAAATGGAATATAATCCTTCATGGGGAAAAAAATGATATTTAATGAAATAGAGCACTTTCAAAACATTTTTGATGAAAAGACCAAAGCTAAATAAAATATTTGACATTCAAACACAAGACTCAAGAGAGACATTAAAAGGTAAATAGGAAAGGGAAATCACATAAGAAACTAAGTAAGGCTAAACTGTTTACATTCCTATGTGGGGAGATTATGCATGTCATTCCTAAGAACTTTATGATTATTAGGGCAGTTAGAAGGAGTCTACATGGACATAGGCCATTGGTGTGAGTAGGTTATGTTGGGTTGATCTAAAAAGAAATGAAGGGGTGAGAAAGACATGCACTGGCAGAAGGGGAAGGGAGAGATAGAATGGGGGAAATTTTCTCACATAAAAAAGGCAGGCAAAGAAAGAGCTTTTACAGTGAAGGGGAAAATGGCAAGGGAGAGGGTATGGCTAGCAATGCTTGAACTTCACTCTCATCAGAATTGTTTCAAAGAGGAAAGAATACACACGCACGCACACACACACGCACACACACACACACACACACACACACTGTTGGGTATAGAAATCTATCTCATTCGACAGAGAAATAGGAGGAGAAGGAGATAAGAGGAAGCAGGGATGATGAAAAGGAGGGAGCATTAAGAGAGGCAATGGTCAGAAGCAAAATAGACGTTTGAGGAGGGACAGGATAAAAAGAGAGGAACAATAAATAGAAGAAAATAAGATGGAAGGAAATACAAAGTAATTATAACTATGAACGTGAATGGGATGTATTTGGAAGTGGATAGCAGAATGGATTAAGAACCTGAATCCAAAAATAATATTGATTACAAGAGATGTCCAAATGGCCATAAAATTGTGCATACCCTTTGATTCACCGGTAACACTACTACTACTATTACTACAGACTACTAGGTCTGCACTCCAAAGATATCAAAGAGGGCAGCTAGGTGGTGCAGTGGATAGAGCACTTGCCCTGAAGTCAGGAGGACCTGAGTTCAAATCCAGCCTCAGACCAAACACTTGACACTTACTAGCTGTGTGACCCTGGGCAAGTCACTTAACCCCAATTTCCTTAAATAAATAAATAAACCCAAAGATATCAAAGAAAAAGGGAAAGGACCTGTATATACAAAAATATTTGTAGTAATTCTTTTTGTGGTGGCAAAGAATTAAAAATTGAGAGGATGCTCATCATTTGGGGAATGGCTAAACAAGTTGTGGCATATGATTGTGATGGAGTACTATTGCACTATAAGAAATGACTGGAAGGATGGTCTTAGAAAAACATAGGAAGACCTACATGAACTGATTCAAAGTGAAATGAACAGAACCAGGAGATCATTGTACACAGCAACAGCAATAGTTTAAAGATGATCAACTGTGAAAGTCTTAGCTATTCTCATTAATACAATGATACAAGAAAATTCCAAAGGACTCATGATGAAAAATACTGCCTCCAGAAAAAGAACTGATGAATTCTGAGTACAAATTGAACTATAGTTTTCTTTTTTGTTCTTTTTTTTTGCATGATATGGCTAATATGGAAATATGTTTTCCATGATTTCACATGCATAATGATATATCATGTTGATCACTTTACTGGGTGGGGTAGGGGTGACAGGGAGGGAGAGAATTTGGAACTCAACATTTAAAAATAGCTTTTATTCATTTTAAACTTAAATGCAAAACAAGAAAAAGAGATTTCCATGTACACAACAGAACAAACAGAGTGGATTCAATATAAAACCATAAATTTCCATTTCAGACTAGTTGCTTTTTTTTGGAAAAACAATGTAATAAATACTACACTGTTTTCAAAGCTACCCAACTTTTTTGTGTTTTCTTCTAAGTTTTCTTTTGTTCTCTGCTGCGCACTTTTTATTTTTTTTCTCCCTCCCTCCCTACCTCACCCTAGAGAAGGCTACAATTGCATATGAATCTACATACATCTATATCTATTTACATACCTAGATAGACATATACATACACACATATACATATATGTAAGACCATACTATACACATTTTTATTTGTCAGTTCTTTCTCTGGAGGTGAATAGATTCTTCTTTCATATGTCCAAGTCTTTCCATGTTTTTCTAGAACCAATCAGCTCATCATTTCTTATAGCACAGTAGTATTCCATCACAATCATACACCACAACTTATTTAGCCTTTTCCCAGTTGAAGGGCAAATATCATTTAGCCCATCTAATAGGATTAAGATGATATCGCAAAGTTGTTTTAATTTTCATTTCTCTAATCAGTAATGATTTAGAGCATTTTTTCGTATGACTATATATAGCTTTGATTCCTTTATCAAAAACTGCTTGTTCATATCATTTGACTATTTATCCATTGGGGAATGATTTGTATTCTTATAAATTTGATAAAGTTCTTTATATATTTGAGAAGTGAGACCTTTATCTGAGAGACTGTCTATGAAAATTTTTTCCCAATTTTCTGCTTTCCTTCTAATCTTGACTACATTAGTTTTATTGGTATAAGAACTTTTAAATTTAATATGATCTAAATTATCCATTTTACACCTCACAAAGCTCTCTTTTATTTATTCATAATTAATTTTCCTATAGATGAGTCTAACAGGTAATATGTTCCTTGTTCTATTTTTTTTGCGATGTCTCCCTTTACATGTAGGTCATGTGTCCATTTTGACCTTATCTTGGTACATTTCTGCCAGATTGCTTTCCAGCTTTACCAACAATTTTTACCAGAAAATGAATTCTCATCTCCAAAACTTAAATATTTACATTTATCAGACATAAGGTTACTATAATCCCTTAATATTGTGTATTATATGTCTACTCTGTTCCACTGATTTACCTTTGTATTTCTTAGCCGGCATCAAATAATTTCGATCTTTTATATCTGGTACATAATTACTGTTTTGGAAAAGCTTGAAAAGTCGTGGAAATCAGGGAAAATGTCTAGTCTGCCAAATTTGTTTCACTTTAAATCAATAGTCCAGTTAGAAAGATAGGCCCCAAATTATTCTTTTATAATAGTTATGCTTGATTTCTTCAAGATAGGGAACTCTTCTCGTGGTGCTCCTATGTTAAATAACTATTTGTCTAAGTCATACAACTAGAAGAATTCAGAGGTGGGATTTGAACCCAGGTTTTTCAGACTCCAGATCCAATCAACTGATCAATTATTGAGTGTTTATTGTCGATGCCAGGCACTATGCTAGGTACTGACAATACAAAAATAAAAACAAAACAGTCTTTGCCCTTGAAGGGTTTGTAGTCCAGGCTAGCATCCTATCTAGTACTCCTAATGTAGAGGCACATTGTTAAAACAGATAACTAGTGGATTGATAAATAGATAGGTAGATCCGTCTATATTCCTACTTTAGTGGGTCTCTGAGGAAACAGGGATGGTAATACAGGGAGGGGAAGAATGCAAATACTATACTATTTAACATAGTGTCCGTTGATAGTCTTTAATCAAAAAAAACAACATAGAAATGAAAAAAGGATTTATCTTTAAAAACATATTCATAATTTCTCTATTTGTAATAGCAAGAAAAATGATGGAACATATAGCCTAACTATTCCAGAATTGGATACTGGCTGGATAATTTATGATACATTAATTTAATAGAATGTTACCATAAAATTGTACATGCTCATATGTACACACACACAATAGCATTTGAGTAACTATGTGTAACCGAAAGGATTACGTACTGCACAGATTCAATTTTAGGTTTGGATCTCAACATATAATGACACGTACTCAGGATAAACTTAACACATAATCACATTTATTTACAATGATTAATAATGATTAAAAATCACACAAGCAATAAAGATAAGAATAACATTCAATGCAGTAAGTAATAATCAACATAAAGGAAAGTAGGAATAAGAAAAGAAAGGATACACACTCACTCACCAGGCGAGCTCAAATACCTAATAGACCAGGGAGACTGGAGAACAGCCCAAAGACCTGGTCAGGGAGACTAACTGAGGGGCGTATGGCTCTGACCCAACAGAGGCTGTGCACCCGATCTGCTTCTGAACACAACAGAGATTCGGCGTCCCTATCTCTGACATCAAAGTCTCCAAAATCTCCCTTTCCGATGACCCTTTTTATATCCATGTAAACCAGGGAAAAACAATCTTGATATTTTGTTTTGTGTATGTCTCCTTGGTGAGTACTCAGATCCAGGGTACGTACACATTCTAACAATGGTTGGAGCTTGATCAGAGCTCCAACTACCTGTTTGTTGTGTAATTGTCCAAGGAGTGATCAATTCCTTGGGCAATTACAACCTTTTCTCAAGAAAAATGTTCCTTCAGATAGATTGTTTTCCCATTGGCTAGTTGTTACTTACTGTTCCAGTCTCTTTAATCCTGGCCACGCTTTGATGACTCCATTTTATCTTTATGTCAGGTCATGAGGCAGTTACACTGTTAGGTCATAAGATGGTTACACAGGGGGCTGGGGAGGATCTATCCTCCTTAGTTTCCCTTACACTATGTAAAGGCCAACATTAAATAATATAGATAGAAATGAGCAGACCCAGAAATCTATACACAGTAACAACAAATATAGAAAAGAAAAAGGAAGGAAGGAAGGAAGGAAGGAAGGAAGGAAGGAAGGAAGGAAGGAAGGAAGGAAGGAAGGAAGGAAGGAAGACAAGGCCAAAGGTGGTGGAATTTTGGACAGGCTTGGAAGAAGGTACAGAACAAAAGTACCTATAAATGAGGTTGTTGTATATTAAATTTTCTCCTGCCTTTTTAAGACGAGTTTAGGGAGGTTGGTAAGACTTTGCTTTTTGTTTGGACATTTATTTGATTTTTATTTGTTAACAGTTATTAAATTTATAATAAAATTAATCTCACTCATTTTAGTGCATTTTTTCTTTACTATGCTCTTTATGTTTACATTTTAAAACTGACCATAATTTTATTTTAGCCTGCCTCTTTTGTTTTTATTAATTAATTAATTAATTTTTATTTTTCAACATTCACTTCCACAAGATTTTGAGTCCCAAATTTTCTCCCCATCTTGTCCCTCCCCCCACTCCACGATGGCATGCATTCTGAATACCCCTTCCCCTAATCTGCCCTCCCTTCTATCTCTCCCCCCTTTCTCTTATCCCCTTCCCCTTCAATTTTCCTGTAGGGCAGAATAGATTTCTATACTCCATTTCCTGTATATCTTATTTCTCAGTTGCATGTGAAAACAATTTTTTAAACTTTTGTTTTTAAAATTTTAGGTTCCAAATTTTCTCCCTTCCTCCCTCCCCACCCACCCTCACTGAGAAGGCAAGCAACTCGATACATAGCCTGCTTCTTTTGCAAACTCCACTTATTTATGCTCTCTTTTCCTTTCTCATTGGGCCTTAATGTTTTGTCTAATATGTATCTGATTTATTTGCTTAATACATGTCTAATATATTTATGTTGTTACCTTTTCACTCTATCGTTGTTGTCTACCTTCAGCATTATCTCAGCTTTCCTCTGAATTTGAGCATTGAGAGGCGAATTGAATTAAGAGCCAAGTGGTAACACGGTAACAATGAGTCTTAAGAAAAAAAAGTCATTTGAGCTGTGGGTGAGATGCCTGTGAACCATTTTGGTATTTGGTCTTTTATTCAGAAGCTAGTGACTCTTTCAAACTGGGCCTGGAAGAATAATGTTTTGTTTCTTGTTAGCAAGTTTACACTTGAGCAGCAGAAACGAGGTGGGCCACAGAGACTGGACTACCTGGAGGCTAGTTGGAAATGCTGAAAGGAGCCAGAGATAAATTGAAGAAATCTAGCAGCTGATGGAAGAATTGATGAAGTCCTGCTTTCTGATTAGCAGTGAGGACAAACTGAGTGAATCTACTGAGAGAACACAAAGCAATACAATCAACTAACATTTGACAATAATTGGGGAAACAACACAAGGGTGAGTCTTTCAGTAAGATGTACCAGAGGGACCCCCAAAGAATATACAGACCCCTTCCCAGCTGGGAAAGTTCTGGTGTGGTGTGTCATATTTAGAGTCAAGTTTGTGTGATGTGTTTGCTGAGTTTTGTTTTGAGGTTTGACAGGGATTGAATCCCTGTCAACAGGGAAAGGAGATGAAAGAATTAGAGCAAGACAGGTGAGTCTGGGAAAGAGGGAGTGGGAAGAAGGAAGAGAATAGGAATGCCAGATTACTATGCTTGTCAGGGAGTGTCTTGAATGCTTATTATTAAATCCTGGGTGGTTTTATCAAGGGATAATGTGTAGTAGCAAAAAAAAAATTATCCTGACTATAATTCTGGTCATAAGAGTTTTTGCAACTGAACCCACAAATGTGGACTCTACTTATCCAGCCACCACGTGGTTTAAAATTTCAAATGAAAACTATAAATCAGATCATTGTCAGTACTAGCTTATAGATTCCACCAGATTCATTATAGAAAATATCAGCTGAAAGATTTTTAAGGAAGCCCATTTCCAAATGAGTTTTTTCCATTTCATTGTTCTTTTGTTGAAAAAGCCAAGGAAGCTGCTTCCTCCTCTGTTCATTTAGATTCAGGTGAGAAAAATACAAAGGCACTTCATTAGAAGCTAAAGTGTCTAAATAGAGCCAAGGAATAGCCTTCAAAAGATCACAAATCTGTTTGAAATGGCCAGGAGTCAGTCAGGTAACAAATTTGGGGATGAGTGGAGGAGGAGAGTAGGGTTAGAGAGGTGCATCTCAAATGAGAAAACATTTTAGTTTCCGCTTAATAGATGTGTTCTCCATCTCCAGACTTGTCCATTATCAAAATTGTCGGCAAAGATGGTGCCTATTTGTTCTTTAGTCTGTTGTCTCTTGCTGAGAAATCACCAAACTCTGACACCAAGCCTTGGAAGAATGATACATACCTGGGTAGGTGTGAAGGAAAGGCTAGTAGTCAACTAGCAGTATAAAAATGTACCTGTACCTATCAGAAGGCAAAACGCATTAAACTTCAGCTTTACTAATCTGGATCCATTTGCAAAGAAGAAATTACTCTTTAAAAAAGATAGTTTAATGAAATGGCCCAAACTCTCATATATTTTAAAAATATGGGAAAGATTATTAATTTTTCTTTAATTTAATTTGTGAAAATATGACTATTGGTGTTCACAAAAAAAACTGAAGAGAAGGTGAGGAAGAGTGGGGAGAGGAATTATACCATGATATCCCTCTTGTTCACTCTAATTAGCATTGATTTTACAAATAAAATCTTTCTGCCTTCTGAAATTTTAATAACAAAACATTATTATTCAAATAAATTCCATTTGATTTACGTTGGTTTGAGTGTTTACTTCATTTCTCTGGAACATGAAGCTTGCCTCAACCACAGTAAATTAATTGTTCAAAAGTCTTATCATGATAGAATTAAAAGAATTTTTGGGGAAAAAAGTCAAATGTGATTTATACTCTCAAAATATATGTAACATTTTTCAAAGCAAAATGGGAAAAATACACCAGGTATATATGTAATGAGAGCTGCTTATTGAGATAGCAATGGACAGTTAAAAATTCACCAACTGTTTAATCAGCTTGATAATTTGGTTGCCTTAATTTTGCTCTTGTACCTGATGGCTATATGAGATTTAAAATTTTTGTTTATTTGTGGGGAATGGTTTTTAGGGAGTAGGTTTAGTGAAACATATTCTCATTGATCTTCCAAATAAAATATATCTTCCAATTGGCCCCAAATTTTATAATTGTACATAATGCATACCCTTGCACTTTGAACCTTAGCAGCTGCAGTATAAGTATAGCAATTTTTTAAAAATTACCATGGCTTGGTTGCATTTTCCTATGCATGCAGACCTAATTTAATAATTTTCCCTTAAATAACTTTAGAAAAAATTGAAGTCCAATTATCTTTATTAGTAGCATTTTAAAAAGAAGAAAAGAATCACTCATATCCTGTATGTAACCAAAAAGAAAAAAATTACAAATAACATGAAGCAAGCATCTGTAGTTTGATAAATTCCATCAACCTTTACTATTCCTTTGTGATTGAATGGGGAGATGTTTGTGTTTACTTCTGTTTAATTGGTTTAATGCTGAAGAACCTAAGTTATCAGGCTCTGTGTCTATGTGGGCCAGTTAGTTTTGTAGGGTTGGAGCCACAAACTGCATCACTGATTGAGGCCAACTTTCTTTCAAATGCTTGCCATGGATCATGAAGAGCTAAATGATATGTTGATGGAGTAGTGTAGAGAAAAACATCTCCAAATTCTACCACGTTAAGGGTAGGCTACTGTATTTACAAGGGCTAAGGTTATTAGAGTTCCTAAAAGCACACGAGGACACCAATGAATGAATGAATGAATGGATGGATGAATGGATGAATGAATGAATGAAAAAGCAGTTGTTAAGAATACTTAGCATATTTGAGTTTTCTTGCACAAAATGACTAGTATGGAAACATTTTTATTTCAATTTTTAAAATAATATTTTATTTCTCCCAGTTACACGTAAAGACACTTTTAAACATTCATTTTTTAAAAATTCTGAGTTCCAAATTTTCTCCCTCCCTCCCTCAAGTGCCCCCCACCCTGAGACAGTAAGCAATTTGATATAGGTTATACAGATTCAATCTTGCAAAACATATTACCATATTAGCCATATTATGAAAGAAAACACAGATCCAAAAGAAAAAAAAACATGAAAAAATGCTGAAAGGAAAAATAGTATGTTTCAATCTGCATTTAGACCCCATCAAGTCTTTCTCTGGAGGTAGACAGCATTTTTCATCATGAGTCTTTGGAATTGTCTTAGATCATTGTATTGCTGAGAATAGTCAAGTCATTCAAACTTGATCAATGTACAGTATTGCTTTTACTGTATACCATGTTCTCCTGGTTCTGCTCACTTCACTTTGCATCATTCATATAAATCTTTCCAGGTTTTTGTGAAATCAGCTTGCTCATCATTTCTTACAGCATAGTAGCATTCCATTACAATCATATACACCAACTTGTTCAGCCATTCCCCAACTGATGGGCGGCCCTCAATTTCCAATTCTTTGCCACCACAAAAATAGCTGCTATGAATATTTCTGTGCATGTAGGTCCTTCCCCTCACCTTTTAAAAAAAAAATCTCTTTGAGATAGATACCTAGCAGTGCTATTGCTTGATCAAAGGGTATGCACAGTTTTATAGCCCTTTGGGCATAGTTCCAAATTGTTCTCCAGAATAATCGGGTCAGTTCACAAGTACACCAACAGTGCATATGTCCAAATTTTCCCACATCTCCTCCAACATTTGTTATTTTCCTTTTCTGTCATATTAGCCAATCAGATAGGTGTGAAGTGGTATCTCAGAGTTGTTTTAATTTGCATTTCTCTAATTAATAGTGATTTAGAGCACTTTTTTCATAAGACTGTAGATAACTTTGAGTTTTTTTCCTCCTAAGATTTTTGATAATTTCAGTCTTTTCTCCTTATATCCTCTTATTGCTTACTTTCTGACTCCTTCCTCTTTGATTGAAGTCTCCTTGGGGACTGGACCTCAATGCTGGGCCATTTTACCCACCTCAGTCTTTACTCCAAATGACTTGTGGGAGATGGTGGATAGGATTTGCTCCCAGATGCATGCTAGGACCATTCTCTCAATCTTTGTGAAATGTCACACAGTCACACAAACCGGTATTCTGTCCCAGTTCTCTCTGTTCCTCAGTTCTCTAAATGAGCTCTGTTGTAACACAGAGCATTCTCACACACTGCTCTTTCAGCCAGAGCAAACTTCTGCTTTTTTTTAACCTGGTATTGTGGGAAGGAGTGGTAAAACTGTGTTCTTTTGCAAGTCTGTGATTCACTTGTGTAGCCTTGCCAGTGTGTGTTGGATGGTGAGGGAGAGGGTGTTGAATTAAGGATTAGATTCCTTTGATATTAGTTCATTGAATTGTTACCCTGCTGGGATCCTTAGCATCCTAGAACACAGAGAGAGCTGAAATTGCTTTGTTTCTTGTCCAGAGTTTCTATTATGGAGACTTTTGAAAGGTTGTGAAAATCAGACAAAATTTCTAGTCCTCCATCTTCCTAGTTATGTGGCCTAGAAATTGAGCATGATGATTCCTAAATTATGTTTCCTTGTTATGTCTTTCTGGCCAATTGTTTTTGATATCAGATACTTCACAGATGCTTCACTAGATACTTCTATATTTTCAATCTTTTGACTTTGTTTTAAAATTTCTTACTGTCTTATGGATACGTTGGTTTTTATGTTTCATTTTTATTTTTTTTGTGAGTTCACTACTTCTGTTCTAAGATATTAATACTCCTTTAAATAACCAGGTAAGTTTTTATATTTCTTGCTTCATTTCCTCTTATAATATTTATGGGCAAGTCATTTCTTTTCTCTAAGGCATTGCTTGTAGTAGTTGCAGGATAATTTTATTTTCTAGATTTAGCTCTTGAGTTTCTCTTAACCCATAGTATGTCTTCATTGCGTTTTGCCTTTTCTTCTGTTTACTCATATATCTGCTTTAGTTCTATTTGAGTCTTTGTGTTTAGGCCAAAATTCTCTGGTACTCTTTCATGAATGAATCATATAGGGTTTTTTGTAGTCTGAATGTTGCTGCAACTACTGATCTTGATGGAGTAACTGGTATTAGGCCCTACCCTCTGCTTCAATCACTGAAATTTCTATTTCATCCAGAGGGTCTGCTGTGGTTCTGGCCTCAGTCAGTTTCTGTCTTTTTTCCCTTGTGCAATTCCCACTTAGGAGTTGATTCTGTCCCCTACAGTAGCCCTGGCAGTCCAAGTGAGATATCGAAGATCATGCTGTCTTCAGGTCTCTTGCATTAACCATTTTGGCACTTACAGCCAGGAGCTAAGTTGAACTTTCCTTCTGTGGCTCCCAGCTATACCCTACTTCCTTGAGCAGTAGCCGTTTGGGTCTGGGAATCTCTGGTTCAGGTCTGACACTCTGGCATTGGTATAAGGCTTCATGTCCCTAGTTACTGTGGCATGTGCTAGATTGAGACTCTACCTTCAGAGTTCTATCTGATTTCAGGTTCACTTATGCTTATTTCCATGATTCTCTCCACCCCACCCCCAGTATCTAGACCATTTACTAGAATTTGCACTGATTTACTTGGAACAATCTTTTACTATGCCTCTGCTGGCTTCTACATTTACCTGAGCTCATGCTGGCTTCACTGGTACATTCTTCTGTCAGCTCGTGATGGCTTCTGATCATTTTTTTTTTGTTAATTCTAGACTGGATGGACAATCTTCCTTTGATTTTTTTTGAGGGGGAGTTCTTTATCACTGGTTTTTCAGGGGTCTTTTTCAAATATTTGGTAGGGTTCACGTGAGACCTGGGTTTCTTTTCAATCTTTAACTTTACAATCTTAACTACAAGTAATTATTGAGTCTTTTAAAAGACCTATGAAGCCTATTTTTTCCATAATAACTATTGCCTGTATAAAATCAAGGAAAAAAATCCATTTTAAACTTGTCTAGACAGTTTTGTTTCTCTCTGACAAAAAATTATCAATGACTGCTACATGATTTGTAATACTATGGCAATTGAAATCTTTTGATTAATGGAATTAGACGAACTGTTGATCTTCATGAAATTCAGTATTCTTACCCCAGCCCTATATTTATAGCATACTGAATCACACTGCTTTAAAAAGTCCATTTTCAGCTGGCTATTGGGAAAAGCTGTTACAAGCATTTAAGATCTATCTAGCAAGTTGGGCCAACATGCCTTGTTAGTTATCCAAAGGTGAGACATGAATTTCACATAAAAGTTTTAAGATTTATGGAACAATATGTTGCAATAATAAATGAGGATACTGTGATCACAGTATTATTCCTCTACCACTGGCAAGTGGCCCTAGAGGAAAACCAGAAAAAGAGTGCAATGATTCATTTTTCAAAACAGGAGTTTTCCTTCTGGTTCTAATAAGCATTGTAGAGAACAGCCTACAGTCCATAGACTTATAGTTGTATTCAACTCTTAAAGTTTTTAGAAGAAATGTTTTACAGTAAACAAAACATAGACTTGTTCATAAGATAAGAGAGTACCAAAAACTGTTTGTTCTACACCTCTCTGGAAACAAGATACTGGATTGCATGAAGACAGTCACCTTAATTTAGATCATCTTGTTTTCTTTTGGTAATCATGCCATAGTCATAGTCAATAAATATCTATGAAATGCCTACTACATACCTGGCACTGTGCTAAGTGCTGGGGATTTAAATAAGGAAAAAAAGATAGTCTCTGCACTGAAGAAGTTTACAATCTAGTTGAGGAAAACAATACTCAAAAGGAATGCCGTATTATTTGTTATTTGTCCTATTTTATAGAGTAGATAAATTGAAGAATAGAAAGACTACTCAATTTACTCTAAATTATACATGCAGTTGGGATTAATAAAATTCATAGCCTAGATACATATCCATTAAGAGTAGTCAATGAGGAAATTAAGAAGGAGAGGGTAATTGAGAACAAGTGCCCACAGAGTATCAGAGGAAAAAAATATGGCTGAGGATCTTCAGAATGTATGGAAGAAATAAAAGAAGAGATTAAAAATAAATAGGTGTAATGAGAGATCAGGAAGGAAAAACTGAAATGGGAGGAAGCTTAGAATAGAAATTTGGAAAACACTACCCAAGTAATAAACTTTATGGTGGAAAAAAAGGAAATAGAATTTTATGAGATGATCAGAAATATTGGCACAAAGTCTAAAGGTTGAAAAAATGGATGAAAATATACTATTAAAAACTGGCCAAGGAGCAGCTTGGTGGAAAATCAGATAGAGCACCGACCTTGAAGTCAGGAGGACCTGAGTTCAAATCCAGCCTCAGACAGTTGATACTTCCCAGCTGTGTGACCTTGGGCAAGTCACTTAACCCCATTGCCTAGCCAAAAAGAATTTAAAAAGGCCAAACACTCAAAATCTTACAAAAACAAATGTTGAAAACTATATTTACATGTAATTGGAGAAAAAATAAAATACTATTAAGTGGGGAAAAAAAGGTCAAGTGATAATTCAAAAAATAAACTCTCTGAAAATCATGACCAAGCAAAAACAGGTGCACCATATTGCATGAAATCATTAAAAAAAAAAGTGGCCCAGACCTAGCCTCTGTTCTCATAAGGTCCATTTTCCCAAGCAGGGGGAACTGAGTTGAACCTGTCTCCTGTGGTTCCCAGAGCTCCGACATGGACACAGCCACGCCCTACTTTTCCTCTGCAATAACTTATTGGGGCTGGTTCTGCACCTTACTTCATTTTTGACAATCTGAGGCTGGTATGTCCCTGTAATTTAAGTTATATTGAGACTCTACCTTCAGAGCTCTATCTGGTTTCAGGTCCACTTGTGGGAGCTTGCTCTAGTTTCCAAGGTGAGGCACCTCTCCCCATCACCCTCAGTGTCTGGCTCATTTGCTGGAATTCGCATGTATTTCATTAGAACAGTTCTTTACTATATCTCTGCTGGCTTTCACATTTACCTGAGCTCATGCTGGTTTCCCTGGTACATCCCTCTGTCACCCTCTGGTGGCTTCTGGTCATTTTTTGTTAGTTGTAGACTAGATGGAGAAGCTTATTTTGTTGGGGATTTTGGCAGGGGGAGGTTCTTTATCTTTACTGGAGTTTTTTTCTAGAGTTCTTTTCAAGTGTTTAGTAGAGTTTAGATGAGACAGCTGGGCTTCTTTTCTTTTTTCTTATCTTTCATGTCATAATCTTAACTAGAAGTAACTATTGAGTCTCTTTATTGAAACTCTTAAAAACCACATGAAATCTATTTTTTCCTTGATAATAATTTCCTGACAAAAGAAAATAAGCAAGAAATCCTATACAAAGAGGTTTATTACATGTAAGATTGTTGTCATTATAAGTCATTGCATCCAGACAGTTATCTTTTATTCTTGATTTTCAGATTTTCTGCACTCATTCTAAGATTTCTACAGCAAAGAAAAGAAATTTACTTTAAATATTATGTGCTTAATCATGTCTGATATATTCCCACAGCTAATCATTAAACAAACAAAAAAAAACACAGCTGAGCTATCAAACTCTGTGGAAACTAATGTGGTAAAAATGTTCTCAGGTATTGCAAAATGAGAAAGATGTATTTAATGTTGAAAAGTAAATTGATGAGGAGAAATATTCTTCTAGTCTTCATAGGCTAAGGTGAGAGACTCTCGATCAGCAGTTCTCAAAGGGGGGCTGTGAAGTCAAAATTATTTTCATAACACTAAGATGCTTTAGTTCACTAAGATATGGTGAATATTGATATTTATGTAACCTACATAGATGAAAGCTTTTTGATGGGAGGAATTCTCAATAATTTTTAAGAGTGTAAAGGGCACTGAGATCAAAAAGTTTGAGAACTGTGTTAGGATCTAAAAGTTTTCTAGGCAGTGAAGGTACTCTTGTGAGGTACTAATATGAAGCTATGCATTCTTAAATGATTCCAAAGGACACTTTTTTTTAACTTTCTTCACTTTTCTGTGAAGACAAAACCACTTGTTCTGCAATTTTTTGAACAATTTTAGATTGTTAATGATAACATGGACTTTAAAGTTGAGAAATATCTGTTTCTCAACAGCAAGCTAAATTGGGTTACAGAGTTCTGAACTGAACTAAAATATCTGCTGTTTGTTCTAGATAACTGTTAATCAAGCATATATATGAGCTTAGGGTTGATATTTTTTTTTCTATTAGACATGTCTGATTCAGTAGTTGGTATTAGGAATTCCAGATGAGGAACTTGGAGCTTTGTCTGCCAAAGCAGATTGGTGGGTTTTTTCCTGCAATTCATATGTGGTATGTCGTAAGGATGTCATGTGGCTTGAAGGGAGGCAGAATAGACATCTGTAGCCTCTTCTCCCCATACTTTTCTCTTTCATCTGGTAATTTTGGAATTTTGCTATTATATTTCTTGGCATTGTCAATTTGGGATCTCTTTCAGGTGGTGATTGGTGGATTCTTTCTATGGTTATTTTCCCTTCTGGTTCTAGGACTTCTGGGCAGTTTTCCTTTGATTTCCTGGAAGATACTGTCCAGGCTCTTTTTTTCATCATGATTTTCAAGTAGTCCAATAATTTTTAAATTGTCTCTCCTGAGTCGATTTTCCAGGTCGGTTGTTTTACTGATGAGGTATTTTACATTTTCATCGATTTTTTCATTTTTTTGTTTCTGTTTGACTGATTCTTGCTCTCTCATAGAGACATTAGTTTCCATTTGTCCAATTCTAGTTTTTAACAGATTGTTTTCTTCTGTTAGTTTTTGTACTTCCTTCTTCAGCTGGCCAATTGTGTTTTTTAGGGACTTGTTTTCTTCAGTGTATTCTTCTGTCAGTTTTTGTCCTTCCTTCTTCAGTTGGGCAATTGTGTTTTTTAGGGATTTGTTTTCTTCAGTGTATTTTTTTTCCAACTGGCCAATTGTATTTTTGAAGGACTCTTTTACCTATCTCATTTGACTATTAAAATCCTTCTTGAGCTCTTCTAAGAAGGCTTTTTGGGCTTCAGACCAGTTCATATTCCCTTTTGTTGTTGCAGATGTGGGTTTGTTGACAATGTTGTCCTCTTCGGAATTTCTGTCTTGATCTTCACTCTTCTGGTAATATGAGTCTATGGTACATTTCTTTTTACTCATGGTGTTTCCTTATTCCCTGGCCTTTAAAGAGATTGAGCTCTCCTGCTGGGGAACAGAGGGTACTGACCCAAGCTTCTTGTGTTGGGAGCTAGGTCTTGGTCACTGGCTTTGTGTTCTGGGGCCTCTTATGCTGGGAACTGGAGGCTGTAGATTTCTGGCAGCTTACCTTGCGTTGGGCTGGAATCAGCAAGGCTGGAACGTTCAGGCAATTCTAGATTGCCTGCTTTTCCTTTCCTTTAGCTTTCTTCTGCTCCTTTTAGATGGGTGCTGCAGGATTTTTATCTGCCTGGGGCCCCCTGCAGTGTTGTCTCCCTCGTTTCTGCTAATGCACCTGGAGATTCCTTTGCGGTGGATTGCCGAGACTCCTGGTGCTTTTCTGAGCTGGTTTCCACCGGTTCCCCCGCCCTCACTGAGGCACTCGGAGGTCCAGGTGTTGGTGTCTGCCTGCTCTACCACCTGGGCTTCAGGATTTCTTCACAATTAGGGGCTTCAGGGCTCCTACAGCTCAACTGGTGTTGTGTTGGAATCAGCAAGACCGGGGCTTTAGGAAGCCTTTAGGTTGTTTTTTTCACCTTCCCTCAGATGAATGTGGCAGGGTACTTATCTGCCTGGGGCCCCTTGTTTTTGCTGAGGCACTGAGAGATCCGTTTGCTGGGCTACTGCACTGCTACTCCTTGTCTTTCTTCTAGTTCAGGTGTTCCAGGGTTTTTTTTTTTTTTTTCCTGGGCTGATATTTTCTGGGTTTGCAGACGTTGATAGGGGAGAGTGAGAGCGACTACCTTTTCACTCCGCCATCTTGGCTCTCCCCATACTTTTCTCCAAGGAAGACTTTAATTCCTACCATGAGGGGAAACAGGAAGTTGTGTCAAAATGATTTGGCCATTCTGCCCTCCTCAGTTAGAAGGGGTATCTGGCTAGAATTATATCTATCATCTCCCTTAAATATTATTTGTCTAGATGATGAGGTTTTCAGGTTCAATCTACCTTCTGATCACTATTTCGATAATGAAGGGGAAGCTACTGCTTTATAGCTAAGGCTTGACCCCTTTCCCACCCAATAAATACTAGTTCCACAATGATCACACATAGCAATTATCAAAGAAATCCATTTATCCAATTCAATAGCAAAACAGAATGCAGAAAAGTATGCATGGGATAAATATATACCAGACAATACAGACTGAAGGAGCTCTCCCATTGAGAATAAGGTAACTCAGTTCAACTAAGAGAAATAATCCCAGATCTCACCCAAAGGGAAGTTCCCCAAAGTCTCTAGTATACCAAGCTGGGGACGGGGAGATGATGGAGACTTTCGGCTCATTTCATGTCAGCATCTTCCCTGAGTCTTTTCCATCAGTAGCAACCTGAAGTGTGGTTGGCTTCTTCTATTTTCTCTTTTGAGAGTGGAAGCCAGAAGCGCCTAAAGTGAGTACTGGTCTGAAGAGACAGGAGAGCCAGAAGAAGACTCAAGGAAAACTCTATCTCACTGTCCCCAACTCCTCCCAGATCCTGATGTATTGATCTCCACTAAAAAGAGAGAGTCCCATGCCAATGGGCTTTGGGAGTGGGGCTATATATAGGCTGAACAAATCACTTGTAGCACCTGTGAGATGATAAGTGAGTTGCCTGGGGGCATATTGCTAATCAGAGAGGCAGGACTTGTCTTCCTTACCAAGTCTAGGTCTTCCTTACCTTAAGGGCAGTTCTCTATTCTCTACTCCATGCTGCCTCTTTTAATACAAATTTTATATGAATTATTTTTAATAATTCCTAATCATATTAGAGTTGTTCCAGGATTGTCTTATTTGATTTCATGACAACCTTTCTCTAAAGCTTTGGAAACTTCAGTATTTAATTCCTGGGGAATTAAAACTAATTTTGCTTTGAATTTTTATTGAGATAAACTTCCTTGGAAGTAGAGTCAAAAGACTTGGGTTTGTATGACAGCTCTGTTAGTTAACACTTGTGGGACCTTAAACAAATTAGTTTAATATTTGTGTGATCTGGGGCCAGTCATTCTGGGTCTTAGGTTCCTTGGTTGTAAAATGTTGGGGTTAGACTTCCAATTCTAAATCTATTATCATATGATTTATAATAGGAAGGGGAGGGTAGCACAAATACTTTGGAATCAGAGAGCCCAGAGTTCAAATCCCTTCTCAACTATTGAGTGGCTTTAGTGAAATCATTTCGTTCCTTTGGCTTCAGTTTTCTCACCTGTAAAATGAGAGTTGTATTATGTCTAAGGGCCCATGGAGATGACATCGGGGTACTGAAGGATAGGCATAACTTGCCTAAATTAATTCATTTAGTTGATTCCACAAAAGAAAAACATCATCCAGGTGAAACAAAGTTCCTTAAGAACAGAGCTGAAATAAACAGGAGACTAGGAGAAAGAGAAATGTCCCTCCCTGAGTTTGCCTGGGCTGGGTATGAGAGGGAATGAGAAAAGGACTGGGTAAGAAAAGGGGGCAGAGGGATGGTGACACAGAATATCCAGAAGAAAAGGGATGGCTACATGGTGACTGGCCTAACATTGTCACAGCAGGGTTGGAGACTCAATAGTGAAATTTGGTTATTGCATCTTAACGACATTATTGAGAGAGGACACTGGTTGAGAAAATACATCACATATGCCTGGCTTGTACCAGAAGAGTCTGATTTTGTACAGACTCTTTTCTGTAAACCAGCTTATGTATACATATAATGAAGATCTAAACACAAAGAACTTTTTTTCTAAAATAGTAGTGAATGAGCAGGGCTGGTCAGGGGAGCTGCAGAAAGCTGTATATTTATTCCCTTAATAATGTACCTGTACAGAGCCTTTAATTTTGCAGGAGTCAAAAACACACATTTTGTCACATTCCCAACAAATTCCTCTGGATTGTAGAAGTCTCCTGTTTAAATGGGTTGTTTGCTCTACTTAAAGGCCTAAGCCTCCATATAATGTGCTCTAGCTCTACTAGCTAACTGTTTTCTTTATTAAGAATCTGGGATACAGAAACAAAGCAAACTTAGAGTCAATCTTGATAGCCCAGCTGCCTCAGACCTGCTCGTCTCTGTACCTCAACTCCATTGATTGAGGTTCTTGGCTTTGGAAGTTTTGATGCCTTGGAGCTAATGGCTCATTAATGTTAGAGGGGTGTAATGTTGACCTCCTTGTTTAACTTGGCTCTTCATGATTGATTAATTTTTCTTGGAACTGCCAAACCCAAATAGTTTTAATTCAGCTAATAGAGCAACATGCTCTTTGCTAGTGTTTGGTGTTAAGAAGTCTCACCAAGCTCTGCAAAGACACTTCTCAAGGTTCTTTTCCTTCTTCTTAAATGTTTTTAGAAGACATTTTCTGTTACTATGAAATTATTAAAGTTAACACATACATCCTTCTTTTCTTTTATAATTGGTAAATGCACTCAGACAAAACGATTTTTTTTGGAGTCTTGCAAAACAGTTTTATGGGAATTGCTTTGTGAGGAGTGGGATGATTATAATAAGAGTTGGAGTGTGTGTGTGTGTGTGTGTGTGTGTGTGTGTGTGTGTATTCACATGAGTTTGTCTAAATGCTTATCCAGATGCATGAATAGATATCTCTGAAAACTCACCCACTCCTTTCCAAGAGTAATTGATTCCTGCCAGGAAGGGAGCAGGATATTAAGGCCGTAAGGCAGGGCTGCTCTGACCTCCTCAGAAAAGGGTCACGATAATAAAATTGTATCTCCTTCTAAATATTACCAGTCTAGGAGTAAATCATATTTTTTAGGTTTAAGATACTTTTCCTCACCACTATCCCTTGAACTTGGGAAAGAGTGCCCCAAATTATATCTGAAACCTTGATATCCTTCCCATCAAATGCCAGTTACACAAAGACCAGCACAATAGCAAATAGCAAATAAATCAATCTATCTAAGCTAATAGAAAACAGGAATCAGAGATACTATACAAATTAGAATATGCTAGGAAATACACAGAGTGAATGAATTCTCCTACCAGGAGTGAGATACCTCAGCTCAATCAAGAGTCCCTGATCTTACCCAAGGGGAAATTCCTTAGATCTCCAAGTGGCAAGCTGAGAATGCTCAAGGTGCCAGCTCCTTTATGAGCCAGCTTCTTCCTGAAGTCCTCTCCCTCCAGCAACTTCTCCCTGAAAAGAGACTGGAATCATATGTTCCTTCTCAAAGTCATAAGCTAGAAGAAAAATAACTCTCCTCTTCCAAACTCTTGACAACTCTGCTCCTCACAGAGAATGCAGCATCAAATAAGCTTTCTTTCCACCAATAAGGAGTCATACAAATGCCTTGGCTTGCACCCCAGTCTGCAATAAGCATATGTTGTAACACAACAATATTTCAGTACATTTTTAAAATGTATTTTCCTTAAAACAAAAATTTTATTGTAAGAGACATACGTTGAATGTAGGTTATGTGCGTCTACATGGGTCTATCTAGATTTGACTCACAGAGAAATGTGAATAAAGATCCCTGGTCTCTTCTTTTTCCAAGGGAGATTTTGATTCCTGCCAAGAAGGAAATAGAAGGTTGGGACCATTAGGATGGCCACTCTGCTGTCCTCAGAGACAGGTATTAGGCCCTCCTTCTAAATATTTCTAGTCTGGGGGAAATAATTTTTAGGTCCAAGCTGCATTCTTGGTTGCTCTCCCTTAGTGGGGAAGGAGTACTTTATGTTTTTTGGGTGTTTTTTAGGCAATTGGGGTTAAGTGACTTGCCCAGGGTCACACAGCTAGTAAGTGTCAAGTGTCTGGTCTGAGGTCAGATTTGAACTCAAGTCCTCCTGACTTCAGGGCTGGTGCTCTATCTACTGTGCCGGTGCTCTATCTACTGCGCCACCTAGCTGCCCCATGGGAAGGAGTACTTTAAACTATATATCCAAAGGCTTGACTCTTCCCACCAAATGCCAATTACACAAAAACAAGTTGTAAACAGCAAATAAACCTATTTATTCTAGCTATCAGGAAAGGAAAATCAGAGAGGTTATACAGATTAGATTATAACAGACAATGCAGTGATTGAGGTACTGATTCCTCCACATAGCTTCTTCCTGAAGTCTTTCTCTCTCTCTCCAGGGACCTCTCTATGAAGAGCACCTGGAAACAAGTGTATGTCCTCTCTTGAAGTCTGAAGGCAGAAAGACAAGTGTCTCTCTTCACCTAAGCTCTCACTGATTCTGACTCTCACCCAGGTATGGAACATTGACTGATCACTTTCTACCAATAAAAATATAATCTTGGGGCAGCTAGATGGCACAATGGATAGAGTACCAGCCCTGGAATCAGGAGGACCTGAGTTCAAATCTGACCCAAAAACTTAGTGATCCTGGGCAAGTCACTTAACCCTGATTGCCTCCATATACATACAAATACGCACATGCACACATATGTACACGGATGTGTGCATGTATTATGTGTATAATATATACATACACGCATATATAGCCTTTTGCAAATGGGACTCAAAACCTGATTACAATTTGAATTTTTAAAACTCAGAAAATCCTATTGCACTTTAAAACAAAGAGCCAAATATTTCCTAAAATAGGGAAGTTACATTTGCTATTGTTTGACCATTGGGAATACAACTATGTGTAATTTGCCAAAAGTAGGGTAGAGAATACAGGAAGTCACCTAAGTAATATAATAAAAGAACAATAGCTGGCATTTATATAGTACACAAAGTTGGCTAAGTTCTTTGGCCATAGGTTCTCATGTAAACCTCAGAACAACTTTGTGAGGTAAGTATGAGAGATCGTTATTCCCATTTAGCAGATGAGAAAACTGAAGCACAGAGAGGTGAGAGTTTTTTGTTTCTTTGTAGGTCTTTACTCATAATCATGAAGCTAGTAGATTTAAGAAAGAGGTTTCAAACCTGCCACTAGGCCAAAAGAAATGTCTAATAGTGCTATATATTAAATAGGTCCAAACAACTTAGTAAGTATTTATGCCCCCGAGAACTTAGTACCCATTTGAAAAAATGATACACATAAACTGAAAGAAAAAACATCATATTGCTATTTCATTCTCAAATAACCATAATTATTTAATAATAATATATGTGCACCTGTTGGACACTGTACAACTTGTCAAATCGTATAATCAGATTGGACACTGCCACTCTCATTTCCTATCCTACACTGATTTTCAAGGGGCACAGTACTTGCTATTTTTATCACAGCAACCTCTGCAAACCCAGTTTCAAAAAGATATGATGTCACAAGTGATAAAGTTCAAGAAGTTACTGGAGTAGATGAAAGTCCCAGTAAACAAAAACCTTATCTCAGGTATTCAAGAAAGTCATCAAAAGGAATGTAGCTTAATCTCATGCTGAAACTGAGAACTGCCTTGAGTTCAAACAGTGTCTGGCAGATGTTGAGTGCTATTGCGTTTCTCTCAAAAATTTGAAATATCCTGAGAGAAGGCATTCTGCTCCTGTGAGTTTGCAGCAGCTCACTCAAGGCACCAAATCGCACACTTTGGGAATCTTCAATGTACTACCTGTCTCATATGGAAACTTTTCTTCTTTTTTTTTCTCCTTTGAATTTTTTTCAGGTGAAATTGTTTTGAGCTTGGATTGAAAAAATAATTCTCTCGGCTCTTTATTTTATTTTGTGTAGGCAGACACTAATACTGAGAAAGGGTCAGAAAGAAATAGACTTCATGGCAACTGAAAAGCAGATTAGTTAAGCCAGCAAATTCCATTTAATAAATATCTCTCAATCACCTTGGCCAAAGGGTCCTTTACCTAGCAGGTGAGTTACCAGAGTTCACCACACTTTTCAAGACTGAGTTTTGCCTGATGTGGGAGAAATTAGAGGAGGAAGAAAAAAAACATCAAAACTCCCTGAAACATGTTATTTGCTCATGATATTTATTTCTCCTAGCCCCTTTAAACTTTTAGAAGTTTAGTTTAATTAGTTTAATACGAAAATGTTGACTACTTAAGTGGATCTGCTCAGTTCTGCATGAAGGAAGTGATAAACAATGGTCGTATGACCAACAAAATAGAGGACTAACCATTTTCTCACTCCTCCCCCAAATAGGAATTATGCATAAGAGATAAAGCTAGCTATTTCAGCTGTCTCCATGTTCTAGGGTACTAAGAAAATGAACAAGGCATAAACTCTATGAACTAACACCAGAGAAGGCTAATCCCTATCCCCTACAAAGATCAATAAGTACCCCTCCATCACCACCTATTCTGCTCCTGGCTTTAGGACTGCACAAACTGCCCCATGTGCTTATAACAGTATTCAAGTCTACACTTCAACCCCTTCCTTCTCCCAGATTCAAAGATCAGAAATTTGTTCAGTGAGAAGCAAGACAGCAGTGAGGATCAATAGTGCTCTGTGCCCCAAAAGAGTTTGGCCAGAGAACAGAAAAATAGAAGGAGCTAGATCAGGACATGTGTGAGTACATTTGTGTGGGGTGGGGGAGGAGTGTTGCTGTGTGGCACTCCACAAATCCTAGAAGAAAGATCCTAGAATGCAGCTGGGACAAGTTCTGTTTCTCCCCACACCCTCACCCACCACCAGAAAGTCACATGGGGCAGAGACCGAGACCATGAAATTTGAATTGTTGAAGTCTAGCTCCCAGGAAAACTGCAAGCCAAAGAGAAAGAGTCTGAAAGTGAGCAATAGAGGAATATAAAGAGGAAAAAACACTTGAAATTACAGAAAATCTTAGGAGGAAGAAAACTCCATTAAAAAACTTTAGAATAACCTGCTAAACCAAGAGGGAAAATATTAATAATAGAAGAGAATATGACCAGCTAAAGGAGTCCTGGTATCTATGAATAAATATTGCAAGACAAAGGAAAATGAATCAATACCTGATGAACCAGAGTAACCTGTGGATTCCTAAGAGAGCCTGGAACTACATCAGGATCTTCCTGAATGGTTTCAAAGAGAAATAAGAGTCATGAAAGCCAAATCTGTGGCCTTTACAGCAGAAATAATTGGAAGAATAGAAAAATTTGAATCCACAGTGGCAAGTCTTACAGAAGAAACAACAGAGAGAATAACTGCTTGGAAATGCAAATATACAGGAATGAAAGACTGTATGGAAGAGGCTAAAACAATAGCATTTTTAAAAAACCACGTAATCTCCATACAAGCAAAACAAATTGATCTTGAAGATACAATGTGCAGAGATAGCTTGAGAAAATGTCTGCTAGGGGCACAGTGGATGGAGCACCAGCCAGGAAGTCAGGAGGACCTGAGTTCAAATCCAGCCTCAGACCAAACACTTGACATTTACTAGCTGTGTGACCCTGGGCAAGTCATTTAACTCTAATTGCCTAAAAAACAAAAACCAAAAAACAGATGTCTGCTAAAAGAACACAAAGTCAACAAACCTGAATATTATAATGTAAGAAGAAATAAAATAAAACTGTCCACAACTTCTGAGCACAGAAAACGAAGTGACTGTGAAAGAATCCACAGATCAGCTCCACAAAAACAAAAACATATAGTGGTTAAATTTAACAATGCCATTGACAAAACAACAAATTCTGCAAGCTATCAAGAGAAAGACCTCCAAATATAAAGGAAACAAAATTTGGATGACACAAGGCTGTTCTTTACCTGTTAGAAACCGAAGGAGGAAATTAAACAATGTGTTCTGAAGAGCAAGGGAACTCAAGATTCAGCCCAAGGCAACGTACCTTGGCAAATATGAACCTGACCATTAATGGAAGAGATGAATATTCAACAAAAAGGAAATATTCAGCCTCAACAGAATGGTAGTGTTAAAAAAAAATGGAGAGGAGAAGTGGAACAGTGGATAGAGACTAGGCTGTACTCAAAAAGACATGAGTTCAAATCCAGCCTAAGACACTTCCTAGCCATGTGACCCTAGGCAAGTCACTTAACTTCTGTCTACCTCAATTTATTTTACTATAAAATGGGGATAATAACAGTACTTACATCACAAGTCTGTTGTGAGGCCCAAATGAGATATTTGTAAAGAGCTTAGCATAGAGCCTGAAATATAGTAGGTGCGGAATAAATCCTTCCTTCCTTCCTTCCACATGAAACATTCCTAGAAAAAAACAAACAAACCTCAGGGAAGCATTTGCTTCTTTAACACCCCAGATAATAGAAATACAAAAAGTGTAAACAAATATAGCAACCAAGGATAACAACAAGCAAGATGAAATCACAACAAACAAAGGAAATAAAAAGAATAATCAGAAACTTTTACACACACACACACACACACACACACAACTGAGCACACAAAAATAGATAGAAATGTAAAACAGAAATGTAATAAAATAACAAAGATATAAAATATCCAAGTTAACAAAACAACAAATAGAGATCCTAAATAACAAGTAGAGATCTTAAATCCCAGAAAAGGAAATAGAAGTAGCTATAAAAACAAACAAACAAAAATGAAAACCAAACACCTAGTTTTAATGGATTTGGGGGAAGGCAGTGAGAATCTACCAAATTTTTAAAGAAGAATTAGAAACTACGTTAAACAATTTATTTTCAAAAATTGAGAAAGAAAGCACCCTACTAGAATACTTTTATGAGGCAAATGTAGCCCTAGCACCTAAACCAAGAAAGGATAAGACACAGAAGGAGAGCTATAGGCCAGGAAAACCTGAGTTCAAATCTGGCCACAGAAACTCACCAGCTATGTGACCCTGGGTAAGTCATTTAATCCTGTCTGCCTTACTTCCTCATCTGTAAAATGATTTGGAGAAGTAAATGGCAAACCACTTTAGTGTCTTTGCCAAGAAAAACCCTAGTGGGGTCATGAAGAGTTGGACATGACTGAAATGACTCAATAACAATAAAACTAGGAAAACTGGAAAGCAGTCCAGTAGAAAATAGGTTTACAATGACACGTTGTACCATATTCTACAAAACATAAATGGATTGTTGTTCAGTCATTTTAGTTACGTCCAACTCTTCATGACCCCTTTTGGAATTTTCTCAGCAAAGACATTGGAATGGTTTGCCATTTTCTTCCAAGCTAATTTTACAGATGAGGAAACTGAGGCAAACAGGGTTAAGTGACCTGCCCATAGTTAGTAAGAGTCTGTGGCCAGATTTGAACTCAGGAAAATGAGTCTTCCTGATCCTAGGCCCAGCACTCTATTCACTGTGTGCCACCTTGCTGCCCAGTAAAAAATGTATATGTGACCTTAATACTAAAGATTATACTATTAAAAAATAATTGAAAGAGAAGCAGATCATATACCTTTCACAGGTATGAGTAGACGTATTCTCGACAAAAGATAAAATAGATAACTTTGATTATATAAAACTGAAAAGCTCTTAACAAACAAAATAAATGTACCCAGGAGAAGAAAGGAAGCAGTAGAATGGGAAAAGTCTTTATATCAAATTTCTCTTAAATGAGTCTGGTATCCAAGGGTTTGGTATTCATTATATTGGATGACTCTCTGGGAAGGGGAGAGGAAAAAATATTGGGAGAAATGAGGGTAATATAAAAACCAAAAATATCTGCGGAAATATTTTTTAAAAGAACGTTTCTGAAAATTGATCACCTGAAAAAGAGAAATATTAATGACCTGATTGAGTCTTGGGGACAAAGGTTGATGAGGTCCCCAAAGACAGAATCAGATATCATAGTCAAGAAGTCGGGCCATTAGCCATCTACTTACTAACTCAAGACTGCTAATCAATCTGAGTTTTTAGAGAGAAATTTCCAGAGATGTCCAAAGTTCTAAAATACATTTCATTTAAATTCAGTACCCACTTCAGCTAAGCTTTTTAAAACTAAAAGTAGCTATTTATAGAAGATGATCTTAAAGTAATAGGAATCAATGTGGCACAGGGCACTAGAGAACAAGTCAGAGTTAGAGGAAGGGAATATGTCCTCATCAATGTTTTCCTTTTCTTTCACCATAGATGAAACCATATGCTGACAGTGGGCTGGAAATGTGTTTCTTCAAAGTACGCAGTGGGCTTAGTGGCTTCATTTTGCCGTGTTTATTTTTTTTTTCTTTCTGCAGAGAGTGATAGGATTGAGGGAAAAAAAGGAAAAATAAAAAAGAAAGAAAATAAAATCACTGTAACATTTTAAAATACACAGAAGAGAGGACAGCTTCAAGAAGCAAGACAGCTTTGAAAGTTATATGTTGAATTTATTTATACACTTAAAAAGCAAATCAAGCTATAGATATTGGGAATTTCATGTATAATCCTGTTTTTTATTTCTGCTTTGTATGTGGAAAATCTTATTTTATATACTGTCTCTTAAATTCCAAATTTTTAAAAAATTAAATTAGAAAAAGAATTGGAATTTAAAAAAGCTTCCCTGGCTTCCTTCAAGTCTTAGCTAAAGTCTTGCCTTCTGTAAGAAGCCTTTAATCCTCCTTAATTTTAGTGCTTTCCCTCTGAGATTCTCCCCTATTTGTCCTATATATATCTTTCTTGTACATAGTTTGCATTCAACTCATTCGACTCAGTTCCTTAAGAGCAGGGACTGGTTTTTTTGTCTTTTGTTTTATCCACATTTTTAAAGAAATAACTAACCTTGAGTCTCTTTCCCATTCTAGTCCATCATTCTGCTGTCAAATTGATCTTCTTAAAGCATAAATGGCTGAAATGTCACCTCCCTATTCAATAAACTACAGAGCCTCCCTACTACCTCCAGGATCAAATTTACAATTCTCAGTTTGCCATTTGAAGTTTTTCATAAACTGGCCTCGTCTACCTTTCTTTTCCTCTTATACCTTACATCCCACCCCCAATGCCCACATGACAAGTGACCTTGGCTTTCTGGCTATTCTTTGGACAAGACACTGTATCTCCTGATGCTGAGCATTTTTATTGGTTGTCCTCCATGCATGGAACTCTCACCTTATCTCTCTCCTTTTTTCCTTCAAGTCCATTAAAAATCCCACCTTTTATAGGTCTCTCCTAAAGTCAGTACCTTCTCTCTGTGGATTATCTCCAATTTATCTAGTCAGTATCTTATACATAACAAACATAGTAGTTTGCATGTTGTCTCCCCAATTAGATTGCGAATCCCCTTGCTAGCCAGAGCTATCTTTTACTTTTCTTTGTATCTCCAGTGCTTAGGACAGTGCCTGATAAATAGCAAGTGTTTAACAACTTTATTTAATTTATTAATTTGTTATATTGTTTCATGTTCTCTATTTTTTCATTCTTTTGATTTTTAAAAATTATTTCCTGATATTTTATAATGTCATTAACTTGCCGTTGCCCAATACTAGTTTTCAAGGAGTTATTTTCTTCCTTAAGTTTTTGTATCTCTTTGATCCAAAGACAGAACAGTTTTGAAAGCTTTCATGTTGAATTATATATTTGTATAGAAAATATTTGCTTGCTGCCACTGCTGTTTGTCCTTCATTCTTGAAGATACCATGACATCAGGGAGGTGATACCATGACATGCAAGTGAATTAGATTTAAGTGAGGGAGGACTGTGCAAAGTCACCAGCCTCACTTTTTCCTCTGGAGCCATCTGGGTCCAGTGGCCAGATATAGATCAGGACAACTGAAGATGGCCCAGGATGCAGTGGGAGACCTTGGCCTTTTCAAGCTAAGGTCTTTAACAGGTCTCAGACTGAGGTAGCACCTATTCTGTGATTAAGGCTTAATAAAAAAAAATGAGGCAAAGAAAGGCCTCTTTAAAAAAAAAGGGATCTGGGAGAGCTTCTGGCCAAAACAGAAATAATTATTATTTACATTCATTCTGAGCCAATCAGTGCCCAAACAGTGACCAAGTAGGGCTTGGTCTGGGACCAGGGTGATTTGGGATTAAGGCTGGTCTTTAAGAGAAAAAAAAAAACAAAGCAAAAGTTTCAGAGATTAAAGTTTACATTCCTGTTGGACAGAGCACTAGCCAGTAAAGGTATGATATCCTATGTGGAGAAAGAAGAAAGGAAAGAAAGGAAGAAAGAGAGAGAGAGAGAGAGAGAGAGAGAGAGAGAGAGAGAGAGAGAGAGAGAGAGAGAGAGAGAGAGAACTGTGTTGCCCACTTGGAAGTTTGGTCCTTAGTGGGCAGCTCATATGTATTCTATATATGTATATATGTGTATGTACGTATGTGTGTATGTATATATATATTTATACATCAAGCTGTATGAAATAGAGGTTTGCAATTTTTGGTTCTATTTTGTATTTGGAAATTCCTACTTTATACTATATATGTTAAGTTCTATATTTTAAAAATTAAATGAAAAAATATCAGAGTCCAAAAATATTTTGATTAGTTAGAATGATGGGCTGACTTTAGGAAGAAATTAAAAGTAGATAAGTGTAAAGTCCTATATTTCAGTTTTTTTATTTTGAATGAGCAGCACATGTATATAATGGGCATGGCTAGCCTAGTTCTTATCAAGATCATTTTAGCAGATAGTCACAAAAGGTAATGCATATTTAGATTATAAGAAAGCATATTATCCAGAATAAGGGAAATGAAAGGGAGTTTTTTGTACTCTGGCCTAGTCGGACCATATCTGAAGTATTGTTTTCAGCTTTAGGCACCACTTTTCAAGAAGTATAGTGAGAACCTGATTGTATGTCCAGAGCAGGGTGATCAGAATAATGAGGGTACTAGAGATTGGACATGCAAGGATCATTTGAAGGTACAGGGGATTTTTAGCCTAGAGAAAAGATAGGGAGGTTATGATAGCTGTCTTGAAGTACTTACAGAATGCCACATAGAAAAGGGACTGTTATTCCTTTTTTTTTTTTTGCCTCAGTAGCAGAACTAGAAATAAGCCATGGAAGTTGAAGAGTTGGTTTAAGGAAAATTACCCAAATGTTGGATCAGTTGCCTTAGTAAGTAGTGGAGTCCCTCTCACTAGAGGGCTTCAAGTAAATCTGGATGATTCCTTGTCAAGAGATACAATTTAAACCAGATGGGCTTTGAGGTCTATTTCTAATTTCAGATGGTGTTTCTATGGAAAGAGACTTGCCCAAGGACTACACAGAGGTGGTATTCAGGTCTCCTGACTCCAAGTCTAGGGCTCTTTGTACTAAACTACAGTGCTTCCTTTGAGCATATTTAAGTGTCAACGTATGTATGAATGTATGTGTGTATACGTATAGGCTATACGATTCTGTGTGTATATACATACTCTATATGACACAGACTAGGTTAAGAATGCATGCTATGGAATTTCTCCAGCTTGAACTCTGTGGTGGACCTCTCTTCCTTGCCAGTGTCAAACACCCTTGACAAAGTGTAGATCTCCCTCTTTTATCACTTGCCTGATAATAATTATCAGAGAGGTTGTCAAAGAAGGTTATGTCTGTTATAACTTTCAAAGAATATTGAGTAATTTTGATATATGCATGACATTCTTTTTTGGAAGAATTCCTTTATGCTGGTGTTCCGCTCTACTAAATTAAGTGCTTAGAAAAAGATAAAACATCAAACAATAAAAAAAGTGAGATGATATAATCTCTACATCTTCCATATTGTATTTTCTATATCACCTGCTGTCATGATAAAGATGTGTTCTATTACTGATGCAAGAATAATTGTGTATTTGGATTTCTTGCCATGCTTTCTCTAAGCTGATTTTACCCTCTACTGTTTCTTTCTGTTTTATGCTTGCAAAATCATATCCATTACCTTCTAATATCTTCATCAAGAATGACCTCAATGTGTATATACATGATTCTCATAAAAAATGTTTAGAGCTGGGAAAACAGGCATTGCTATTCTCTTGGTCATATCTTTTTTTTGTATTATTTTGTATTAATAAGGTCCATGATATTTTCTATGCTTTTGGCATTATCCACTCCTTCAGATACATTTTGACTCAAACTCTCACTCTCATAATTATGTCACCTGCAGAATTTCTCTCTATCCAATTGCTTTTCTTACATTCTCTTTAGTGCCATTTCTTTTCCTCTAAAACATATCTGGGAACTGCGATGTTGGAGTTCAAGTGTGGTGGCCTGATGATGAAAATAGTTTGTTACAAAACATATTTTCAGATCTTTCACATTTTTCTTATTTCTTGTCTACCTTTCTTTTTCATCTTTAAGTGTTCTCAGGATGACTTCATATTTGAATTTCTTGCCATGCCAATCTAAATTGTTTTGCCTCTACTTTTCTCTTTTTTTATGAGATGATAATCTTCACAATCTTCTATTATCCTTAAGATTTTATAAATGAGAACTAAGCTTGTGTTGCTCTCAGTTGCCATATCTTATCACTTTTTAAGTAAGTCGAGTATTTACTGAATGAAACACTTTTTAGACCTTCTTGACCTCCTTGTGGCAACTGATTTAGATTAGTTAAACTTCTCTATGAAATACAGCCTGTGTGTCCTTCCATTTGTATCCCATTTATCATCATCAATAATGTGCTTAAATTATTTGAGATGGAGTTGTTTTAATTACATCCCACATATTTTTCTCATTTTATCCTTCTAGATTTTTTACCAATTATTTTCTTTGCTCTAAAAAAAAAGCGGTCTGACAGAACACAGTTAATTGTGGTATGACTTCCATATCAGTAGCAAGTCATTTCCCATCTGTTAAAATTCATTAAGACCACTTGGTAGTGTTTCCAGGAAGAGTCTGAGGTCTTAAGGTAGAGACTAAAAGTAAAACAGAGTACTCACTCCTTGAAAGGGCTCCATCTTTAGAATGTAGACTTGGTTAGTCTTTCTTAACTATACCTTTCCCTTCATTGAGCAGACCTACTTTCTAGTTCAGGGGTGGAGAACCTACAGCCTCAAGGCTGCATGTGGCCCTCTAGGTCCTCAAGTGTGACCCTTTGACTGAATCCAAACTTCACAGCACAAATCCCCTAAATAAAAGGATTTGTTCTGTAAAATCTAGACTCAGTCAAAAGACCACACCTAAGGACCTAGAAGGCCACATGTAGCCTCAAGGCTACAGGTTTCCCACCCCTGTACCCTCACTCCACTAAACATACATGGGGAGATTGCAGTGTAATAATGTAGCATAGTTTCAACCTAGAAGAAAAAATAAATGGAGGATCCAGATTCACATGGCTTAATCTCTTCTGCTATTGGAAAGCTTATTACAGTTATCACTAAAAAAAAAATCAAAGCCCATAATATTTTCTCAAAATTTTAGCTCAGAGTCCCCATGCAAGGAAAAAAACCCTGGTGTTGTAGGCAGAAGTTCAAAATTTGTCTTGTTTATCACTATGTACCACAAGCCCTTCACTGGTTTCCTCCTTTGTAACCACCCTGGTTGCAATTAAGCGCAAATGCAAATTACACAGAAGTTATTATGGGTCATAAATTTATATGAACATCAAGAATTATGAACAGCTTAAAGAAATAGTGAAATTTAGAAGTCATTCTCTGCCATCTGCCTCAAGTACAAGGGGAAAGAAGGGAGTTGAAGCATTTCACAATCTTTTAGTGAATCTCAAGGAATAACAACACTCAGCAACATCATTCTGTTCCAGTCACAACCCTTCTAAGGGAGTTTGAATAAGCAGAATAGCAAGCAGAGGCCTAGCCACATCTACGATCCAGTCTTAGTCCATTCAAAGTGTCTGCTGGAGCATCTTTACCTCCATGACATTACTGCCAGCTCCCTTACCACCATACAGCTGTTGCCACCTCACTCACCATCCACCTTGATTCTCTTTTAAATCAGATTAATGACTACTTCTACTTGGTGTCCTCTTCCTGGAGTTCCATTGCTCATTCTCATGACTGCAACCCAAGCGCTTCTATTCTGACCCATGAAACTTCAGTTCCCATCATACATTTCTCCACGCCACATGATCAATTTTATTTTTCATGGTGTTCTTCAGTGTACACCATGTTCACTGATTCTTTCCTCTAAAAAAGTATTCATGATACATAAGCATGAGGCTTTCTTGCAGCCTAAAAGTTTATCCCTTCTCTACTTATTTCTGATCCATATTTAAAAAAAAAAATCTGACTTCACTTATTTCCATCTATTCATTGGAGTCACAAAATAATCAAAGTATATGTTGATTTTATTTGGATTGAATTTATTTGGATTGAATTCTTTATATAATTTCTTTACCTTTTCTTCTTCTGCAACATATATTATTACATAAGCTCCTATTATTTTTCCGAGTGATTTTTTTGGAAATACTCATCACAAGCACTGCAGTATGATATGACCAAATGCCATAATTTGAAATTATGTTTCTTGTTGCTTTGGCAACACAATAAAACCTACTCTGCCAACCGCAAGCAGAACCTGTGAGCCATTCTTCTATTTAGCTACAACTTCCTTCCTCTGGTTTTATTTATAACAAGATTGTCAGGCATGATATAATTCATTTCTTCCAGTAGCGTGGAGGGACTGAGTTTTTGGACAAGGATCTCACATTAGGAGTACCAACAGTTAAGTTTAAAGTTTAGAAACCATCAAAAACGCTGTTTTTAGCACCCTTTGCCTCAGGTTCCAGTACTCTGCCGGTGTCATTTGGAAGCAGAAGGTTATGACATATGACTAATGACCATTTTGTATTTTACTTTTTTTCATGAGTTAACATGGCCAAAGGATTCATCACCAAGATTACTAGTTATGAGTCTCTCATACACAGAGAGATAATAGATGATAGAGAAATAAAGAGACAGATGATATGATAAATAAGTAGATGGATGGATGGATGAAGCCTTTATTAGGTTCTACATGCCAGCCATTCTGCTAAGTACTGGAGATAAATATATATATATATATACATATATATATATATATATATATACATATATATGTATATATATATATATATATGTATATATATATGTATATATATAAAACCACCAAGATGGTCTCTGCCAGTAAGGAGCTTATATTCTACTAGGGAAAAACAATAAATAAAGGGGGCTGAAAAGTGGGGAGGAGCATGGCAAAGAGACTGCAGGAAGTGGCCTGGTTCTCAACAAGATAATGTAAAATACCTACCCAGGGTGAGGGAAGTAGCCACTGGTTGAGGCTAAGTAGCTGGTGCAGGGAAGATGGGCTGGTAGTCTAGTCCAGGAGTGTCCTGTACTACATATTATCAGAAGGGGGCAGATAGTGGAACTGGAATCAGAGAGTCAGTGTGAGAGGACCCAAAGCCAGGTAATGAATTGCTGCCTGTACAGCTCCTTGCTACACCTTGGACCAAAAGTTGTATAATGTGGACTTGATATGAAATATTCCACTGCCTCTACTGTTTTGAAAATGTTTCTTTCCATTACCATACTATAGTCACTACCTGCATCCTGCTTGGTCTCACTTCCACCTGTAAAGTCATACTGACCTTCTGTTAAACTTTCTAGATCACTTTGTTTATTAATACAGGTGTAGCAATGGCTTGCTCATGGTACGGGAGTGTCGGATGTATGGCTTGAAGGGAGGCAGAATAGATATCTCTAGAATCTCCTTCCCCAAACCTTCTCCAAGGGAGACTTAATTCCTCCCAGTAGTCGAAACAGGAGGTTGGGGTCAGAAGCTTAGCCAATCTGCTCTCCTCAGAGAGGGAGCATGTACCAGGCTATAATTCTATCTCTCTGTTTGCTTAAATATTATTTGTCTACAGGATGTGATTTTAAGATTCAGTCTAACTTCTGAGCATTGTTTCATTAATTGAGAGAAGCAGGAGGACTCCAAGCTTTATATCTAAGGCTTGACTCCCTTCCTAACAAATACCAATTCCACAATGAACATGCATAGCAATTATAAAACAAACAAACAAACAAACAACAATCCAAATGATAGGAAAACAAAAATCAGAGAAAGTATACATGGGAGAATATATACCAGACAACACAGAGTGAAGGAGCTCTCTCTGGATCTCAGCCAAGAGGAAGTTCCCTGAAGTCTCTAATGTAGCAAGCTGGAGATAGATACATGACGGAGACTGTCACTTCCTTTCATGTTGGCTTCTTCCTAGAGTTTTTTTCTATGTCATCCTAAAGTTAGGTTGGCTTCTTCCCTATCTCGCTAGGAACCAGAAGCACTCAAAACTACTGTCGAACCCTGACAAGACACAAATGACCAGGATACCGAAGAGCTCTCCTGCTCTTGCCAACCCTCCCCCACTCCTCATGAAGGAACGAGGTATTGATCTCCAACAATAATGAGAGAGTATCATACCAATGGCACTTTGGGATTCAGGTTACATAGGTACTCTGTATATAGACATCTGGGACCATTGTTATTGTTTTTACCTTTCATTCCCTTAGTGTCTCCTTTGAATTATTAGGAACCTCTATCCTATTCTTATTTCTATGTCATCCATATAGTACTCTAGGGCATCTGGTTTGACAATTATGTATGGACAGTTTTTTTTTCCTCTTCACCTTTATTATCATTTTAAAGTTTTCATTTGTTCATTAATTCATTGATTCAGGCATCTATTGTTTGGATCAGCAAGTCTCCAGGAAAATTTTTTTCCATTCTTCATTAGATGCAATCAATATGGAATTATTGCAATTTTGGCACCTAGGATAAGCCTCACAAAATATACCCAGAGCAATAAGCCAAAAACATGGGCTCAAATTAGCCTTTTTTTGGGGGGGGGGCCAGGCAATGGGGTTAAGTGACTTGCCCAGGGTCACCCACCTAATGAGTGTTATGTGTCTGAGGCTGAATTTGAACTCAGGTCCTCCTGACTCCAGGACCAGTGCTCTATCCACTGCACCACATAGCTGCCCCTCAAATTAGCTTTTTAAGAAATTCAGATGATGGACAAGCATAGAGCAAAAAGCATTTGATGAGAGAGACCATAGGATATCTTAAATCTATTACAATAGATATTACCACCTGGGATGGGACTAGACCAAGGAGGAAGAGTTCATCTGGGGTTCAGCTACTGGAGTAGGAGTCAGGGAAAACAATCTACCCCATAGCTTACTTTTCAATTAAATATTCTTTTTAACTAGGTGCTAAGATCAATCGTTTTCATAATGCTGTAGATAATGCATGAATAAATTTATTGAGCACTTCCTATGTGCCAGGAACTATTCCAAATTCTGGAAATTCAATCCCTCCCTTCACAGAGTTTATATTCTAATGGTGGGAAGATAAAGGGGAATCGGGGTGGAGTGCAGACACTGTAGTACACATGCAGCAATTTGGTTTAGAAATGGCCAGGAAGGAGCACTAATATGTTGTTGTTGGATCTGTGAAATGGCACAACCATTTTGGAAAGCAATTTGGAATTATGCAAATAAGGTGACTAAATGTCCATACCCTTTGAACCAGAAACTCCATAAGAAAAAACCCTCAATACTCCAAAATATTAATAACAGAACTGTTTATGATAGCTAAGAATTGGAAACAAAGTAGATGTCCATTGATTGGGGAATGATTAAACAAATTATGGTACATGAATATAATGGAATACTACTGTGATGTAAGAAATTATGTGTGTGATAAATACAGAGAAGTATGGAAAGAGCTATATAACCTGTTGCAAAGTGAAGTAAGCAGAGCCCAAAAAACAATATACACAGTAATCAGATTAATGTAAATGAAAAAGAATGACACACCAAAAAATCAAAAGTAAATATAACAAAATTATAAAGATCAAGTGGGACTCAAGTGAAGAGATGTGAGAAGATATCATAATCTACTCTTTTGTGGAGGTGGTGTTACACTTTGCACATGGTTTTGGACTTTGGACTTTTTTTTCTTCCTCTCTAAAAAATTACTATTTGTCATATGGGATAGCTCTTGGGGAGGGAGAAAAAGGAGGGATTTATGGGATACTGTGGAAATGTAAGATACAGAAAACATTAATAGAAATTTTTTTTAAAAAAGAAAGAAATGGACAGAAAGATGTGGAGTCCTAGTTCCAGGCAAGATAAGGTAAAAAAAAACAAGGTTAAGCATTTGAACCCAGAATCCTAGGGGTACTACCAAAGAACCCAATTGAAGTTCTTGTTGAAAGGGGATGGGGAGGCTGGCTAGAATACAGGTGGCATGGTATGGAAACGTCCTAGAAAAGATGTGGAGACATGATTTAAATGCTGTCGGTATACTCTCAATTTCAGTAATGTGAGGCAAAACCCCAGTCATGCCACCCTAGTTTTGGCCCATCACTCTTGTTATTTTAAGCCATAGTCCAGAAAGTGAAATCCATTTCTACAATATATCTTAGCCAGCCATTCATTTTTCACATTTCTCTCTCTTTTCTGAAGGTCCCACCTATTAGGTGATAGAGTAAGCTGCTGACCATTCTGATGCATTCTTCTTACAGAGATAGAGTTCTAGGTCTGGAGTTCAAATCTAGTTTCAGACAACTCAGTAGCTCATTGACCCTGGGCAAACTACTTCATTCTGTTTGTCTCAGTTTCCTCAACTATAAAATGGAGATAATAGCACATACCCTGCAGGGTTGCTATGAGGATCAAATGAGATAATATTTCTAAAGTGCTCAGCACAGTGCATGGCACATGGCATCCATAAATGCTTATTCCCTTCCCTTCTCCTGTGTCCACTACTACATTAGGTATGTATGGTGGCAACTGTGTTCCCTTATCATTCTGTTTAGTCTGCAAAATGATCCCCCACACCACCCTCTTATGAGAAGAGCTTCCTATCTATTATGTAGTCCTGGAGGACAGAACTATAACCACTGTGGTGTGAGATAACTGAAGTTTTTGTCCAGGTTGTCAAAGTTAGAGAGCACTTGAATTTCTCTGAAAGAAGAAACAAGAAAGCTCAAAACCACATCTGTCTTAAAATCCCACTCAGTCCTTCCCCTTCGTCACTCCAACCCCCGAAGCTGAGGGCACTCTTTATGTCACTTGGCTTGACTGCAAAAATTTCTGGAAAGAGTTCTATCAATAAATAAGAGGTCCTTTCCCTTCTCCCATGTGGCACAGTCTTGCAGCTCTCAACCTCTTAACACAGATTTGAATTCTTACATTTCTATAGCTGTTTTTTTTCCTAATTTTTCAAAGTGTTTTCATGCCAATTATCTCACTTTATCCTCACAACAAATCTTTGCAGTGGATAACACGATATGCTACAAATATATATATATATATATATATATATATATATATATATATATATATATATATATTGACAATGTGGGCAGTGAATGAGCAGTCATTTCCTTGTTTCATATTTAGATCATTCCTCTCAATATGCTGTAGGTAAGTACCCAAAGGTGCAACAGGGGCCACAGCAATCCTTCCAGCTAGGGCTCTCCCTCACAGAAACCTGCTCAGGCAGAAAGTTTCAGGTGTGACCAGTATCACCTAATCTTAGAGAGTATTTAATATAATAGTTTGGGAAGCAGCTGGGATTTTTGTGCCTGTATCGTGGAATGCTAGGTTGAATGTAAATGCTCTGTTACACTAATTTTTTTTAGCTGATGGATTCTGAGGTGGGATCTTTTGTGTGCATTGTGTAAAAAAAATGTGCCAAAGGAGAAGTAAATCAATATTTTGAGTTGTGGGCTATGTACTATGTGCTACATTTCTCTGTATTATGAGAAATGAAGGAAACAGTTACACCCCGGCCGAATGTAGTGGCAGTCTGGAGGTGTCTCCTTGCCAAGAATCTTAAAGTGGTAGGATATAACTCTGCCTCAGGTAATCTACCTCAGTAATTCCATTCCATTGGGTCAATTATTTATATCGTGCTGTGTACGAGAAAACCTTGCTGCTCTGCATGGCACATTGAATCCCTTGGGCGCCTGTTGGGACTACTCCTTGAAATGAGTGATTACTTGTTTGTAAAGGTGGTGCCTGGCCTAACCCCATCTCCCCACCACCCCAACTCCATTGTTCATCAAGCAAAAGGAAGCTTACCTGAGCCCTAAGGAGCTCCCCACACTCCTGCTGTTTACATTCCTCTATGACAGACAGGCAACTATGAACAAGCATGAGACAGCATTAGTGGGTAAGTGTGTTACCAGAAGGGCTGTGCCATGCCAACAGGGGAAACATATTGGGAACTTAGATCATGGAGTTTATTTTTCTTACCAGCATTCTTTACTAGATGTACAGCTACTAAAAGTGGAAATCTGGGAGTTGTTTGGCTCAGATCATCCAGTACTGATCTTAGAAGCATAAACATTCATGGGCTTCCAGTAGTTTATTACTAGGGGTTCAAATTCAATCAGATCAGATTCATTTTTATATTTTATTTTGTCTAGAGTTTTTTGGTGTTGTTTTTGTTTTTGTTGTGAAGACAGCTTATCAGGAAAGTCAAGCTTTCCAAGTGGTAGGCAAATAGATGTAGGGAGAATAGTACTGGACCTTGTGTCAGGGCATTAGGGTCTATACCCTGGCTCTGACAGTTAAAAACTATGCCTGGCAAGTCACTGCGCCTCACTTTCTTCATCCATATAATGGGGATAATAATTACCTATCTCATGGGACAACTGTAAAGAATATACTTTGTAAACCATATTTAAAATCACAAAAAGGTGAGATTATTATTGTAAGAAAGCTTATGACATCTTTAGTAAACTTTTCTTCTGGAAGCTTATGCCAAAGGAAGATATTCTAAGAGATAATGTGTATGAAAGTAACTGATAACCATAAAGAGCCATATTAAGTATAAGATGTTGTTGTTACTAACATTATCATCTTTGCTCATTTTATTTATTTGTTTGTTTGTTTGTTTATTTATTTATTGATGAACACATTTTGGGTGGGAAGCAATTTACCTGGGGTCTGCAGAAGGATTTCCCTTTGTGCATGGTTCTCCAACCTGGAATGTCTGTTCCTTTTCTCTCTAAAGGCCCAGCCCAACTCCTCTCCCCTTCCTTCATAAAGCCATTCTTCTCTCAAGGTCTCTCTTAAGAACTTGGGAATCGATTGCATGACTTGGAAGACACTGGCACAGGACTGCCCAGCATGGTGTGCCCTCATCAGAGAAGGTGCTGTGCTCTATGAGCAAAGCAGAATTGAAGTGGCTCAAAAGAAACATGAGCTGTGCAAATTTAGAGAATCTACCCCAGGTGTTCATATGGACTATTTGTGCCTGACCTGTGGTAGAGCATTCCAAGCTGGCATTGGTTTGATCAGCCACAGTTGGGTACTCTGTAACTTGACTCTAACATGGTGATGTCATTTTGGCTCTCTCCAATGACAAAGAACAACAATCAACTTCTCTTCCTACTCCAGGCTTTCATTGACCATAAATTCAGATCTGGAAGAGAACTCATTTTTCAGATGAGAAAACTGAGTTCCAGAGAGTGGCTTGTCCAAAGGTCTCCCAGGTGCTAAGTAACAGAGTCAGGATTTGAGTCCAGATATTCTGACTCCAAGTCCAGTGTTCTTTGTTCTCCTCTATTCAGACTTCTAGACCAATTTCCATGCTCCTCAGGAATTCTATAGAACTTAGAGTTTGAAAAATGGGAAAGCCTCATAATTTCTTAGACTGTTTAACATGGAGATTCCTCCACACAGCCCCCTGGACAAATACAGCCTCCCTAAATTTCAGTGATTACCATGTCCCCCTGGCTTCTGGTGGGATTCCACATTTTCTCCACACAGCTCCTCTTGGAAAGTCTCATTAGGACCCCAAGGTTCTTACGGCTAAGACTAGGGTGAGTGAGAGGGGCTCCTTTTCCCACATCCAATCCGAGTTTTGTTTAAAGGAATCTCTTCAAGGCTAAAACTGAGCCCCACCTCCCCAAGAACAGCTAACTAGAAGGAAGCAAATGTGGATGAAAGGGAAGGCAGTCTCTTGGACCCTCTCTAGAAAGTGCTGAAGTCTTTTGTGTCCTGATGGTTTGCTTTTCTGGCCCCAATTCTACCTGAGAGAAAATATACTGTACACTTCACTATTAAATGGAAGCAGAGTACAATGAAAAGAATGATGGATTTGGAGCCAGAGGTATTGGGTTGAAATTCTGGTTATGTGTGATTTTGGTAGTCACTTGATTTCTCTGGGCCTCCATTTCCACATCTATAAAATAAAAGTATTTATTAGATGAGAGGCAGCATGGGAAGAATGCTGGATTTGGACTTAGAAGACCTGGCTTCTAATCTAATGCCTGTCACTTACTACCTATGTGACCTCGGACAAGTGACAATTTCCCTAGAACTCAGTTCCCCCTTGTTTTTAAAATGAGAGGATTTGAGCAGATTTTCCACCTCTAAATTTATTATCCTATGACCATTGAGGTAATTCTTAATCCTAAATCTGTGGTCCTATTTGTGGATTTCCTGATTTGAAGGTATGTCCAAATCCTGGCAATGTGGGGTGTCTGCTGCTTTGTGTCAGTCACTGATTGTTTTTTGTGTTAGTCTTACCTTCCTAACTAAAGTGTGAGTCCCAAGTGGCAGGGATCCTGTCTTATCCCTCCTTTGCGTAATATTGTGCAGAGAGTAGGCTCTCAATAAATACTTGCTGATTATCTGACTAAATATGGGATATGAGTACCTTTATTATTTTTAAGTTGTGTTAACTTTCATTTTCCCTAAGACTATTTAGGAAAACTCAGGTAAGCTTCCTGAGTTTCCTGCTGTGCTAGTCAACACAGCACCAGATTTAACATGTCGTGAGTAGCTGGCAAACCTGGCTGGCTGGCAAATTGGTACGAGTTAGGAAGTCTGCTATTTCAAAGTATCAGAAAATAGCCAGCTTGATTTGACAAAGTGTGACCCAGAGGCTGAGGATATGGTCAATGTCTTCTGCTATAGAGATGAGGGTGAAGGAAGCAAGAAGAAAGCAATTATGGCATCATCACAATTATAGCCCACAGGCTGACCCAGGATGGCAAATGTTCCCCAGTGGACATGAGTAATGAAGTGTTATGGTTTTCTCTTTAACCAACTAACTGCATTTGAATGCTATTAGTTGGTGGATGGAATTGTATACATATTTTACTATCTCCTGAATTTTCTAGCATGAAAGTAAAAGTTAAAAAATTATCTTCTAAAGTATAGCATGTAAATAGGCTTAATAATTCAGTAAAAGCTAGTTGTCTTTGCCTTCCCAACTAGAAAGGGGAATGGGGAGGGTGTAGAGGAAGTAATTCGCCACAAGTACCTTGGTAGAGATACTGAGTCTAGAAAGAAAAAGAAAACCAGGACTCCATTTTAAGATTCTCTGCCCTTAAGGAGCAGCTAGGTGGTGCAGTAGTGGATAGAGCACCGGCCCTGGAGTCAGGAGGACCTAAGTTCAAATCAGACCTCAGACACTTGACACTTGCTAGCATGTGACCCTGGTTAGGTCACTTAACCCCATTGCCTAACCACCCCCTTCAAAAATCTCTGCCTTATATATAAAATCTACCAGGTAGTTAGTAAAGGTAAAATAAAATCAAGATTGATTTGCTATTAATTCCTGGTGACTTATATAAATCCAAGTGCCAGAGAAAGGAGGGTTCTAGCATTTGCCCTTAGAGGAGTTACACTCTCCCCCACCCTCTGGCCTGTATCACCACATATTCTTCATGCTTTTAAAATTATACAAAATGAAATGTACTTATCAGTTTATGTGAAGAGACAATCAGCATTAAAAAAGAAACACATAAAACATAAGCAGAGAACAGATTGCAAATGTTTGCTTGATACAGCAAACAGATAGGTAAAGTGGGGAGGGGAGTTAGTGAAATTACCTTTACTGGGCTTCTTCAAGGTTCCAGCAAATACAGTCAATGTTCATTTTTCATGCCGTACGAGCTTCTACGCTTAGTTCACAATCCCAAGTACAGCATCCTCGTAGCTTTCTGGCACCTCTGGCTTCATCTCCTCCTCCTTCTCGGTCCCTCTCCAACTATGTCAGGCTGTGTAATCCCTCCACAGTATCATTTTATTGGTTAGGAAGCTGAACAAAACCTCTTTCTGGCCTTGGGAATGAGTGAATAAAATGCGTATTTGTACACTTACAATGTGCATACCACTGTGCTAAGTGCTGAATGTAAAAATAGGAAAGTAAGACAGTCCTCGCTCTTCTGGAGCTAACATTTTAATGGAGAAGACAACACATATGAAAGGTTTCAGCTGCAAGCCAGATGGGAAGGTCCCATGGTCCTTAAGTTTCAGTGGAAAAGCAAATGGTAATACATCTTGTTTAATGCCATTTCTACCAGAGAAATCACATCAGTTTCTGATGTAGATTGGTGAAAGAACGGGAATAAAAAAGGGGGCAAACTCCTGGAGAACACAGGGTAGAATAAGTTCAAGGGTGAATGTAGAAGGGTTTGCCTTGGCAAGAGGAAAGGCCTCCTCTTCATGTGAGATAGAGGAAGGAAGACAGTGGAGGAAGGCATCTGACTTATGTGAGATGAAGAAGAAGGGACAATAGAGAAGTCTAAGCAAATGGCTTCAGTTTCTTTCTGTGAAGTGTAAGGCAAGGACCTGAGTGAGAAGGAGGGAGAGGGGTGCCAGGGAAGGCTTGAGGAGAAGTAAAAAGATTTGGAGAAGCCATTGTGAGGATGTGAATAGTAAATTAATTGGGGAAATGTAAAAGGATTGCCTTGTTCCCGTAAGGTTTCGGTTAAGTTTACATAGCACAAATTTCCAGTGGACCCAATCAGCAGGGTTGCTTGAGTTTTCTAGTTCCATTCAGTAGCAAGTGAACTATAGTGAAGGCAGCAGATAATACAAGTGAATCCAAAGTTAGGACATGCATCTGGCAGTAGTCACTTTCTCCTCTGATAAGAGTGTAGTTACACGGACTAGCTGAGAAGGCAAAACAGGAGAAAACTGTATAGGCCAGCTCTTCTCACCACTCCCCCTTCCCCAAACGGGTCCACAAAGACTTATAAAAACACTTGACCAAATCCTGATTGCAAAATCCAAGGATAAATCACAGTGAGTCATGTTTCTAGGTAAGTTAGGCAACTGGGAGATAAAGGTCTCCAGACACTGGGAACCAGGTCTATTTAGGATGGCATTGCATGTAGTGGAGACTCTGAAATGGCATCTGGAACCATGTACTAAAGCAAGAAGAGTTTACAGATCCAGCATGAAGAGAATCAACACTGTGCAGGTAGCAGGAACAGGTGCCAATTGGCAGTTCTGGTGTTCCTTCCCCAGACCTAGGGCACAGTTCTAGTGTGGACTGAAGAGAGGACTTGCATCTAAGGATGGTGGACCAGGGCAGGCTGTGCTCTTAGCAAGCAGTAGCTGTGTGACTAACCCCAGTATAGGGTTTAGGATCCAGCAATGAGTGCAAAATGAAACCTGCAGCTGAATAACCAAGGCAGGGAGATCAGAGCCATGGGAGTCTGCAGGTACATCTCTCTGAACCTGCCGAGCCTTGTAGCTGACTGGAGCTCCAACAAGGAGCAAGCTCACAGTTGTATGTGAGTGCAGCTCCAGAGCTTGTGAAGCTCAAACCAGGAGGGTAGCAATCAGCCTTTGCTTGCAGGTTCCTAGCCTGAGCTATTCCTGAGATCTTTGAATAACACTGCCCCAAGAAAGTAATAGTAGATCCAAGAGAATACAAAACAGGATCAAACTAGGCCCAGATATTCCCTCCAGAAGTACACAGAGTCTAACGTGAATATCTAACGTGAATTTGAGAAGCAAGAATAATAAGCAAATAAGAATCCTAACATAAAGAAATATTATTAAGATAGGGATGCCCAAGACACAAACCCGAAAGAAGAAAATTACTTCCAAATGCCTACAAGCAAAGACTCAAAGAAAACCACAGATTGGACATAAGTTCAACCTGGAAGAGATAAAGCAAGAATTTTTAAAAAGAGATCTTAAAGTAAAAAAGTATTCATAGAGAGGAGATAATAATAGTAGCTGCTAATATTTGCACATCATTTGCTATATGCTAAGAACTGTGTTAAATACTTTACAATTACTATCTCAATAGTTCATGCTGAAGATCAACCCTTTGGGCGTAGGAACGGGAGAGAGCCTTCATAGAAAGTTGCTGTGGCTGAAAAATTCATCACCCTACAAACGAATGTGTCTCCTTCAAACTAGTTGGGCCAGTGGTTGGATGAAAGCCCTACTGCCCCTGGCTGGGCGTGGCTTAAAGCCTTTCCAACTTGATGAGCCATCTGCCAGAGTTCGCCTTCTTTTGTGAACCCAGGGTTACCTCCAGGCATCAGATTAGGAGTTAAGTGGATGGATGGAAGAGAATTCATTCTGAAGAAGAGCTTTAGAAATGGAAACCACAGTAAAACCTTTAGGGTATAGCTCAGAACTCCTGTCAGACACCAGAGATTTCATCTGATATTAGTGGAAGGGATTTAATTTTGTAGGAGAATCTGCATAAAGAGTTGTCTGTTATTTGATAAACACAGGAAATTGAAGATGGCAAATTTTGTCACCAGTTCTGACATTAGGTTAAACAAAGCCTTCTTGGTAGCAGTAGAGATATGTATAAGTCAGTGCAACAGATGTGCTGCACTGCAACAGTCCAATGTCGGGAAAATTAACCATATGATAGATGATATTAACAATAAGAACAATGAAGACCATATAATTACAATCAATAGATACAAAAAAGCCTTTTGGCAAGATATAAATCTCCATTCCTGTTTAAAACACTAGAAAACACAGGAATAGAGTAATGTAGTAAAGTAGTACCTAAGTAAACTAGCATTATGTGCAATAGGGAATAATAAGCTAGCAACTTTCTAATAGGATCAAAGGTAAAGTAAGGATGTCTATCACTGCCACTATTGTTTTATAAACTGTCAGAAATCTTAGGTATTATAATAAGAAAAAGAAATTGAAGGAATATGCACAGGCAAAAATGAAAAAAAATTATTGCTTTTTGTCGGTGACATGATAGCTCATTAAGAGAACTCTAGAGAGTCAACCAAAAAATTAAAGTTACTAAATTCAGCAAAGTTATAAGTTATAAAGTTTACATAAATAGCCTGCATTTCTGGTAGGAACAACATCCTAACTCCTCCCTTCCTGTGCCAATTAGGTTAGTTTTTTCTGAAAAGGTATTGAGATTATCCCTCAAGACTTGGTTGGCTCAGGAAACGAAAGGCCCAGACTGGTGACATCACTTCCTTATCACCTCTGTTCAAAGCAACTACAAGTTGCTCCAGGGGCACTCTAGCACTAGGCTGGTGGATCTTGGTGAGTAATTCAAGCAGCCGAGCTTCTCTAAGCTGAATCAACATGAGGTTACCCATTGTGATCCACCAGCCAGGCATTAGAACTCTGGCACTCCTCTTGGCCAATTTGTACTCAGACAATGAAGAAGGGGTGTTACCCATCTGAGCCTTTAGTCTCCCGAGCCCTCTTAAACTTGAAGATCTCAATACTTTTTATAGAAAAGCTAGCCTACCACAACTGCCCACAAATAGCAGAAGAGAAAGAGAGAAATTTCATCTAAATTACTTTAGAAGGTATAAAATACTTCGCACATTACCAGCCAAGACATGCACAGAACAATATGAATTCAGCCACAAAAACACTCAACACAAATGAAGACAGACCTAAAGAAGTAAAGAAGTATTAATCATTCATTAGGACAAGCCAGTCTTATAAAAGTGACAATACTACCTAAATTAATTTACTTATTCAGTGCCGTGCCAATCAAACTACCAAACAATAATGAAGACAATGTTGACAAGAGGTCAGCAATACCAAGAGAAATAATGAGAAACAAAACATAGGAAGGGAACCGAACAGTATCAGATACGAAACTATACTGTAAGCAGTAATCATCAAAATGACTTGATACTGATGACGAAATAGAGACATGAATCAACGGAACAGACATAGAGGAACAACACACAGAAACAAATAAGCATAGTAGCCTTGTGTTTGGTGTAAAATAGTGTGTGAAGTATAAAATAGATCATTTTTATTACATTAAGTTAGAAAGGATTTATACAAATAAAACAAATGTAGCCAAGATCAGAGGGAAAGCAGAAAATTGGGGGGGGGGGGGTTATAGACAGTTTCTCAGGTAAAGGTCTCATATGTTTTGGGAAATGGTTTTTGGTATTATGCGTTTGTGTATATTCTTGATTAAGCAAACTTAGAACATTGGAAAAGCTAGATATGATAAGCAATTATTGAATCACAATCTCAAGGAATATACTTATTTTTCAGCATCATACAAAATTTTTCTAAGAAACCATCATGTTCTCAGTATAAAGAACTCACCAGTATATAGCAAGAGACAAAAATGTTAAGTGAATCTTTTTCATAATGATTTTAAAATGTTAAAAAAAAAACTGGAGTAATTGGAGAAAGAATAATTCTAAACTATCCTATATAATAAGCCAAAGAAAACTAAGAACAGAAACAATGAACAATCATATCAAAACAGGGCCAATAGTGACAACATATTGTAAGGAAGATTGGTAAGAGAATTATGTCTTTAAATAAATAGGAAGTACTAGCCAATGTTCCATGCAGAAATTTCATAGAGGTTAGCTTTCAGAGTTAAGAGTCTCGATAGGTCGGAGTTAAGAGTGGATGATAAGAAACAAATTATACTCATGGCAGAATTTAAACTGAGTGATTATAGAACTTGGAAGGAATAATTTTGAGAGATGTGTATTTATAACTATCAGGGGAAGCAACAACTGTGTGCTAAATAGAAATTCTTAAATTGTTTTGAACTCGGCTTAAATTCAGTTGAGTCAGTATGAAATAGCGTAGTGAGGGGCAGCTAGGTGGCATAGTGGATAGAGCACTGGCCCTGAAGTCAGGAGGACCTGAGTTCAAATCCAGCCTCAAACCAAACACTTGACACTAGCTGTGTGACCCTGGGCAAGTCACTTAACCTCAACTGCGAAAGAAAGAAAGAAAGAAAGAAAGAAAGAAAGAAAGAAAGAAAGAAAGAAAGAAAGAAAGAAAGAAAGAAAGAAAGAAAGAAAGAAAAGAGAAAAGGAAAGAAAGAAAAGAAAAGAAAAGAAAAGAAAAGAAAAGAAAAGAAAAGAAAAGAAAGAAAAGAAAGAAAAGAAAAGAAAAGAAAAGAAAAGAAAAGAAAAGAAAAGGAAAAAGAAATAGCATAGTGATAGACAGCTAGCCTAAGAGTAAGCGGAACCTGAGTCTGAGCCTTGCCTCTGACATGTAACCCTGGCGAGTCAGTTAACCTCTTAGTGCCCCCAGGAGTGAGTGTTCATCTACATTCCTCTCCAATGGAGCTAGTGCTCATCTACATTTCTCACTGGGAATACAAATGAAATCACAGTCCAACCAAAAAACCAATATGAGAATTGGAATAGGAATTCACCATATTCATTTTCATCAAATTAAGTATGCTTGGATACTTCTTTATTAATTAATAAAATTACTTGTTTCTAATCAGTAAGGCACCTACATGGTAGGTGGATAGGACATAGAACTTGGAATCAGGAAGACCCTAGTTCAAATCTTGCCTCAAACATTTACTCTGGCCAAGTCACTGAACCTCTCTGTTCCTTAGTTTCCTTATCTGTAAAATGGGGGAAATTATAACACTTTCTTCCCAGGGTTATAAGGACAAAGTAAGAAAAACTTAAGGTGCTATTCCTATTATCAGCTATAAGTCAAACGAATTATTTTCAGGATTAAAAGTAGCTCTTGAGAACTGACATTGTGCTATATTTTCTAAACTACTGGCTCTTATTTAAAGAGTCACTACCTACCAACAATATCTTAGAGCAAAACTGAATGTAATCTGGTTGAACTAAAACAATGCTGCCCAGAGCTATGCATAAAACTTCCTACTGCATGTATTAATCATCATGTGACTTTTCTTTGTTGAGAAAGATCTCACATAGAGTTTTCAAGATACCAAAATGAAAATAACTTAATTCCATACATCTGGAAAAGTATTTTTGGCTAATCAGTAGCCCCGCTTTTTTTGTTCTTCATCCTGCTAAATAATTTGAGTAAGTTGTGTTTTAAAGCTATGACAGCCTCCATTTTCGATGTTTCTGGCAGCCTTTTCTGGATTGCTGGCTTCAGAAGGCCTTGTGAAATACTCCCTACCCCACCCCTCCACCCCAAATGGTGGAGTCATCTATTTGCTGATTCTTGACACCACTTGCTAGAGACTAAAACTGCTGTTGGTTCCTTCCTGTTCTTTCTGGGAAGGCCAATCTGAAGGAATCAAATAAAAAGTATCTGTTGGTTTAAAAAAAAAGGTTTATGGTTAGGGTTAACTCAGAACTCCCTTCCTATAAACATGCTCATATCACTATATATGAAACATTTAACCTCAATATTTTAATATTGAGTTATTATATTATGTTATGTTGTGTTGTGTTGTGTTACATTATGTTATGTTATACTAAGTTATATTTGTATTATATTATACTGAGTTATATTTAAAGCATATACAATTTGTTAACAATGTAATCAATAACAACACAAAGACATAAATAATCATTTACAATGTTCTAGCTTTGAGAAAGCTCTCAGCTAGAATTACTTCCCAGCATCACAGATGACTTCTTCTGGAAACACTTCCTCTATTCAGTTCATGAAGGATATGCCTCTTCTCAAGAATTTTTGTCATCTTCGCTAAACAAAGGTCAAAAGAGTTCCATCTAGAAAGAAATCCTTTCTACCTTCTTTTCTCTGTCTTCTGCTTTTCTCAAACCATCACTATCAATAGTCTCTCCAAATTGACAGTTTGTTGCTATTTCCACAATATTACATTTGACTCATTAGCCTACAGCAATTATATCTTCTATAGGAAAAAAATTTTGAAACAAGTGTTACATAAACAAAGGATCAAATTTGTCAGAGACTAAGTTTCGGTACTCTCTGCTCCTCCCTAAAGAGAGGTTTCAGATACCTTTAAGGTTAAAAAAAAACACTTTCTAAAACAATCCTTTGACACAGAGGATACAAGTGCAATAATTCTCATTTTTCAGAAAGGGAAACTGAATCTAGGAGAGGTAAAGTACTAGTTCTTTTACATACAGAAAGTCTGTGATTCAGATTCAAACATGTTTCTTCTGACTCATCCAGTGTTCTTTCTGCTGTAATTTGTTGCTTCTCTTCCAACATGACCAAAATAAGGACGTCTAAAAACTCTCTAGAAACAAGAAGCTTGACTTTTAAAGTTTTCTTTTTCCTTAATATGAACTTAATAGAAGTCACTGAACATGAACATTTCCATTTACAAAAGAACAGAAAAAGAGACTGTATGAAACTGTGAATCTCTTCCATACAACTTGGGTTTTTTTTAAGTGTATATTAAATTGAACACAGTAGTACCCACACTACTATGTTTGTTTATGACCCCTTCTGAACTTTCTTCTACTTATCTTCAATGGGTTTTGAAATGTTTCATTGTTGCTCTTTTCTTTCTTTCTTTCTTTCTTTCTTTCTTTCTTTCTTTCTTTCTTTCTTTCTTTCTTTCTTTCTTTCTCTTTCTTTCTTCCTTCCTCCTTTTTTTCTTTTCTTTTCTTTTTTTTTCTTTTCTTTTCTTTTCTTTTCTTTTCTTTTCTTTTCTTTTCTTTTCTTTTCTTTCCTTTTCTGGCATCACTATTATCACACCTGCCCTCATAACAAGTAGAATCAAGCAAAAAAGTATACACATTGGAAATGTCTGAGAATGTATGTACCAATAGTCTATAATAGTCCAACTTCTCTGTCAAGAGGTCAAAGTATGCTTCATCATTAGTCTTCCCAAGTTGTGACTAGTCACTTGCATTGTTCTTAAGCCTTTCAATTGTTTTTCTGGACCGGTATAAATTGTTCTCCTGGTTCTTCTCATTTCTTTCTCAGTTCATCTCAGTCTTCAAAGTTTCTCTGAATCTATCCCCTACAGTGCAATAATATTTCATTATATTCATGCACTATAATTTTTCAGTCATTCCCCATTCCCACATTGTTTGCAGCCCTTTTCTACAAAAAAAAAAGTGTGCTATTTTATAAATATTTTTGTACATATGAATCCTTTCCCTCTATCTTGATCTCTTGTGTAGTGGTGGTATTGCAGGGTCAGAGAGTATGCACAATCTAGTGATTTATGGGCTAGAGTTCCAAATTGTTTTTCAGAATGGTTAAACCAATTCAGCTCCACCAACAGTGCATTAGTGCACAGGTTCTCCCACTTTTTTTCTTTAAGTAGGTTCAATGACAAATTTTTCAGGAGGTTTAGTGGTTGGGGGACAAGGAAATTCAATTTGGTTATTCTGGTGAACCCCTTAACAGTGATACAACTCAAATAGCTGCTATTTCCCAATTTATCCCCTGGGAATTTCAGGAATTAATACATGTCATTTATTCATAATGCAGTTACAAGACACATACTCTATGAAATAAGGATTTCCAATCCCATCATTTTCCACTGGTGAGTAATGGATGAGAAATGTATAATGTCATTATAAAATTAGCTCACCATCTGGTAAAAGCCCCTTGCACGAATACAGCAGCTGATCTACATTGAAATATTAAAGCAACATGGTCCAAAGCAGATTTGTTTCTCCAGGGATCTTTAGTTCATGCACGGTAGGAAGGTAATAAAGTCCGATTATTCTGAGCACAACTGAACAAGTCACATGAAAATTATCTCAGCTGTGGCAGTTCCAAAGCTAAGGTTTTTTTAAAAAAAACATACATTACTCACTGTAGATAAAACTAAATAAACTAATCAATCTCTAAGGAATTAAACATTCATCAAAAAGCTCTGGTAAAATGCTATCCATTTGTCATTATTCCAAGGGTAATATTTTAAAGCTGACATGCTGACAAGGTGGTCGAAATCTACAAAATTATCACATCTGAAAGGAAGAACAACTAACCTTTATGTTATGTGCTGCGGCCCATTTGTATATTGAGGACTTGTAATGTTATCATTTTCCCCTTTTAAAAAAGCTGTCTTTTGGAATAACTGCTATTGATACTTGCGATGCTTCCTTGCACATGACTAAAATTTCAGGAAAACGTAATCATGATTGAGAGGAAGCATATGTCTATACTCATAAGGCTTCTTACAGTGACTTCTAGTGACAACTTGAATTATGAGACAGATTATCGTTTGGGGCTGGGCCTGCCTCAGGCCATTCCCTTGGTAATTTGGGTTTAATATGGGAACAAAGTGAGAAATTTTCAGGTCATTCAACAGTTAACAAAAGGAAATCTAATTAACCTTCGCAGGAGAAGGATGTTCAACAAGCATAGGGCTTTGTGGTCACCTCAAAATGATTCAAATGGGAAAACTTTCTTGCCTGAGTTGCTCACCATTTTCTACTAGTCAAGCATCAGAGACAGCTCCAGGAATCGCTCCTGGGTGTTTTGCACTTTGGCAACTAGAAGGTGATGTCATTAGTCTGAGCCTTTAGTCCTCTGTGTGAACCAAGACTTGGAGACGGTCTTAATAACTTCTAAGGGAAAACTGGCTTAATTTGTGTGGAGGAGGTGACATGGAAGCACAGAAAAAGTATTAATTGAAATTGAACATGGATAAAATTGATCTCAGGATTACCAAGCCCTTCTTCACCCCCTTCCTACAATGTTTCTCCCTGTCTATTGGTTGATATCCTAAATTTTCTAGTTATGGATGTAGAGATGCCTACATCTTGCAAGAGACCGTCACAACTATTGTCCCCTCATATGTAGCATGGGGGTGTCATTCTGCAGATCAAATAGTAGTTTCTAGCCTTTTCTCCTCCTCTATTCTCTCTTTATTCTTCTTCAAGGGAATCTTTAATTCCTGCCAGGAGAAGAAGCAGGAGGCCAGGGCCAGAGGTCACTCTGTTCTCCTCAGAGGGAGGGATTACTGAGCTATAATTATACATATCTGCTCCTTTAAATATTGTTAGTCTAGAGAATGTAATCGGGTTCAATCTAACTTCTGATCACTGTTCAATACTAGTTCCACAATGAACACATATGGCACTTAGTCAAGAAAACCCATTTAGCCAAATCAGTAGCAAAAAAGAAATCAGAGAAAGTATACTTAGGTGAGTACAAATCCACCAATAACAGTGTGAAGGATCTCTCCCACTAAGAATGAGGTAACTCAGCTCAACCAAAAAAGAGTCCTGGATCTTACCCAGGGAAAAACTTCCTGCAGTCTCTAGAGTAACAAAGTGGGGAGAGTAGCATGATGGAGACTACCAGGTCCCTTCCTATCTTCCCAGTCTTTTCCTTGCAACCTGAGGTGGGATTGGCCTCCTCCATCTTCTCTCTTGAAATTGGAGCAAGATCCTAAATATGGGGCTTAAGATGTCTCAAGCCTTGAGGACAATTCAAAGAATGATGAAGCTGTCTGGAACTCTCCTGTTCTCACTAACTCCACCCCATCGCTCCCACAGGGCAGAGCATTCATCTCTATCAATGAGGAGAGATTTGGGGACTGATGATGCACAGATTTATTCGTTTTTTCTATTAAAATTCAAGGAGCATTATTACAAGGCAATTAGGAAAGAGACTCATTTGGGAAGAAATGTTGTAGCAGTAGAAAAGGATCCAGAAAGATGAAGCTAGGGGGAGCTTTAATTAAAAATAAATTTTGCTTCAGAACATTTCCTAATTCTGGCCATGTTATCATCAATATTGGGCCTAAATCTATAGAATATTCTTCCCGTAGTGTTTTCTGATACCTTGGCACAGCACAGATGTCACTCAGGGTCTCAAAGGCCATTCTAGCAGGATATAAGCTCTGGCCAATTATATGATTTTGAAAAACTTAGACTACTGGTTTCATGATGGACCATTTGTCTTTGATCCAAGGAAAGCATTCTGAGTCATACACTTATGATAATATTCTTTATTATGATCTACACAATTCTCACACAATTGCAACCTACTCACACTCACCATGCATCTCTCCATTGCCCTTTGGGTGGTTTGCCACTCAGTATCAGTAATCATAGGGTTGTCAAAAGAAGGTTTATATATATATATACACATATGTGTGTGTATTATATATATATATATATATATATGCATATATATACATATATATATATATACACATATGTGTGTGTGTATTATATATATATATATGCATATATATACATATATACACATATATATACATATATACATATGTATATATATATGTAAAACATCTTTCACAAAATCTTGTTTGGAATCTACAGGGCATTATTTTTTTTTAAATTTCCTTACAAGCCTCTAAGGTAAGTCATGCAATACTAAATTAGGAAATTGAGGTCTAAGGTACAAAAAAACATTTAGTCAGTCAGCAATCAATTATAAAGCAGGTCAGTTCTTTTGTTCTCAAAAAGGACCAAAATGACATCACTATGTTGGAGTCCAGGTACAGTGCATCCGACTGTGGCTGATGAGACCGATGTGAACTTAGAAGGCTTGGGCACAAATGGTCTGTATGAACATCTAGAGTAGAAATGTCTCTAAATTCGCACATCTCACATTTCTTTGAGCTACTGCAATTCTGTTTCATTCATAGAACACAGTGCCATGCCACGCTGGGCAGTCCTGTGCCAGTGTCTCCCATCACACAATCCATTCCAAAGTTCTTCAGAGAGACCTTGAAGATGTCCTTGTATTGCTACTTCTGACCTTGATGTAAATGTTTGCCTTGTGTAGGTTCTCCACAAAATAGCCTTTTAGGCAAACATACATTTGGCACTCAAACAACATGGCCAGCCCATCGGAGCTGTGCTCTCTGTGGTAGAGTTTGAATGCTTGGCAGTTCAAAGTCCTTGAAGCTCAGCATCTGTCTGGTTCCTTATCTTGCCAGGTGATCTGCAGAATCGTCCTAAAACAATTTAAATGAAAGTGATTCAGGTTCCTAGCATGGTGCTGGTAGACTGTCCAGGTTTCACAGGCATACAACAATGATGTCAGCACAACAGCTCTCTGGAACTTCTGTTTAGTAGGCAGTCTAATACCTCTTCTCTTACATACCTTCCTTCAGAGGAACACTGAGCTAGCTTTGGCAGTGAGTACGTCAACCTCATTATCTATGTGGACATCCTTGGAAAGCATACTGCCAACATAAGCGAACTTATCTAAAATGTTCAAAATTTCTCCATTTGCTGTAATAGATAATTCCACGTGTGGATGGTGTTCTGCTAGCTGATGGAGAGCCTGGGTTTTCTTGGTATTAATTGTTAGAACAAAATCAGCACAAGCAACAGAGAATTGATCCATACTTTGTTGCATCTCAGCTTCAGAGGTTGCATGAGCACACAATCATCTGCAAACAAAAAAATCATGTACCAACTCTCCCTCCACTTTGAAAATGAAATTTTAAATGCAGTAGTAGCATTCATAACTCTAATCCATTTTTATAAGGCATCCAAACCCCAACTCCATCTCTAAGGTTCCTGGGCTACAGATCAGGCAATCAATCATAACGCACGTATAGGAGTTTAAATTGGGTCTCAGACACTTACTAAATGGTGACCCTGGGCAAGTCACTCTATCTACTTCATTTTTCTCATCTGTAAAATGGGCATAATAATAGCGATTACCTCACAGAGCTGTTGTGAGCATCAAATGAAATAACATTTGTAAAGTGCTTTGGAACCTTGAAAGTTCTATATTATATAAATGCTAGCTAGTATAATTATTACGTACTAGACACTGTGCTAAGCACTGGAAGTTTGAAGAAAGGCAAAAATACAAACAATTCCTACCTTCAAGAAGCTTACTTTCTACTGAGGGAGAGAAACATAAAAAAACCACATATACACAAGATACAGAGAGAATAAATAGAAGGCAATCTCAGAGGAGAAGGCACAAGCATTTGTGGGGACTGGGAAAGACCTCCTGAAGAAGGTCAATCAATAAACAAGTGTGTATCAAGCATTTACTATGTGCTAAGCACTATGCTAAGTACTGAGGAAGCAAAGAAAAAGCAAAAACAGCCTCTCCCCTCAAGGAGCTTAAATTCTAATGGGGAAGCAACACATACACATACACATATATATACAAATAATAAAAACATGTTAAGATCAATCAATATTTATTAAGCAGCTACTATGCAAAGCAGCTAGGCACAGTAGATAGAGCACTGGGCCTGGAGTCAGGAAGACTCATCTTCATGAGTTCAAATCTGGCCTCAGACACTTCCTACCTGTGTGACCCTGGGCAAGTCACTTAACCCTGTTTGCCTCAATTTCCTCATCTGTAAAATGAGCTGGAAAAAGAAATGGCAAGTCACTCCAGTATCTTTACCAAAAACAACAACAACAAAAACCCAAATGAGGTCGCAAAGAGTTGAACAGGATTGAAAATGACTGAATGACAATAATAACGTGCCAGGCACTGTGCTAAGTGCATACAGTAGGTCATCATGGAGTCACTCTGGTTCTTGAAGGGCTAATTTTTTTTTCAATTAACTATTTTATTGAAAAGTTAATACTGAACAACAATACAACCATTCAGACAGTTTAATTTATTTCATTTTTCAAATTTTATTTTCATATTTAATTTATTTCAATGAATAAAATGTCATGACCTTTTTTTCATGTCTATTAACAAACCCCCACCCAACCATCCCTGCCCCTTGCTCTGAAAACCTCATGTAGATAGGTTCTACTATAACCAAACAGCACATTTACCTTACTTGAGAAGGCATGTCTGGTTCTGTGCCTTATCACCTTTAAGAGCTAATATTAAAGGAAACTGTAGATACTCAGAACTGTACCCCACCCTGACACTATGCCTCTCCCTGGGCTAAATCGCTTTCAGTTCCCTCTCTACCCTGTCTCATGCAGGACCCAAGGGAACAATGGAAACTCCATCTAGTTAATGATAAATGGGACCCCAGCTAAGAAAAACTATATAACTTGACCCTCTAGTAAGCCCACATTCCAGCATTCCTCCAAATCCAGAGTCCATACTGCCTGAGTGCTCCCAACTCTCCTTCTTGCACTGCCATCTAAATGTATCACTTTAATTGTCTTAATTGTGTTCGTACTCCACCTCTCCCTGCCATGAATGCTGTGCTGTGTAGTGCCTCTGCGCTGACATATTCCTTCACATCAAGGAACCAGGAGGGTGCTATTTCCTCTCTGGGGTGAGCACCGGGAATCAGGCTAGGGCTATCTTAGACATGAGCTAGAACCAGGTCTGTTAAGTAGGCTTCCTCAGCCATGTCTGGCCAGCTGGTGCTTGGTAGAAAGCAAGGGCCAAGGGATCAAAGCTGAACCATGTGACCCCCAGAGGGGGCTTCCTTAAGGAACAAAAGGGGACAGTGCAGGAAGGTAATCTCAGATGTGATGACACTAGCAGGGAACCAGGAAAAGGTCTCTTAGAGGAGTTGGTACTTAAGCTGAGTCTTAAAAGAAGGCTGGGATTCTAAGAGTTGGAAGTCGGGAAGGAGAGAATTCTCTCCAGTGTATACTCAGGGGTCAGAAATTAGAGTCCTGTATGAGGAAGAGCAAACAGGACTGTATGGGTGGATCTTAGAATGTGTGTGGAGGGGAGAAGAATATAAAAATATTAGACAGGTAGGAAGGGAGAAAATTGTGGAAAGCTTTAAATATTAAGCAAAGGATTTTATATTTGTTTCTGGAGGTAATAGGGAGTCCCTATAGTTTATTGAATGGAAAGAGTGGGGTGTTACATGATCAGGTCAACACTTTAGAAATTACTTTGTCAGCTGAGTAGAGGACAGACATGAGACAGAGAAGCTAATTAGAAGACTATTGCAGCAGTCCAGGAAAAAGATGATAAAGGTCTGGACAGGAGTAGTAGCTGTGGGAGTGGAAAGAAGGAGACATAAAAGATGTTAGGAAGGTAGAAGGAGTAACATTTGATGAGAGATTAGATTTGTAGAGTGAGCAAAAGATAAGAGTTGAGGATGGCACTGAAGATGGAATTTGGGTGACTAGAAAGATGATTGTGTCCTTAGACACAACAGGGAAATTCAGAAGAAGGAATGGCTTTGGGGGGAAAGATAATGAGTTCCACTTTAGATATAGTGAGTTTGAAATGCCCATGGGAAATCTATTTTAAAATGTTGGATAAACAGTGACATGAGAAGAGGAGAATGATAGCTGATGAGCATGATGAGAATGAGGGAGACTTGCATATGTTTGTAGATAGCAATGTCCTCAGTCCCAATGGCCTTCCCACTCTGGCAGTGCCTCTACCATCTCTTCCTCTGGTTGTGAGTTTGTCCTCATAACTGCCATTTTGAGGAAGCACCCACACTAACCGTGCTTAAATTCTTTTTTTAAAAATGTTTATTTTTTTCTGCACTGAAGAAATAAAATAAGCATTTCTATAACATAGTAGAATAGTAAAAAAAGATGATTGTACATGAAACTGCAAATCTATTACATACAACTTGCTATGCCTTTTAAATATATAATAAAGTTGTCATGTAACTTTCTTTTTTTTTCCTTTCTTCCTCCCACCCTGCACTAGAGATTGCCACCATCAGACATAAATATGTGTGTATACACATATATATGTATGTGTGTGTGTGTGTAAAATCATTCTACAAATACTTCTATTTATTACTTCTTTCTCTGGATACAGATAGCATTTTCCTCACAGGTCCTTTAGAGTTAATTTGTTATTTACAATGGTAAAAATGACTTAGTTGCTCAAAGTTGTTCTTAAAACAATATTGCTGTTCCTGTATGCAAGGTTCACTCGCTTCTGCTCATTTCATTCTTCATTATTTCATGCAAGTCTCTCCATGTTTTTCTAAGATCATTGAGTTCATCATTTCTTATAGCATAGTAGTATTCCATCACAATCATACACCACAATTTGTTCGGCCATTCCCCAATTGAAGGGCATCTCCACAGTTCCCAGTTCTTTGACACCACAAAAAGAGCTGATATAAATATTTTGGAACATACAGGTTCTTTACCTTTTTCCCTAACAATATTTGGAAACAGACCTAGTAATGGTATTGCTGGGTCAAAGGCAATTTAACAGCTCTTTCGACATAATTCCAGATTGTTCTCCAAAATGGCTGGATTAGTTCACAGTTCCAACAGTGAATTAGTGCTTGAATTCCAAACCTAGTTTGGCCCATGACTCCCTAGATTACTTATTGACCTTTCTTCCTGAGTGGTTATCTTGCCCTTTTCAGCTCCCTTTTGGGCAGAGACTGTCTTTTTTTTTTTATTTGTATTTATATTTCCAGCACTAAGGTCAGTGCCTGGCAGAGAATAAGATCTTAATTGATGTTTTATCTATTTTTCATCTCTCTCTATCTATCTATTTATCTAGGAATGAACCAGTTGAAAGAGCCAAATGAAGATGAGACAGAGAGTAGGGATATTTATAGGGTAATCTGTTGGAGAAGACAGAAAGTTCAAGTGTACATGTAGAGGGGTTGGCCTTGGCAAGCAAAAAGGCTACATCATCACTGGAGACTGGAGGGAAGGTTTGACATGAAGTGAAGGAGTGAAGTTACTGATCAATGTAATGATCATCCACAGTTCCAGAGGACTAAGGATGGAATATATTACCTACCTCTAGATAACAAGGTGAACTTGGAGTACAGAATGAAACATATATTTTTTAATACGGTCATCGCAGATTTTTTTTTGTTTGTATATACAAAAAGAAGTGTATAAGAGGTTTTATTTTTCTTTCATTCTAAATGGAGGTGGGGAGCTGAGGGTGGGAGGGAGAGAAAGGGGATTTTTGCTGATTGAAAAAAAATGCATAATTTTAAAAAAAATTCTTGACCCAAAATTGTCAGCTGCCTGGGCATTGGTGTGAAGGACTTCAGCCTCATCATTTAGTCAGAAAAACAAAGCTACTCCGGTTTCTCAGAAGAGCCAAATGAAATGAGGCTGTCACAATGAAATGTATATACAGACTTTATAGAGACACGGCCAAGGGGTAGGGGGGAGACAATTGTTGGATAACTCTTCAAAGGAGAACTTTAACTTTCCATTTACATATTGAACTGCCTGGAGTAGAAACATCTTCCTTATAGTATTCTTAATTAGATCACAGGAGCTTCTAAACTCAGTCATTTTCAGATTGTTAACCAGGATGCAAGAAGACCACTACAGAGGCAGCTAGATGGTGCAGTGGATAGAGCACTGGCCCTAAAGTCAGGAGTACCTGAGTTCAAATCCGGCCTCAGACCAAAACTTGACTCTTACTAGCTGTGTGACCCTGGGCAAGTTACTTAACCCCAATTGCCTAAAGAAAAAAGACCAACTACATTACTGAAGTACCCTTGAAGGGGTAGGGTACTCATGAGTTATTCATCTATCAAGAGATCAATTCATTTGATTCTTACTGGGATCTGCATTTGCACACTTGGAAATCCTTAATCCCTCTTAATGTACTGTCAGTGTCTACCAGATCTGATAACTGAATATAGGGTAGAGGAATCGAGCCAAGTCAGGGCACACAATTTGGGTTTGAATCTGTGCCAGTCACATCCCCTGTGATTCATATAAAGTTTATTTAAAGATAGGTATGGGTTGGTCGCACTGTATTGTCCATGCCTATTGTGGACATTGTCAAGCAGATTACTGTTCTATAGATAAATGCCTTATGGTTCAGGTAGGCATTTCCCGACATCTTCTTCTGGGTAGGTTAGCCTTGACCTTTGCACTTCTAAAGGGGGTAGACTTTGACGGACAAGCTCCCTTTTTCTGTCCTTTGAATTTGTGGATAGAAGTAAAGGATAAATCATGTGAGCCAGGGAACAAAGGAAGTTGAGGCAAAAAAGAGATGTTACTGCTAGAGAGGAGCATATGGTAGGATAATAAAGTCAGGCTTCTGGAGCTGAAGTGGCGTAGATAAATTATGCACAAGCCACATTGTGGAAGATTCTGCGTGACTGGAATCTGTTCTGGCTGCAGGCCTGGGCCAGTCTTCTCTTTCCTCCCTGATTTCATTTCCTTCTCTCTCTCTTGAGAGGGAAAGTGCCTATTTTCAAATCTGCTATTCCCTCCCACCTCCAGGTTGTAAGGGTGTTATTCCTCTATTTTTAAAGTTTGTTTACCTTTCTGTGTATAAAAGTTTGTTTTCTTTAGCTAGCACAGCACTAGGTGTCACTATGGGTTCTGCTCATCTTAGCAAGTCAGGCACCTGAGTTACCTGGCAAAACAATAGGTTAGCCTCATAGTCTGATGGGGCAGACTGAAGGGCCTAGGTTCATAGTAATTCTGACTTTGGGAGTATAGTTGCAAAACACATGAATGAAGTGGTATGCTGGGAAATATTTAACTGGTGCAGGGGGAAAAATATACACTAGACACACTTTTAATTTAATTATGTTAACATTTCTGAATCACATTCCTAAGTCCAGGCAATCAACAAAAGAGTAAATCAAGCCCAGATCTGTAGCATTGGCCAATTTCTGGGATGTAAATGCTCACACTAAAAATTTAATAATTAGCTGTCCCAAGCAGGTGTGGTTTGAGTCCAGCCCACCTTTGTATGAATGGCCCACGATTATGTCCCCTGAAACTCTCTACCAACTCTCTACCGGCCTTCCATCGGGATCTCAGCTTTGCATGAGGAAAAGTCACTATCTCTCCTCAGTTGCCCCCTCCAGCACCCTTATGCCACAAAGGAAAACAAAGAGACATATAAGTTGGGGTCAACCACAGGTGTTTAGCAGAAATAAGATCATGTCGTTCATACACAGTCTTTAACAGGATAAAAGAACACACTTAGAAACAAGTGCCAGTTGTACCCAGCTAATGAAAGGGAATTAGGTCTTCCACGTTCTTCACAACATACCTGCTTTTTCTCAGTGTGGACACCTGATCCAGTGACAAAGATTCAAAGCTTCCAGTCTTGATGGCATCATTCTGTTCAGTTCTTGTTGCCACCACTACTGCTGTCCCACCATGGCTGCCATGCATGACCATGGCAAAAGGAATGTCACCTCCCTCCTCTTAGACCATTTGATGTTTCTTTGACTCAGGAGATGAGTGAAAAACTCCAAAGCAGTTGGTCTACATGGTCTATGGTCTACAGACACCTCTAAGGGAGACTTTACACCAACAAATGTGAAAGTTGTTGATCAATGAATTGCTAAACCGTGTGTGCTATTACCTGAATGAAATATTAATTGAAACAATTGAGAATGGCCCAAGAGGAGAGATTTAAAACTTTTGTGTTGCACAGAGCACAGTTTCTGATTGGGAGCTCAGAGCTGGAAAAAAAAGGGTTTTTTGTTTCTTTTTTCCTATCAGCATGTAATGTGAGAGAGAACATGTCTGCCAGGGCCAATAGCCAAATGAGTTAGTTTCAGGGACGAGGTAACTAACTGGCTGGGCTGGAACAGAGGCAGGCACCTGCCATTACTGTGGCCTGGTTTGAAAAGAACCAATCATCTAGAGTAGGTACAAGGAGTGTCTAGAGAGAGTCACATTCCAAAGAAAGAAGTAGCCCAACTCACCAAAAGGTGTATGTGTTAGGATGTGGGGTTACATGGGGGAAATCAGAATGACTGAGAAACTTCCTGATTTGCTTACCAGTTCAGCCTAGAGCAAAACAGTTGCTACACATAAAATCATTTATAAAGCTGGACTGTGCATTGAGAAAAGAATGAGAGTTTCAGGGTGCAGGGTGTGGATAACTTCACAGTATAGAACGTGAAATAGTTTTCATGTGTCCCATACATGTTAAATTAAGTAGCATCAATTAAATTAAACATGTTAATGAGAAATGAATAAGATCTGTCATTTTTACTTTAAAAGTTCACTTATCGCAACTTAAATGAGCGTACAGACAGGTCATTAGGAGATTAAGCTATTTGGGGTGTTAAAAACTATTTGCTCAGTATGCCCATACCATTTATTTCAGACCCTATATATAATTCCAATTTCTTTAATCAGTCAACAAGAAAATCATGTAATAAAGTTTATTTCATGTAATAATTATAACATAAAAGAAAGTTAAAAATGAACAAGTATGTATCAGCAATATCTTAATGAAAGAGATTTGGCCTGTTAAGAAAAGTTAGGAAAAAAACCCGGAAAGAATGAATGTTGCCAAAACCACTTTTGTTCAGAAGTGATTCATTTGATGCATTTCATATTTTGACCAACACTCCTCTATATCACATAGACAAAATTTAATTGGATGAATTTTAAAACATCAAAGAGACAAATTACTGAGCTTTTTAAAAAAATGTGATTTTGAGGTAGTATAATAAAGGGTCTTCTCCTGAGTTATTTAAAAAAAAGTTTAAGGGTTTGCCTGAATTGTACTGTTCTGTTTCAATGAACAACAATCCATGTCCATAAACTTTCTTTCTTTCTTATTTGAACAGTATGGGATTATGGCTTGAAGGTAGGCAGAATCGACATCCCTATCCTCTTCCCCCCTCCCCAGTCTCCAACGGAGACTTTAATTCCTGCCAGTAGGGGAAGCAAGAAGATGGGACCAGAGTCTGGGTCCTCTGTTCTCCTTAGAGAGAGGGAATACCAGGCTAGAATTATATCTAGAGAGAGGGAATACCAGGCTAGAATTATATCTATCTGCTCCCTTAAATATTATTTATCTAGGATATGTGATTGTCAGGTTCAATGTAACTTCTGATTGCTGGCAATTCTGATCATTTTTTGGGATAAGCAGGACCCCAAATTTTATATCCAAGACTTGATTCCTTTCCCACCAAGTACCAGTTCTATAAACAACACGCTTAGCCAAGAAACCTATTCATTTAAATTAGTAGCAAAACAGAAGTTAGAGAAAGTACTCGTATGAGAATATATACCATACAATAGCAGTGTAAAGGAGCTCTTCCTGTTGGGAATAAGGTAACTCAGCTCAATCCAGAGAGTGTCCTAGACCTCATCCCAGGAGAAGGTCCTTGAAGTCTCTAGTGTAGCGATCGGGAGACAGGGTAATGATAAAGAATGCTAGTTCCCCTTATATCAGCTTCTTTCTAGAAGCCTTTTCTAAAGGAAACCTGAGGTGGGGTTGGGATCTTCCATCTTCTCTCTAAAATTGGAAGCCAGAAGCACCCAAAGCAACTGCAGAGTCCAAGGCCCAAAAAGACTTGAAGAAATCTAAAGAGATCCCAAGCACAAATCCAAGCAAATCTCTCCTTTCTCTTACTCTTGACAACTCTGCCCCACCCTCACACAGAGCAGAACATTGATCTCCACCAAATAATGAGAAAGCCCCATACCAATAAGCTTTGGAGCTGGGGTTACATTCCTCCCCTCGACCAAAACTCTTTGAAGTCCCTTGCAAAGATTAATTGGGGCAAGTAAAAAAATCTATACCTATACTGCACAGACACACGCATCAACACTTTTAAACAGAACATGAGATTTTCCTAGTGTCCCAGGTAACTTTAATATAATTAAAAGTAAAATAAACAAATACACATTTAAAATGCATTTACAATGCAAAAGTAGACATGACACTGTGTAAATTTCAATATCTTCCAAGAAGACTTTTCCTTCAGCAAACTAAAGTGAGGTAAACATTTTCCACCTTCACTCTCAAAGCAGGAAGCCAGAAGTGCCCAAAGCAATTGCAGTGGCTGAGGCCTAAAGAGACTTGAAGAAACCTGAATAGTGTCTCAAATATAAAGAGTGAGCCTTTCCTCTCTACCTCTCTTGACAACTCCTCTAGATTCCTCACACGGGCGCAGGACATTGCTCTTTACCAGTAAAGAGAGAGTCTAATATCAATGGGCTTTGGGACTGAGGTTACATATGATATGTGGGTCTTCAAGGAGCCTCCTTTGCTACCCATGGCCTTAATTAGTCTATAAACATAAACCTCTAAACTCAGATGTACATTATACTCAAAATAAAACTTTAATTCACTTTCTTATTATAAATATTTATCTAGTTCAATAGGAAAATTTCTAACTGTTCTAGCCTTCTGAGTTCTCCCATCATTTACAGGAGTCATTCTACTATGGCAGTGAAATACTGGTATTTTCCTATAGACAGAAGAAAAAAATGAATTCTTCAACTTTGACTGCATCCCTACCTGTCTGTCACCTAAAGGTTAACAATACCAGCATAATCAAAACAATTTTTCTCTCCATTCTGCATTCTAGACCAGGACCATAAACTGCTTCGTACTATTGTCCATTTCTTTGTTCTGCAGAAAAAGTTCCATTTTTGCTATGTGGAAAATTATTTCCTATTAAGAAAAATAATTCAAAGTTGCTCACTAAGCCCAATTTTAGGATCTTCCTGGGATGTTACAAAAATATTTGTGCCATGAGCATGTTCAGAAAGAAAACTTCCTGCAACTCCAGTTATAAGTTAGTATATACAGATAAATGTATTTATGCATTGCATTGATAATAGGCAGTCCAATTTTCTCAGTATCAGTAAGCTCAGGACCTTTAAAGTGCTTATAGCTCTTTCTATATCTTGTTCCCTACCTTATTTTTCTTTCCTCTCAATAAATTTCAAAAGATAAGATATACCAATGGTTGGCCATTCATATTTTTCCAGGAAACTATTTGAAATCACAGAGGCTTGAAGAAAAGCTAATCTTTACAAAGCAGCCTACATTTTCAGACTGTTCGTGACTATATTCAAGTTTTTAAATCTTTGATATTCATATCCTATTTTTAAAAAATTCTTCCTGAAATATGGCCTTTCCCAAACAAATGAGGCTTCTAGCAGTCTGCATAGTACAACATGAAAATTGAAGAGAGCAGTTGTATCCTCAGTGCCTGGCACATAAATGTGCACTTAATAAATGTTTATTGATTGATAAACACTTTAGTTTCCTTCCTCCTTTTACAATGACTTTATTAAAGTCATGTTGGAAAGGAGGGAAAAAAAAGAAATTCTACAATTCCCAGGAGGACTAAGTGAAGTACAATGTGGCATGAGGTATATTCCCTTTCTTCTCTAAATGTTGATGTTAGGTAAAATTACTAGCTTAATCTTCCCCTTTTTTCCTCTCTTACAGCCTTTGGGGTGTAAGTCCCCTGGCTGATTTGTCCTTAGGACGTGCTAGTTATGGGTCAGGCCATTGTGGGGGACCCATAGGTGAAGGCATCATGTGATCTTGGGTGAGTCATATTGTCCCTCTGGGATCCTGTTTGTTCACCTGTAAAATAAGAGGATTGGAAAGACAATCACTAATTTCTCTTTGAGGTCTAACCTATAATACTATGATTCTGTGATTCTACTGAATAGATGGAATACCTTCCTTTCCTAGAGCTGCAGACTAAAACAGAATTCCAGAATTTGGCCTCAGTACTTTGGTACTCCTCCTTCTCCCTCCTCCTTCTCCCCCCTCTCCTCCTTTTCCCCTTCCTCTTCTTTTGCCTTCTCCTTCTCTTCCTCCTCCTCCTTTTTCTCCTCCTCATTCTCATTCTCATTATTCTCCTCCTTCTTCCTCTTCCTCTTCTTCCTTACCTCCTCCTCTTTTTTCGCCTTCTCATTCTCATTCTGTTCTCTTCCTCCTCCTTCTTCTTCTTCTTCCTGCTTCTTCCCCTCCTCTTTCTTCTTCATCTTTGTCTTCATCTTCTTCATTGTCATCTTCTTTTTCTTCTTCTTCTTCCTCCTCTTCATTATTACTACATACTTATTATTATTTATCTTAATATTCCTACTCAAGATTTTTGTCCTAGATTTCTTTCACACTCTTATTAGTCTTTTTCTTTCCTAGTTAGCTACAGTGGTCAATTTAAGTCTTTTTTAGTCCCTACATGAATCAAAAGAAAGGCACCTATTTCTTTCTTCTACAACCAGACTTTCTACTTCCATTGCTTCCAATTCAGCTATTAAACCTGAGCTATTATCCATATTATGCATGTATTTTATTACCTCCTCTAGGTCCTCACAGAGCAGCTACTACCTCAAGGCTTGAGGGGGGTAAACTTGTGGGTAAACATTCATGACACAAACTCCCATTAGCGTTCTTACTAATAGCAATAAGCTAGTGGCACAATTAGGTCTTAGCAAAGACATTTGCTAAGATAGCATAGCAGCTACAAAACATTCTCTGATTAAAAAAAAAAAATACAACATCCATAGGAAGAGTGGAGCCAGACTTAGAGTACAGTGGTATTGAGGCACACCTGTAGGATACATAGGTCACAAAGGCCATAGGTCATAACTCCTAATACTCCAGGGCCATATAGTCTTTTATTTCTTTGTACAGTCTTCACATGCTTCCTGTTGCCCAAAGCACTTCCTCTCCTTCTGTCTCCATGTCTATAAGGAATGTATTGCTGTTCCTTCAATTGTGTGTCAAACTCAATTGAACTGGTGAAATCTCCAACTGCACAATGGGTTTTTCCTGCTCTGATGGACACTTGGGCCAATAGCCAATGGGGAGGAGAGGGAGGAGGAGAAAATTTAAAACTCAAAATCTTATGGAAGTAGGGTAGCTAGGTGGTGGGGTGGATAGAGCACTCACCCTGGAGTCAGGAGGACCTGAATTCAAATGCGGCCTCAGACACTTGACACTTACTAGCTGTGTGACCCTGGACAAGTCACTTAACCCCATTGCCTAGCCAAAAAAAAAAAACTTATGGAAGTGAATGTTGAAAACTAAAAATAAGTTACTTAATTATTTAAAAAAAAAGAGAGGGGGAGAGAGAGAGGGAGAGAGATACTTCTTTCTAAATGTACATAAGGAGACAGGGATAGGTGAAAATCTGGTAGAGGTGACAATGAAGATATGAAGTATTATGGGCAGAACTTGGTGAAACCCTGCCTAAAGGTGAATCCATGCTTTTTTTCTGGTACTACACTACCACACTTCTTGTTGCTTGTCCTTCATTCTCGCAGAGGAATGACATCAGGAGGATGATGTCTTGAAAGAAAGAAGGAAGGAAGGAAGGAAGAAGGAGGGAAGAAGCAATGCCACATGGGGAATCCTACCCTTACATGTGAGTGCTCTGCCCAAAAAAATATGCTTTATAGTCCCACAATTGACTGATTGAAAGGTATAGAGAAAACAAGACTTCTGTGTTTGTTGATTCCATAAAGTGCTTGATTTATTAAAGCAAAACAAAAAAAGTGCTCCCCATCGATGAGTCTGTTATGGTCAGACTCTGTATATGTTAAGGTCATGAAAGTTTCTTTGACAAATGCAAACACATCTACAACTTTGTTCAGTGACCTCTGATTACTAAAATCAAATATGGCATAAAACAAGAAGATAGGCTTGCTAAGGGTGTTTGCCACTATCACGGAACACATTTTGCTCTCACCCTGGTGTCATAGACTTCCTTTTCTGTTCTTCTAATATGCCCTGGGCTGAAAAAAAAATTGTTCACTGTGACTTTTTGTTGGTTACCTCACGCAGAATTCAGTGTGACACATTTTTAAGGCTGTTTTAGAGGGATGGGTTGAGAAAGCTGGGCAGAATTGCACAATATACTCTATTATCTTGGCTCCACCCCTAGATTATTTTTCTTGTTGTACTACTTGTGACCTTAACTCCCTTTGTAGGTGTTTTTCTGTATAACTTATTTTCTAGAAAAATATTCGATGGTCATTGTCTGTATTCAAAAGGAAAAATGAAATCTTTACGAGAAACTAGGAGTTATCTTTCAAGGGGCATTTCTTTTTGTTGTGCTCTACCTATTTGTTTATGTATATATTGTGTATTTATTTATTTGGCAAAGTGCTCCAGGAATGATAAGAGCACCTCTTCCCAACCTTCTTTTCTGGCTTGAATGGATACTAAGACTCAGGTCTATTTTTTTCCATAAATTATTGTTAATGTTCTTGAAGGCTTGGTTTATTTTAATTTCTCATTCATTATGTCTCCAGAGAAAGGTTGGCCTATAAATATGGACACAGGCCAGGAAGTCAAAAAGTTCTGAAGTTCTTCGTTCCATTCTTCTATTAACACTGCAAACCACCCAGTCCATCCACAGTGTCATGGCTTCTGAATATCCTTGCCTGTGAGGTGAGTAAAATGTATTTTTCCCCCAAGAGGGATCCTAAAAAATAATTGCTTAGTATCTATAGCATATATTTCTATGATGGAAATTCTACTTTCTAGTTGGCATAGTCTAAAGAAATGGAAAATACAGATGCCATTTCTAAGGTGTCTCTGATCCTCTGTTATTTCCAGCTTGACTTGTAGAATGAATGAATGAATGTCAATGTGCTAAGTGCTGGGAACACAAAAAAGGCAAAGTAGTCTCTACCCACGAGAGTCTTACATTTGAACAGGGGACATCAAAATGTAGAAGGCACTGGTGGCCAAGGAAGGGTATTTTAGTCAAAGAAGACAGATCAATTATTTTAGTTGCAGTCAGGTATAGAAGTGATCTTCATTTGAAAGTTCATACAACATTCCACATCTGTAGCATTCTTGACATCTTTTATTTAAAAAAATTAATAGAAATGTATTTTCTTTTCCCTTCTACTTTTAACATCATTGGTGGAAAAAGAAAAGGAGAGAAAAGACAAAAAAAAAAACCACAAATTTTTTGTAACAAATATGCATAGTCAAGGAAAAGACATTCTATAGAGGCATGAATTGAGAATTAGAATATAATAAAAGTTGAAGTGATTGTTTAAAACATATATATACATATATATACATATATATATATACATATAATTTGTTAATTTGCCCATTAGAATTATGAACCCTATTATTATAGGACAAATCCTATACTATTTCTTTTTTTAACTTTTTTTTTGAGTTCCAAATTCTCTCCTTCCCTCTAGTGTCTCCCCCATCCATTGAGAAGACAAGCAATTATGATAACATAATTATACATGACAAGTCATGTAAAACATATTTCCGTATTAACCATGTTGCAAAAAAAAGCAAGAAAAATAAAGAAAATGAAAAAATGCTTCAATATGCACTCAGAGTTCATCAGTTCTCTCTCTAAAGGTAGATAGCACTTTCCATCATGAATCCTTTGAAATTGTCATGAATTATTGTATTGCTCAGGATACCTAAGTCTTTCACAATTGATTATTGTTACGATACCCTTCTCGTTGTTTACTTCACTTCGCATCAGTTCATATAAGCATCCCCAGGGTTTTTCTTTCTGAAACCATCCTCTTAATAATTTCTTATAGCATAATAGTATTTGATAACAATCATATATGCCACAACTTATTCACCTTTCCCAATTGATGGATATTCCTTCAGTATGCAATTCTTCACCACCACAAAAAGAGATGCTATAAATATTTTTAACATATTTCTTTCTGTCATGTTTTTCCTTTTTCTTTGATCTATTTGGGAAACAGATGTAGCAGTGGTATTGTTGGGTTAAAAGGAATGTAGTTTTATAGCCCTTTAGGCTTAGTTCCAGATTGTTCTCTAGAATGGGCAGACCAGTTCACAGCTCCACCAACAGTTTATTAGTGTACCTATTTATTCCATATCCCCTCCAGCATTTGTCATTTTCCTTTGCTGTCATCTTAGTCCATCTGACAGTAGGAGGTGGTTCTTTGGAGTTTTGTTTTGTTTTTTAATTTGGATTTCTCTAATTATAGTGATTTAGAGCATTTTTTCCCCCATATGGTTACTTGATAGCTTTGATTTCTTCTGAAAACTACCTGTTCATATCCTCTGATCATTTATCAACTGGGGAATGACTCAAGTTGGTTCATTTCTTTATATATTTGAGAAATGAGATCTAGATCAAAGAAACTTGTTATAAAATCCTCCCCCCTCCCATTTCCTGTTTTCCTTCCAATTTTGGCTGCATTGGCTTTATTTGCACAAAAACTTCAATTTTATGTATGTAATCAAAATTATCAATTTGCCTCCTGTGATTCTCTCTAACTCTTATCTGGTCATAAAATCTTCCCTTATCCATAGATTTGACAGGTAATTTTTCCCATGCTCCCCTAATTTGCTTATGATATCACCCTTTATGTCTAAATCACATACCCATTTTGACCTTATCTTGGTATACAGTACGAGATGTTGGTTTATACCTAATTTCTGCCAGACTGCTTTCTAGTTTTCCAGGCAGATTTTATCAAATAGTAAGTTTTTGCCCCAAAAGCTTGGATCTTGGGTTTATCAAACACTTCATTACCGTAGTCATTTACCTCATCTATTGTGCACCTAATCTATTTCACTAATCAATTACTATTACTTATTATCTAGCACCAGATCATTTTGATTATCGCTTTATAGCATAGTTTTAAATCTGGTACTTCTCTTCATATTCTTGACCTCTTATTCTTCCAGATAAATTTTATTATTATTTTTCTAACTTTATAAAATGATTCTTTGGGAGTTTGATTTGTATGGTATTAAATAAGTAAATTAAGTTAGATAAAAATTGTCATTTTTATTATATCACCTTGGCCTACCTGTGAGTACTTAATATTTCTTCATTGTTTAGATCTGTCTTTGTGTTAAAAGTTTTTGTAATTGTGTTCATCTGCTTCTCTGTGTGTGTGTGTGTGTGTGTGTGTGTGTGTGCTGGCAGGTGGACTTCCAGTTATTTTATACTGTCTTTAGTTATTTTAAATAGAATTTCTCTTTCTCTTCCTTCTGGGTTTTGTTGGTAATATACAGAAATGCTGATGATTTATGTGAATTTATTTTGTTTCCTGCAACTTTGGTAAAGTCAATTTTTTCAATTTGTTTTTTAGTTGATTCTATAGAATCAACTTCTGTAAGTATACCATTATATCACTGGTAAAAGAGGATTACTTTCTTTCTTTGGTGCCTATTCATATTTCTTCTTTTTTTCCTTATGGCTATAGCTAGAATTTCTAGTACAATATTAAAGAATAATGGTGATAATGGACATTTTTGCTTCATTCCTGATTTTATTAGGAAGGCTAGAAGCCTTCTCCATTTCTCTCCATTATAGATAAAGCATGTTCTTCATTTTAATTAGATACTACTTATTATTTTAAGAAAAGCTCCATTTATTCTATGCTTTCTAGTGGGTTTTTCCCCCCACAGAAATGAGACTTTGTCTAAAGGTTTTTTGGGCATCTATTGATATAATCACATTATTTTGTTGTTTTTGTTATTTGCATGGTCAATTATGCTTACAGTTTTCCTAATATTGATCCAGTCCTGCATTCCTGGTATAAATTCCACCAGGTCATCCTATATGATTTTTGTGATATATTGCTATATTGCTATGATCTCTTGCTAGTCTTTTATTTAAAATTTTTGCATTAACATTCATTAGGAAAAATGAGTTGTAGTTCTCTTTTTCTGTTTTTGCTCTCCCTCCAAAAAAAAAACATTTTTCTCATAGAAGGAATTTGGTAGGACTTTTTCCTTACCTATTTTTTTTTCAGATATTTTATGTAGTACTAGTTCTTTAAATGTTTGGTAGAATTTTCTTATCCTGGGGATGTTTTCCCCAGGTCCAAAGGACCACGGGCTCCTGGAGACCCCGTGGTCCTGGGTATTTTTTTCTTAGAAAACTAATTTATAGCTTGTTCAATTTCTTTTTTTAAGACAGGGTTATTTAGGGGCAGCTAGGTGGCACAGTGGATAGAGCAACAGACCTGAACAGGAGGACCTGAGTACAAATCTGGCCTCAGACCAAATACTTGACACTTACTAGCTGTTGACCCTGGGCAAGTCACTTAACCCCAATTGCCTCCCCCCCCAAAAAAAAAAAGGCAGGGTTATTTAAACATTTTATTTCCTGTTTTGTTAATCTGGGCAAATTTATATTTTGGTAAATATTCATCCATTTCATTTAGATTGTCATTTTTATTTGCATGTAATTAGGCAAAATATCTCCTAATAAGTGCTCTACTTTCTTCTTCATTGAAGGTGCATTCAATCTTTTCATCTTTAATACTGGCAATTTGGTTTCCTTATATTTTAAATCAAATTAACCAATTGTTTACTTCAGACACTTGACACTTATTAGTTGTGTGACCCTGGGCAAATCACTTAATCCCATTGCCTAGCCAAAAAATAAAATAAAATAAAACCAGTGCCTAGTTTTATTTATGAGTTCAAAAGGTTTTTCTTTTTACTTTCAATTTTATTAATCTCTCCTTTAATTTTCAGGTTTCAAATTTGGTGTTTAATTAGGAATTTTATTTTGTTCTTTTTCTAGTTTTTTTTTTGTTTCATGCCCAATTTATTGACCTACTCTTTCTCTTTTTTACTAATATATGCATTAGAGATATGAATTCCTCCTAAATACTGCTTTGGCTGCACTCCACAAATTCTGATATGTTGTCTTGTTATCATTATCTTCAAGGAAGTTATTATTTCCATGATTTATTCTTTGACTCGTTCTTTAGGATTAGAATATCTAGTTTCCAGTTCATTTTTAAGCTATACTTTCAAGGCCATTGGATGTCATTTTTATTGCATTATGGTACAATAATATTTGTAGGGTACATTCACTATTTCTTCTGTTCTGCATTTGTTTGTGAGGTTTGAGTACCCTAATATGTGGTCAGTTTTCATGAAGGTGCCATGTACAGCTGAGAACACCCATTCAGTATCATCCAGAGGTCTTTCACTTCTAACTTTTCTAAAATTCTATCCATTTCTTTAACTTCTTTCTTAGTTATTTATGGTTAAATTTACCTAGTTCTGAAAGGGATAAATAGATATATCCTATTAATATAGTTTTACTATCTCCTATAATTTATTTAACACTTCCTTTAAGAATTTGGATGCTATGCCATTTTGTGCTTATATGCTTAGCATTGATATTACTTCATTGTCTATGGTATTTTTTTTGGCAAAATGTGATTTCCCTGACTATCTTTCTTAATTATTTGTGGTTTTGCTTTGTCTAAGATCACAGTTACTAAATTGTCCTGGACTAGAAAAATGTCTCACCCCAACTTGTTATTGGTTATACAGCCTTAGAATTCAATCTGATGTGTTGTTTTAAAGCAGTTTAGAAGGAAATGTTGGGATGTTGAAGCTTGAATGCTCCATTTACTCCATCATCTTGGTGCTGCCTCTCAATTCTATACTATTTCAAATGAGTATTTCTATAAATGCCTTTCTTAACTTTTTAGAGCCATGTTTCTTCTCTCTCTCTCTCTCTCTCTCTCTCTCTCTCTCTCTCTCTCTCTCTCTCTCTCTCTCTCTCTCTCTATCTATCTATCTATCTCTCTGTCTCTATCTACTATCTATCTATCTATCTATCTATCTATCTATCTATCTATCTATCTTCAGCTCTCACTCTTGACCTTGCTCTCACTCTCACTCTTACTCTCCTTCCTTAATCCTCTAAAAATATTCAGGGTGAACCTAGATTTAAGTGGTATTTAAGACAATATCCAAGGTACACAATCACTAGAACATATCTCTTTTTATTGATAATTTGGAGGTGAATTGAGGTGTAATGTGAAAAATAAATTGAACTCAAATTAGCACAAACCTGGGCTTTCAAAATATTAACTTAATCATGTGGTATATTTATATAAGAACAACCCTGCAAACTAAATTTTCATTAAACGCAATGCGTGAAATAAAATCAAAAGATTTCTCAATACAATAGAGAGACATATAATGATAAATTGTGACTAATTTTTTTATTTTAATTGCTTAATAACCTGCTTGGAACTTCAAACAAGGTTAATTTAAGTTTGCAGTCAATGTTGTTCTTCTAAAACATCAAGATAAGAGGTCATAAGCATTAAGATTTAACAATTTAATACATGTCAAAACCTCTCTTCTATTTGTGAGTTTTGGAATTATTCTATCACTTTAAAGAAATGGTGTTTAATTTAACTCTGAATTACATAGTATTACATATTACCTTATTGGAAATTTGTTCTTTCTGATTGATCTTTGGAAGTATCCATAATTTGACAAAGTATATTAGAGAAGAAAAAAGGGATACCCAACTTTATGAGCATGCTGAAAAACTTAGATCTCACCTTAATCCTATTTTAATGTAACCTGGTTCTTTTAGGAACACTTATTCTATATACTGTACATGAAATATTGTACATTAAAATAGCTCTACTATTTGCTGTACCTCTTGGAATTTGATTAATAAGTATGTCATATATACTATACTTATTAAGGATTAAGATTATATGGGAATGGAAATAGGAAACATGGTAATTGTTTTTTAATTCACTGGTTTCCCCTCAGCTTTTAAGTTATTTGTAATATCTTATACCCCTCTAGAGAATGGGGTCTTTATGCAATTATCTGATCATTCAATTAATCATTATCATCTCCTGTGTGATGGAATATTACACTGGACCAAAGTGGGGATTGTTGGCTATCTATTTAGAATGATAGTTTTGATTGTTATAGACTACATATAATTACTTATGGATTTTCAATTTTTGTATATTACTTTTTATTATAGTAACTTGATTTTGGATTATTGTTGAATCACTTGATGTTTATTTTGCCTTGTTGAAAGTTTTTTTATATTATAGTACACATTGTAAACTGATTGATGTACTCCAAAGATTCTAACTTGACCCACTTGCTAGCCATATAATGTTGAGCAATAGGTTAAAAAAATGAAGCAATAGACTATTTCTGCATATGATAAATGTTCAAATTGTTCTAAGATACTAATGTGTCAAGCAGGCTCTCATGCATAGAGCTTAGAATCTCTATTCTAAGTTATTGAAAACAAACATGAAAGTACATTAAAAATCTTGCCAGCTGGAGCTGCTGTGGCAGAGTGGATAGAGTACCAGCCCCAGAGTCAGGAGGACCTGAGTTCAAATTTGGCCTCAGACACTTGACACTTACTAGCTGTGTGACCCTGGGCAAGTCACTTAACTTCATTGCCTAGCAAAAAACAAACAAACAAAAAATCTCACCAGCTAACCCAACCACAAACAATCCTATTGAACAATAAGACTTTAAGTTTGGAGTCAAAAGATCCCACCTTAAAAGACTATAGACATTGAAATATAAGGGCAGAATGAATGTGTAGTTAATGTCTCCCCAGCACAAAGGGAAAATATTATAAATAGAGACATACATTTCCTAGGGCCTCAGAGACATTAAGCCATATTAGCAAACCTTAATAAATATCATTGCTGTCCTAGAAAAGCCACTATCACTTCTCTTTGAACTATTATTCATTTCCTGTGTATAATTTCATATCATTTTTAATGTAGTTGGAATCATTGATACATACTTTTAAATATATTAGGAATAGAATCTTATGTGTAATATGAATTATTATTAGGGATGTGTTTAAAACATATTGCTATATGTGTTATATTTATGTTATATATAATTATATAAAACTCTATAACTATAATACTAATATAAATATAACATATGACTATAACTATAATGTGTGTAATCACCAAAAGAACTATGCTAGGTGCTAAGGATGACATTAAAAAGGAAAAAATGGGGGGAAAAAAATCCAGTCTGTGTCCTTAAGGAGCTTGCATGCCACTGGTGACAAGCAACCTTAACCATTTAGGATGTGCTACCAAGTAAAGAAGGTGACCAGAGAAAACCAGTGAAAACAGATGGCCACCAAACGGAAAACCCAGAGAATGTTTCATGTTCATTCACTAAAGGAATGACAGAATGGAGGCTATGTCACTCACCAGATGGGGAAAAGTTCCTTTTTTTAAAACACAATATGAATATTTCCTAGACACAAGCACAATCATAAAATGTTACAAAATTGTGACGTTATCCATAAGAGGAATTAGGAATGAGATGTTAGATGGCCTGAGGCAAACCAAACCCACCTCATAACTAGAAAACCAACTGAAAACACAAGACCTATTGATGATGGCAAGAAAACTCACTACTAACAATTTAGAATATGGGCATATCTTATTTTATTAGAGTTCCAGGATACTGCATTTTTTACAAATTGAAGGTTTGTAGCAATCCTGCACTGAGTGAGTCGATCGAGCCATTTTTCAAAGATCACTTGCTCACGTTGTGTTTCTGTTTCACATTTTGGTAGTTGTCACAGTGTTTCAAACTTTTTTAATTATTACATCTGTTACGGTGATCTGTGATCAGTGATCTTTGACAGTTACTACTGTGATTGTTTTGGGGTGCCACTATGGGGTGCCCATGGAACACTGTGAACTTAATCAATAATCAATAATAATAACGTGTGTGCTTTGACTGCTCTACTGACCTCTCCTCAGCTTTCCTATTCCCTGAGATACAACAATATTGAAATTAGGCCAATTAGTTACCTACAATGGCCTCTAAGTATTCAAGTGAAAGGGAGAGTCAATTGATGTGGCAAACTTCATTATTGTCTTATTTTAAGAAATTGTCACAGCCAACCTTCAGCAACCACCTTCCTGAGCAGTCAGCAGCCATTAACATCAAGGTAAGACCCTCCACCAGCAAAAAGATTGCTGAAAGACAAAGACTTGCTGAAGGCTCAGATGATGGTTAGAATTTTTTAGCAATGAAGCATTTTTAAATTAAAGTATGTACATTTTTTAGATATAATACTATTGTACACTTGATAGACTACAGTATAGTGTAAACATGATTTTTGTATGCACTGGAAAACCAAAAAAATCATTTGACTCACTTTGTTGTGATATTCACTTTATTGCAATGGTCTGAAACCAAATCTTCAATATCTTGGAAGTATGCCTATACAAGTTAATAAAATTTTATCCCGTAAACTGTCGCGAGGCAAAGCAGAAAAAAGGGATAATAGAGAAATGTACTTTGAAGCAAGCTGGCCACTAAATACAACAAGCCATTTCCCACAGATATTTAGAGTTATACAGAAAACACAATTATGCTAGGTTCACAACTAGTATGCCACTGGCCTTGGGATCAATTTATCTTCCAGAGGATGGAAAAGAGACTCCCCGATATGCTGATCTATCAATGGCCATATACAGGGCTGGCAGGCTCTGAGACAGGATGGACACTGCCTTTTGAAGTTGACCTTGAGCAAGAATGGGAATAAAGGAAAGAAGGCAGACCATAGGAGTTAGAGGTGGCTTAACATGGAAATGGAGACATTCCGAAATGGACATGTCAAGAAAAGGAAAAGTGTATCCCTTTTTTTCTGTTCCTATGGTTCTCCTCTTTGAAGATTTTTCCATTTCTAATAGTTCTACATACACAAAATTAGCAACTTCAGTCCTTGGAGCAGGAATTAAGTGATCAGTTGGATAGTTTTTTTAGACTTAGGTTATCAGATAGGTCTGAGTGCACACATAGGGGCCTAAAGTACAGGCAAATCTAATAGAAAATGGGCAGAAGGATCAGACTGGGAACCAGGATGAGATGAATGATAACAGGGTTCAGAGTCCTACTCCAACGTCATGGTATAGAGGTAGAGGATCCAGATGAGATGAAGGCTATAATATTCACTACGAGTCTATCCTTGGTTCAATTGGTATAAAATGATCAAGACAGGAAGCAGAGATGTCCAGTTCCAATGTGCAATCACTGTGCAGAATGGTAGAGAAAAGGGTGGCAGGCGTTAGGGCACTGAAGTTCTTTTATCATGTTATATGTAGATCTTGTCTGGTGTTCTGACAGTGGATGACAATGCTGGTTGGTAGCAGGACCTGGGATTGACATCCTTACAGGAATTGAAGCTTGTGTTTTTCACTGATGGGCCTAGTTTTCCTGTTGGGAGTTATAATAGGAGTGCCAGGTGGTTGGGGCACTTCTGAACTGTTAGTAAGTAGACAATAGGTTTCATTAGCTCCTGACCATAGTTAGCATGGTCTGATCTGTTAGCTAGAGACCTGTCAGATGTCTAGAAACTCGTAAGATATTAGACTATGCTTTTCTGTTCACAATGTCCTCAGTGTATAATAGAGCTATAGGAGGCAAAGTCCAGTATCAGTTATTTCATTTATAAAAATTAAATTTGATCTTTTTACGTCCCCCAGAAAACTCAGGGGGCTGTAGTTAGTGAGAATGTTATTGAATCTGCAAATTTTCACAATTTCTCTTATAACTTGTTTGGTAAAGTGGGTTCCTCTGTCACTATCAAATAAAGGATTTTAAATCTGGAACTAAATTCCTTTAAAGTCATGGGGTTACTATAACAATATCTGCTTTCCACAAAGAAAACTCCACTCTATCCTAAATATTAGCAAAAAATTACAAATATGTATTCAAAATAGCAATTGACATTAGAAAAATCTACATATTTATAAAAGGTCCTCATGTTTGTTTCATCTTTGTAGGTTTCCCAATTTTTCTCAAACTTGGAACAGTTTAAGCGCTACTGTTGAGCTTATGAAAGGAACCTTAAAGCAACTGTCTTCTAATTGTTTCAGTTTTAATTCTCTACCGCCTTTCCCAAAAACACGATTTTGAGGGCAGGATGGGGAAAAGTTGTTCTGGAATCAGTATGGATCTTTTGGGTCCTCTAAATCAATTTCTAGACCAATATTTACCAAGATATTCCTTAATGGACTCCATAGTCCATATTAGCACCCTTGAGCATAAGGGATTACTTAAACTTTGGTAATACAATAATTAGTTGATTTTATAAGAAAATTATTTCACCTCTGTATTTCTATCATTGTTTAGGTATGCACTGTATAACTTAACAATAGGGCATCCACTGGTCAGAGGGACTATGAGAAGGAGAACAGGACATTTCTAGGAAAATACAGACATGTGCCAAATCAGAGAATGAAAACTGCCAACTGATCTCACACAAGGGAAATTGAAATAGTTTTCTCAGCCTTGTTTCATGCTAGGTGAAAGTCATAAAATAATTCAAAATAGCAAATGTATATAACTCATGACTCTACATTTTATGCAAGGAGTCTAAGAGACAGGCCCATGGCTTCACAAAGAGGCATTCAGAGAAAAGAAGTAAGATGATTGGGCTGGGGAATGGGGGAATACCTTAGAATGGTGCTGCCATTTTCTTCATATATTCTTGCCAACCTAAACATCTCAGCAATTATAAAAAGCAGATATGTTGATGATAACTATGAAATTTATCGAATTTCCATTGATATTTGGAAAGATTTCCTTCATCACACCAGTGTGATATAGCATAAAGAACACTGCGATCAGAGGACTTGGGTTTTGGCTCTGTTGTTCATCCCCTGTGTGGCTTTGAGCAAGTCACCTCTCCCTGGGCCTCATCTGTAAATTCAAGGTGTTGGACTACAGATTACAGAGATTCCTTCAAACCTTGAATTCTATGATCTTGAATTCCTTGAAAGCAGGAATTATCTTTTACCATTCTCCTTATCTCCAGGGCTTAGCATAATGCCTGGCACATAACTGCCTCTTAAAAAATGTTTATTGACTGAAAATAAATTCCAGGTTCTTAGCCTTCCTTTTTGGTCAGGGCACTGAAATCACAGGTCACAGCAGCATCTAGTGGAAATGGATGGTATCACAATTTAAGTAATACCAGAAAAAGAAGAAAAGAATTTGTAAGTACTCTAGTGTGTTTGGAACTGCTTAGAATTTGTCATTTAACTCATTAATACATCATAAGTGGGAGACATCCAATATCATGGTGTATTTTAGTTGGCTTTTGCGGTTTTTACATATATAACATAATTGAAAAATTATGGCAACTCTTTTTGAGGTATCTGTGTGTATCACTGAAACAAGTGTCAGTGATACTCAGAATAAGGCCTCATGTCCCACATGAATCAGTTTCAGATTACACACAGCTTCCATTTGATTTACATACCAATCTACACAATTTTATCCAAAATGAATGACAGTTGGATCAGAAAGAGAGGGCAAAAATGGAAAATTACAAGTAATCACCGTAGCTAGAAAACAAATTTTATGAAAAAATTTTCTTGAATACTTTATTCTCTCTTTTTTTTCCAAAATGGGTGAAGATTAATTAAAGAATTATTTGACACTGAATCATAGAAATGGCACAATTCCTAACCTTAAGCCAGTCAGTCAAGAAGCATTTATTAAACCTTAGTATCTTCCAGGCACAGTGTTAAGCACTAGGAATACAAAGAAAGGTAAAAACAATCCCCCCCCCCCTCAAGTTTACATTCTAAAATACTACCTTCAGGGCAGCTAGGTTGCCCAGTGGATAGAGCACTGGCCCTGGAATCAGGAGGATCTGAGTTCAAATCTAGTCTCAGACCAGACACTTGACACTTACTAGCTGTGTGACCCTGGGCAAGTCAGCTAACCCTAATTTCCTAGCAAAAAAATAAAATAAAATACTTCTATCAGATAGTATCAGTAGTAAAAGTACATTAGATCATAAATATTGAGATGAATTTGATATTCTACAGAAATCTGTTCTTACTCCAGTGGCATGAAATTGGAAAGAATTTGTATACTTTCTTATCATCAGTTAGGGCAAGAATTCCTATTAGGATCTTCTTCCACACACAAAGATGGTGTGCTTCAGTCATGGAGTTATCTAGAATCGTAAATCTAGAGTCGGAAGGAACCTCAAAACACATCTAATAAACCCCCTTATTTAGATGAGTCAGCTGAGGCCCAGGGACTTGCCCAAAGGAAAATAGAGCTTCAAAGGTGGGATTTTAGCCCACATCCTTTGTCATGACCAGGCCACTCATTTCCAATCAAGTCACCAAGCATTTATTAAGCGCTTACTATGAGCCAGGCACTATGGTAAGTACTGGGAACACAAATATAAGCAGAAAGACTGTCCCTGCCCTCAAGAAGCTTACTTTCTAACAGGAGAACACAGCACATAAAAGGAAACTGAAAGGTGGGGATAGGGTGGGATAATACTTCCAACAAGGAGTCCAGAAGCAGAATGAGTTTCCAGGGTGAAAAGGCTTCTATGAGGTGGGAGAGAAAATCATTAGTATAGCCTGGAGGAGGATAAAGACATGGTTGTCCTGAGCATCCTCCTTAAAATGGAAGTTCTGGGAGGAACCAGACAATCAGAAAGAGAGATGACAGGGGCAAAAGGTATTTCCAGTATGAGAAGTTTGGGTAGATGGGGCCTCTGGGGTGAAGAGGTTTCTATGGCAGAGGAGAGAAAGTTTAGAAAGTCAGGAGTACATTCTGGAGAAGGATTTCCTGATACATACACCTCATCTACTTGCTGAAAATCATTCACAACCAAAAGTTTCTGCTTGGTCTGACTGTCTTAAGGATTGGCCATTAAAAAGAAAGAGCTTCCCACTCTGGGCTTTAGATGGAAAGATAACTTCCACTCTCACTCTCTTCTGAAAGTATGGCTTAGGCTCTGCCAGCTCCCTCCTGGATGTCTCATGGTGGGAAAAAGAGATTTCTTATTCCTTCTCTTCCTCCTGTAGTCTAGTAACTGTTTGACCATGCCATGAAGGCATATATTTTAGTTAAGCCCGAAACTGGATCTCAAAGCTTTAGCATCCTCTTTTGCTTTGTATTTCTTTGTCTGAGCACAGGTGACTAAACATTGATCCTAAGATGGATATATGTATGCATGTGTCTATATGTATGTGTGTATATGTATATATGTATGTGTATATATCTATCTTTATCTCTATCTATGTATATTTATATATCTATATATAAATGTGCATGTATATATAGATTTATAAATACATATGCATATATATGTATATATACGGCTACCTAGTAGTAAACAACTAAAACAACTTCTTGGAGAAGATAACTTCTGAGAAGAGGATGAGATTGTCATGCCCTGACTGGCCATAAGATGTGGATCTTGATCCATATCCAGGGAAAGAACTATGGAGTCTGAATGCAGATGGAAGCGTACTATTTGCTCTGCTTTTCCTTTGTTGTTTTGTTTTATTGCTTCATTCTCGTGGTTCCTCCCATTAGTTCTAATTGTTCTTTACATCATGAGTAATGGGAAAATATGATTAATAGAAATGTATAAGTAAAACCTAAATCAGATTGCATGCCATCTTGGGGGAGGAGTGGCAGGGGGCAAAAATATAAAACTCAAAATCTTATGGAAGTGAATGTTGAAAACTAAAAATAAATAAATTATCAAGAAAAAAGAAGATGTGGATCTTGAGTGAGTTACTTGAGTAATACAGATCTTAAATAATGGTAGTTCCACAGTATTTGATTATCAACCCTCTGAAAAAGGGTATATATATAAAACTGATTATTGAATCATATCTTCAATTTCATTCATCTTAAGCACCACATTCTGCATGAAGCCTTTCCTGATTCCCAGTTGCTTCCTAAGCTACCTTTTATTTATTTTGTGTAGGTTTCAGCATAGACATATACGTGAGGCAGCCTAGCATAGTGGGAGGCTAATATCAAAGCTTACTTGGGATATAAATAGTTTTTGCAAGGCTATTAATTAGCTGTTTTACATTTGTCCCTCTGTTGGTATTGTCTAATCAAGCAGTCAAGCTTGATTGTCCTGTGCTGGCCTTATTAATGCTTCCTCTGACATCAGCCACTGTAGCTCCAGGGACCTCAAAGCCACAAACGCACATAGGTCTTACAGAATTTCCTGACTTTTATGGACTCACAAGGCTACTACTCCCTGAACATGTATTTATTAAGATTAATAATTAGATGTACATGGGTGTGTCCACATTAGAACTTGGGCATATACTCCTGCAGCTAAACATGAGCAGCAGGAAACATTCAAGCAAGCAATATTATCAGTATTAAATAACATAAAGTTATTAATGTTATGTTATTTGTTATTCAAATAACATAAAGTCTCTCTGATCCAGCTTATTCCTGGTAACCCACTCCAAATGTTCTTTTAATCTGCTTATTTCATCCCGAGCCTTAGTTGTCCCATGTAGCCGTTTGATCCTAGAAATATTTTCCCTTGGAAATTCTGAAATAGGCCTCATTCCCAAGGCAGTTCTTTAGAGGTATTCCTCCTAGTAGATTCACTTCCCTGGCTTCAAGTTACTTGCCAAGGTTCACTAGAACTATCACTAGATAATGCTGCTAAAACCTGCTAGTGAATATAGTTTAGTAAGGCCTAACACAAGCTCTTAAATTTGGTCTTCCAGTAACTAGTTCACGTGGTAAAAACTAATTCAAATCCTGTACAGCTAACCTTATTAACAACAGAGCCATATGAGAAGAATATCAAATTCCTAACTCATAATTCACCTGAAAGTTCAGAGAATTTCAGTTTCTATATACCACTTACTCTTTCTATCTTTACTTGAACCTGACATGGATATAATGTTAAATCTCTCCTGCACAAATTTCCTTATACTCTGCTAATCAGTGGCAAAACTTTTACATTTCAAGATTCATTGTCTTTTCCAATTTCTGTTAGGTGACTTTGCTTCTAATTTATGTAAACAATTAAGTTCAGTTAAATCATTCACTGAAGAAAATACAATGGTGAGGTAAAAACATCCTCCTGAGATTAAATATTCACCTGATAAGATTTAAAGGCTGTAGACTGCAAATCATTTTTTTTCCCTTTAATTTAAGGCTCCCTTAGCATTCTCTAGGTGGTGAGATTACATTATACTAAAACCATCAATGAATTTATCACCCACCAACATGTAACTTTAGTTAAGGGAGGCTATAAACCATCTCCCCTTCCTACCGAAAGTTCACTAAGATATTTCAGCAATTACAAAAGCATTCAAACATTAACTTGGAAATTTACAATAAAGATATTACATTTCCAAAGTTGGTCTCTAATTAGTCTACAATGCCATAATTTCTCCTTTCTTTCTTCTCTGTCTTCATCTCTGCCACCTCAACTGGCCAGGGCTGAGAAGACCAAGAAGAGATTCTCTTGCAGTTCTTCCTGACTATTCTAAAACTTTATCTCCCATTGTTAAGTCTAATTAAAGGTGAATGAAAGTAAGTCACTGTTTATTGGGAAGGAGAATTTAGCATCAGAATTGTAATATATTGCAGGTAGCAAGGGGAGATGTTTTAGGTATGAAACCTCATTAATTAGCTTAAGTTCATGCAAGATTTTAATTTTTAAAATTAAAAAATGTTAAAATTAATTTAAAAAAAATTGTTTTAAGTCTCTTATGATGCAGATGGCTTAGAAGAATCTAATACCCAAAGAGAGCCATCAGTGTGATCTTCCTCACCTTTCTAAGCTCCCTAAACTTGCTCCAGTTTATTGCTCTCCCATCACTTTTCTTTGAAGAGTTAAGGAAGTATATAGTGCCAGGAGTCAAGGACTAGGAACCTAGCTTCTCACATGTATAAGGAGGTGGGATTTTCTAATTATCAAAGCCCATATAGATGTCAAAGCCAATTGTTGGGCAGCCTGTTTTTCAAATTAAGATCAAAATTTTTGATCCTTACTACTGCTCAAATGTGCTAATAAGCACATTTTGACTTGATTGGGCCAATCTCAGCCCAGATGGGGTGCTAAAATCAAAGGATCCTTCTTGGGGCGAGGGATATCTGTTCCCTGAAGTTAATCCTGTCCAAACATTTTCACAGATAGATATTTTTAAAACTGGGTTTTAGATGATTTGGATTTCTGGAAGAGAATCTTTTCCAAATTAGCCAGGAGACACCCAATAGTGGTATCTTTAGAAGAATGGACTGACAAGATCCCATACTTTAGAGTAAAACGTTTTGCCAGGAATATTTGAACCAGAGTCTAAAAAGCCCCCAAAAAGAAACTTTTTTTTTTTTACCAAATCAGAAATCAATTCACTGAATCCTTCAAAATAAATCTTTATGTCACTCCAAAGTTTTGTTGTTGTTGGCAGCAACAACACTATAAAGTAGATAATTGAGACAGTAACTGGAAAAAATGATAACCCCAGATGATTTCTGACCTACCTCAACATGACACCGAGATATAGATGCCAGAAATGTATTTTTTACAACCAGAACTACCTAGAAGTCAATTTTAATATGAAGAGAAAGGGGATCTCTGATTAAACCACTGTAATGTTTTTAACCCGACCAAACAAAAACACTGAGACATTTTCAAAATGTTTAACAAACTTCAAGGAGCTACTTTATTCAAAATTTCAAATTCAAAATTCTTATTGTAGATCACTCAATGATCAACTTTGACCCCCCCCCCCAGGATCAGTCTTAACTCCCAGTGATCAACTCTGATCATCCAGCGATGAGCCCAGGACTCAGAGAAAATGGCCACAACACAGACAAATCTCTTTTTTATGTTCTTTCCCAGAAAAAATATTACACAAGGTATTGAGGCAAACGAAACATAAGGTGTGGAAAAAGAAATGCCTCATTCTGTCTGTTTAAAACCCAGAGTTTCTCAGCATAGTCCTCGGAGCAGCCACCTGAATCACAGAGTCATGCTCATCAGAACACCTGGGAAGCTACCAGACTAAGTATCCCCCAAATTTCAACAGACTGATTATTCAAATGCAAGAGACCTGGCTGACCCCTGGTAGCTGTTCTCTTGTTCCTAATTGTGCACTTTGTTCATGACCTTTGCCTTCCCCATGGTCATATCCTCCCTCATTTGCCTTGAAATCTACTCCCTGCTTCCACACCCTCCCACTCTTCTAGGTATCAGAAGAGCCCTAATTCCCCTTCTCTTAATACACGATAAGTGGTCTCTTTAAGCACCAAATCCCTGCAGATTCCTGCAGACCATTGGAAAGTCCTCATCTCTGGGGCAGCTAGGTGGCACCGTGGATAGAGCACCTATCCTAGAGTAAGGAGGACTGGAATACAACTATGACCTCAGACACTTACTAGCTATGTGACTCTGGGCAAGTCACTTAACTCTGATTGCCTCACCAAAAAAAAAAAGTTCTCTCCTTTTATATCTATCTCTCTTCGCACATGGAAGTATTCATCCCACGACTGAAAATGATGTCAGGGCCTCCTGCATACTCTGGGTCCAGTGTTTCTGGAAAATATGGCAACTCAAAAAGACATATTCAGAGTACCCCTTAACAGTCCTTAATTACCATCTAGGCCAACCCTCTCATTTCACAGGTGAGCAAACTGAGGCCCAGAAATGTTAAGTAATTTGCCCCATAAATACTAAAAGCAAAACAGGTTTTGACCTCAGGTCCTCAGCTTCCAAATCCAGCACTCTTTGTACTGCATCATGCTAAATATTCAAAACGTGATGGGAAACTGTGTACTCATTTCATACATAATAATCCAGATTTTCTTTTTTTTGTTATTGTTCTTTGAGACTGAGTCTCACTGTCTCTTGAACGTTGAAGTTCAAGGTGCAAGTTCTTGAAGTTCAGCAGCCACTCACAGGCCTGAGCCCCATACTTATAAGCATGGTAGTTTTGACCTGCTCTATTTCTTTTTGTTTGTTTGTTTGTTTTTTAGGCAGTTGGGGTTAAGTGACTTGCCCATGGTCACACAGCTAGTGTCAAGTGTTCCATCTGCAGCCAGATTTGAACTCAGGTCCTCCTGATTTCAGGGCCGGTGCTCTATCCACTGCTCCACCTAGCTGCTCCAAACTGCTCTATTTCTGACCTTGGCTGGTTCTTCTCTTCTTAGACAGCCTGGTGAACTCTTCACCCCTCCCCCACCCTCACCTTGTGGCTCACCATATTGGTACCAGGCTTATCATAACTCCTGAGATCAAATGACTCGTCAACACCAAACCTAGACACAATCCAGATTTTCTGAAGCAAAGGCTTAGAGAGGGCACTGTTTGGCATTCCGCATTTAATCAGTCGATCGACGAGTATTTACTAAGGACCTACTCTGTACCAGGTGCTGCCATAGGTACTGAAACAATCCCTGCATGCATGAAGATTACATTCTAAAGGGGAAGACAATGAGAATATAGTGAAAGAAAAGAAAGGGAATAAATCCAGATTAAATACAAGGTAGTTTGGGCATAAGGGGATCAGGAAAATCTTCTTGTAGACGGTGGTACTTGAGCGGTATCTTGAAGGAAGGAAGGTATTCTATGAGGCACAGGTGAGGAGGATATCCATTTCAGGCATGGCACAGAGACAGTAGACAGTATACTGTTATGTGTTGTATGTGTTGCGTGTGAGGAACCAAGGGAAGGCCAGTTTGGCTGAACAGCAGAGTGGAAGATGGGGACTAATATACAATAAGCCTGGAGAAATTGGTTGGCTGAAGTGCCTTAAAAAGTAAAGAGAGAAGCTTATATTTTTTATCCTAAAGGCAGTAGGGAGTCACTGGAATTTATTGAGTGACATAATTAGGTCTGCACTTAAGAAAAATCACTGGCAGCTGTGGAGAAGATGGGCTGACATGGGAAAGACTTGAATCAAGGAGACCAATTAGGAGGCTGAGGCAATGATTTAGGTGAGAAGTGACGAGATCTGAACTAAGGTAATAGCTGTGTGAATTGAGAGGATAAGTAGAATCTTAAACAAATATGGAAAAAGGGAGATTTCCTTTTGATCTAAGTTGTACGTCATTCTGCTTTATTTGTTGTGAATTTAGGGACTGATGTTAAGGAAAAAAAGCTTCCTTTTCTTTCTTTTCCTTTTTTTGTAGGATAGTCCTTTTGTTAGAGTTTGTGAAAGGGAATGATTCAAGTATTCCTCTAAGGAAGGAAGGAAGAAAGGAAGGAAAGAAAGAAAGAAGAAAATAAGCATTTAGTGTCTACTATGTGCCAGTCACCTCATCCAGTGCCCTAATTTTAAAAGAAACTTGCCGCAAGGTCAAACATGTTACAAATAATAAGTCTAGGACCTTCTAAGTCTAGATCTATTTTCATTCAACTATACTAGATACTATTACCAAATGAAAAATGCCCTATGGTCAAAATTTATGTCAAGAACCTTAGAGTTCATCCGCTTTTACACCTTCCTTTTATAGATGAGAAAACTGAGGCCCAAAGAGATTGGTCAAATAAATAATATGACTGAGTTTCAAACCCAGGACTTCTGCTGCCATAGTCTGTGCTCTCTGCACTCCCCTAGCATAACTATTCTTGAAGAAAAAAAAATAACTGAAATGACTTCTGTTTTACAAAGGACATCAATGAGCCAGAGAATGCCCAGAGGAGGATAGCCAGGCTGGTAACAGACCTTGATTTCATGTCATCAGGATCACTTGAAAGAACTGGGTGTGTACAGCATGGAGATGAAAAGTCTTAGGGGGAACATGGTAGCTCTGTTCAAATATTTGAAGGGCTCTCATGTAGAAGGATTAGATTTATTTTGTTTGGTCCCAGAGAGAACAGTGAATGGACAACTGCAAAGAGACAAATTTAGGCTTTATATAAGGAAATAAATTCTTTACAATTAGACCAGTCTAAAAAGTGGAATGGGAGGTGATGGCTTTCTTCTCACTGGAGGTTTTCAATCAAGTTATTATTAAGCACCTGCTATGCAAGAGGCCCTGTGCTAGGTGCTGGAGATACAAAGACAGAAAATAAATACTTCCTGACCTCAAGAAGCTTACATTCTATCAGTATAGATAGCATTTGTAAGCATGCAGAATAAATACATAAATACAAGACAATTTAAGATGAAAAGATACCTTTTGTGGGAGCTAGGGAATCAGGAAAGCCCCTACACAGAAGCTGCTGCCTGAGCAGAATTTTGAAGTAAACTGCGCGTCCTAATAGGAAGATGTGAGAAGGAAGTACATTATTAGGCACGAGGGAAGGCACAGAGACAGGAAATGGACCAGGGGAACAAAAATTTAAAGGCCAGTTTGTCTGGACTACAGAGGCTGGGTGACCACTTGTCAGCTATTTTAGTCATTCCTTTCAGATGTGGACTGGACCAGATTAGGTCCTTTTCTCCAGCAAAATTCTGGGACTCTGTGACTTAGTCTTCATAAATTGCAATTTGCATTTGTCTCCCTAAATTAGATGGCAAATGGATAAGATGCTATTTTGACTTGAATCAGAAACTAGCAAATTTTATTACACTTGTGGAGTGGGCGCCTTGGTGATTGCATGTCTTGTCTAGTCTACCTCCCTAACATCTCAAGCATACCTCTTCTCTACTCATCACACATCCCCTACCCTAGTTCAGACCCTCATCACTTCTATCACAACAGCCTGCTAAATCTGGCTTCCAATCTTTTCTCTCTCATCCTCCATACAGCTGCCGAGTTGACTTCCTAAAACACAGGTCTGATTATGTGTTCTGGGCTGAGCCTTACTCAGAGCAGTCCCCTGGTCTGATATGCCATATTCCATCCCTTAGCTCTGGGTATGTTCTCTGGCTGTCCCCCACGCCTGGACATCTCTCCCTTCTTCACTCCACCTGCTGACTTCCTTGGTTTCCTTTCAGTCCCAGCTAAAACCCAGCCTCTCTTAATTCTGGTGCCTCCCCTCTGTTATTTCCCATTTGTCCTCTGCATAGCTTGTTTGGTATATATTGCCTGCGTGTTGTCACCCCCAATAAGCTGCAAGCTTCTTGAGGACAGAAACTGCCTTTTCCTTCTTTCTGTATACCCAATACTTAGCACAGTGCCTGGTACTTGTTGTTCAGTCATTGTCTGATTCTTCGTGAACTCCATTAGTAGGCACTTGATATATGTTGATTTATTGATTAGTATTTTAGATTCAATATTGGAACAAGATGAGGCACTTCTTAACTTCAAAAGTTCACAAAAAGAGATTTATTTAGCTGTAGCAGGAGAAGAATATTCAACAAAGATGAGCATTGAGGACAACTCAAGTTGATTCAGCTGAGCAAAACTCCCTTGCCATCAGAGAGCTGCTGGTGGTGTGGTGGATAGAGTGCTGGCCCTGGAGTCAGGAGAACTTGAGTTCAAACCCAGACTCATGGCTGCTTTGTAGTCAGGCAAGGAAGAAATGATGTCAACAGCATGAGCCAAGCCAAACAGGGGTTGTGGAAGGTCTAAATACCTAAATATCCTAGTTCTTTCCCATATACACATGAAGTTAGTTTTCCCTTAAAAGGTATTCAGAGGTTCCATAAGACTTGTTTGGCTCAAGGTACTAATGGCTCATGCTGTTGACATCACTTCTTCATTACCTGAATACAAATTTGTAAGGTAATTGGGAAAGAAACTCATCTGGGAAGGAATGCCACAGGAATAACATGGACAACAGAGGATTTATTTTGCTTGATATGCATATTTGATTTAGGCCTGATTTAGGTAGTTTAGGTTCAACATCAGAACAAAGTGAGAATCTTTAGGTCATTCAACAGTTAACAAAAAGAGATTTACTTGCCCATAGCAGAAGAAGAATAGTCAACAAAGATGGGCACTGCGGAGAGTAAAACTGATCATGTTCCTACCATATTCACTTCATTGGTGATAAGATCCTTAAGGTCTTCTAGATGACCTTCCCCCATTTTAAAGACTTTAGGGCTATTTCTGGTCAACCCTGACCTCAACACTAAAGGAAAAAATGAAAACTAAAACAGGAACATAGCAAAAACAAAACAAATAATATAACAGTTCCCTGAAGTAGTGACTGAGAATGGGAGGATCCCAGGAAGAAGCACATTCCAGGTCTAACTGGTCACATCCATGTGGTGAATGATGCCATATCTTTGGAGTTGACTGTGGGTCTTTCGATGTAAAAAGGTAACCATAATCAAGAACAACACCAGGAACACCAAGTCTACAGCAAAGATACTCCAGGTTTCATACCTCATCTCAGGTCAGGGAAAATTGACCTGCAGCAGCACTCACTTACGTGTTCTGTGGCACCTAAGCCAGGACTTCCCTCTCTTAGGAACCCACTGGGAGAAGAAGTAAGGCTGGGGAGGCAGTGAGGGGAATCCAGAATCTTTGCTCCATGAGAGGTCCCAAAAGTCTGTCCTTTTTCTATAGGGGTTGGTTAGGTGCTTTTCACCTCTTTATTTTTGCTAGGAAGAAAACCTCCTTCCAATAATGTCTTCCCCTTGGTCCTCCCTGAGGGAGAAGTCATACAGTGATCACCATGTGCTGGTAGCAATGTAAAAGGGGCAACTAAAATGTAATAAATGGTTAATTTTGTTGAATAAAATGTAAGGTAATTAAATTATTTTATAAATTATGTTATGAAAAGTGGAGAGCACAACCGATAAATACTCAGGGATATGAACAAACAATTCTCATAAGAACTACAGACTATTTAAAACCACATGAAAGAATGTTCCAAGTCATTTGTTGTGCATCCTTCTTCTTTCTCAAAGAGGACTAGTGACACCATGAGGACGCTATCTTGACTAGCCCATGAATTAGGTTTAAGTGAGGCAGGATGGGAATCAAAACAACTGTGAGGATTCATCTTTGTGATTCGAATCGATTTTCCTTGACAGGGTATCTCTTTTTTTCCTTGACTTCCTTGACTTCCTCCTCTCCTGAGACCTGAGTGGCACAGGTTCCTGGCAAAGGGGCATAAAAGGTCCAAGCTGTATTTAATCTGTGCCTTTCGGACTTGGCAGTTGCCTAAAACCATTTGAGTTGCCCTTCTCTTCCCTTCTTTCCCCTCTTCTCCATTCCCTTCTCTTTCCTTTTTCTCCTCTTCCCTCCTCTTCCTAGACATCCAAACAAATGGCATGTCTCCTCTGCTATTTCATTTTTTCCCTTAAATTCAATTTTAATTTTATTTTCAGCTCTGAACTCTCACATTCTCATCTTCCCTTCCTCCCACTGGGACAGGAAAAAAAACCCCTCAAAAACCATTACAAGCATGTATTGAAAAGCCAAAAAAAAAAAAGAAAAGAAAAGAAAAAGAAAAGCCTGCATTAATCATGCACAAAAGAAAAAAAAAGCCTCAGTCTGCACTCTGAATCTATTACCTCTCTATCTGGAAGTGAGTAACATGTTTCATCATGAGATCTCTTGAAATGTGGCTGATATTTCCAGGTCTCTCTAAAACCATCCCCTTCATCATTTCTTACACCACAGTGTCACTCCGTCACATTCTATTTAGCTGTTTCCCAAACTGATCTGCATATCCTTCCAATCCTTTGCCACCACGAAAAGAACTGTTATTAATATTTTTGTACATGTAGGACCTATTTCCTCTTTCTTTGATCTTTCTGGAGTATAGAACTAGTAGCAGCATTTCTGGGTCAAAGGGTATGCACAGTTTAATAGCTTTTTGGGCACAGTTCCAAGTTGCTTTACAGAATGGTTTCACCAGATTACAGCTCCAACAACAGTGTGTTAATGCATCTCTTTTCCCACAGGCCCCTCCAGTATTTGTCATTTTCCTTTTTTGTCAACTTTGCCAATCTGTTGGGTATAGGCCTCAGAGCTGTTTTAATTTGCATTTTGCTAATTACTAGTGATTTAGAGCATTTTTTTCATATGGCCACTGATGGCTTAGATTTCTTCCTCTGAAAACTGTCTCTTTGTATCTTTCTAGAGGAAGCTTTCCCTAACACCTCTTAATTCCAGTGCTTTCCCTCTTTTAACAATTTTCTATTTATCCTATATTTGTATTGTTTGATATATATATATACAACATGTATATATAATATATATATATATATACATATATACACATATGTGTGTGTGTGTGTGTGTGTGTGTGTGTGTGTGTGTATAGACTTCCCCATTAGATTGTAAGTCGGTAGGGACTGTCTTTTGCCTCTTTTTGTATCCCCAGCACTTGAGCACAGTGCCTGGCATATAGTAGGTACTTAACAAATGTTTATTAAATTGAATCTAACCATTCTTCATTTGGGGATTGGGTCTTATAAATTTGTTTCTGTTGACTATATATCTTAGAAATGAAACTTTTATCAAAGATGCAAAGATTCCCCCCCCCCCAGTTGTCTTCTCTTCTACATTCAGCTACATTGGTTTTTTTAAGTTTTTATGTACTCAAAATTGTCCATTTAACCTCCTGAGTCTCTGTCTCTCTTCTGGCTGTTTCTTGTTTGGCCTTGAACCATAAATCTGACACATTATTTCTTCCATGCTTTTCTGATTTGTCTGCTCCTCTGATGCAACCCTTTATGTCTAAATCATGCACCAATTCAAGCTTATGTTGAAGGTGTATATTGTGAGATGTTGGTCCATACCTAGTTTTTGCCAGACTGCTTTAGGTGGTGTTGTTTTCCTGCTTTGCTGCTGCAGCGAACACTTGAAAAGGCCTGCAGCCCACTGAGCCTGAGCCCTAAGAACTTTATTGATCCTTAAAGATCAGGAGTACCTGTTTCACTTTAGCCATTATTTACAGTGGTTTCTGTATCTGCATTCCTCTGATGACATTAGAGGCATAAGGGTCCTGTACCAAGACCCGAAACAGTCTCCAGTGTCGTTTCCATCATTCTCAGGATGCACAGCACCTATCCTCAATAGCCTCTGCATATGTTGCTCTACTCTTAGGGGGAACTCAATAGGTGTTTCTCCTTTGGATTGTATGGTATTGGAGACAAAACTAGCATAGGAGTCATCTGATCTGCCCAAACCAAGGCTTCAAGATTATTCTGCTGGTGGATATGGTTCATGTCTAAAGAAAATGCCAATTTTCAGCATATTGAATCGATGGTACCGTATTTCACTGCATAATCATCACACCATGTGCTTTTTTTTTTCAGTCTAAAAATCAGTTTACAACCTTTCATCACATAATTGTTACATGGTATAATTCTGTTTGTCATGCCACTTCAAAGGTAAGCAGAGCAGCAATGTATTCACCAGTGGCATATGAATGCACATTTATCTTTTGCGCATTGTGAACTGTGACCCTAGAATTCTTAGCACACATACACTGTCAGTATTCAATTTTAACGTATATTCCTGAGTATTCCAAGCATCCTAATCTTGCACCAAGTACAGTTTAGTAGTAAATGATTGTTAAGTAATACTGGCACAAATTAAAAAAAAACAGTTTCACATAATGGTCATGTCCACTTTTTTGCAAAAATTTTGGCATAAAAGCTGCAATGATTATGCAGTGAAATATGGTATGATCTTTGCCTTACTCATAGATGAAGTGTTTTTGGATTTAACTGTGAAGTTCAGTGTCTCTGTAGAAATGCCTCCCTTGCTTAGAGGGGATCCTACATCTTTTAGCAATTCCTCCTACCCAGAGGATCAACAAGTCTAAAATTTGACTGTTATTAATTCCTCAGGCATATCTCCATGGTCAAAATTCCCAGGCAGGATTAGAAAAACTTCCTGAATTGTCTCACCTGCTTTAACATCAGTAGCCTTAGCTGTATGCTTTTCCAATCCTTTCACTTTTCTGTCCAATATCCTTAAAATGGCCTCCTTCTTGAGGTATGGCTCTGTAGAGAGTATGATTTTCAGTTGCAAAAGCAAGCAATACCCCTCAGTTACCTTAGTTCTCACCTTTTGTAGAGATCTTTCCACATGTGCCAATATTAATACACAAATATTAATGCATATAATAAATGTACAGTACTGTAGCAACAATAGTCTATTGGCTTAACAAAGGCTCTGTTTTTCTTTTGTTAATGTGGAAAGGAGGGCCAAAGCTTTTTATTTAAAGCTTGACTTCCTTCCCACCAAATACCACATAAAGCAAGTAGCAAAAAACAAAATAACCACCACAACAAAAACCCATTAATCCAAGTGGATAGCAAAACCAGATCATTTTCAACTAGGAAAGGGGAGGAGAGAGAAGAATGGTGGGTATTTGCTGTTTGAAAGAAATTTTAATTTAAAAAGAAATATATTAAATTCAACAAGGAAAAAGGCAGGGACATGAAGCAGGGAGGGTGTGCTTTAAATTGTAGAACTGGAGAGGGAAAGCAAAACAACTGCAACTTTGAAAAGCAAATTAGGAAGGGGAGATTAAAAAGGGGATGAATTAAATGGGGGTGGGAGGAGTGGATTGAGAAACAGATTTTTACTCTCAGTAAAAGACAAATTCTGAAATGTACTCAGCCTTTGGTAGTGTTGAGGTCTAGAGGCATAAGGGTGCAGGGACCCCAAAATCATAACACGCAGGTCCTGTCCGAAAGAATTAGACCCAAGCCTTCTTTCAGCCAAATACAAGGTTTATTAAAGATGAGCCATGTAAGCTAGAATCTTAAGGAATCTGAACATTTATGATGCTCCTAAGGACAAGCGGACATGAGAAAGTCTCAGCCCCTAAATGGCGGCCAGGATGGATCTTATATACAGAAAGACTATGGGAGGGATCTAGGAGTGGTCAAGTGGTGGTGGTGGTGGTGGGGAGCTGTGAGAAGGGGTATCTTGATGGGAGTGGCCAGTTGTCTTAATGGGAGTGGCCAGTAAGCTGGGGTGACTGGAGGAGGAGTTTAGGGAGGATCTTGAAGCTGGGGTGATTGAGGAAGGGTCCTGGGAGAATCTCAATGGGAATGTCTGGGAGGTTGATTGGGCCATCAGAGAATAGACAGTGGAAGGCTAGGCTTAATTAGGGGAACAAAGAATTGGGATTTTGGGCCTAAGATAAGGAAAGGCCAGTGGAGTGGATTATAGCCTCTGTCAAGATTTCTTTGACCAAGTAAGTGAATTCAAGGGAAATTTCAGGGTTTTCTGGGGCCCATAGACAAATTGGACCCAAATTCTTTTTGGGATGAGGGGCAAAGGTCTCAGCTTTGGCCCATACCCCATCAGTAGGGCTGAATTTTTTTTTTTGCATTACCTAATTGCTTGAGGGGAGCCTCCTAAAAAAAAAGGGCCTTACCAGCTGTAAGAGAGTCATATCTGCGTAAATTGTTTGGTTTTTTTTTTAATGACAATGCAATTAAAGCAGAAGTCATTGGTATTATGATTGTATATGGACATAGGTAGCCCATGAGGGATCCTGACAGTGCAAGAAGGCAAACCAAGGCAGATCCCTAACAAATGTCCTGACAACGTATCTAAGTTTTGTTTCTTCACCTTTAATTTGATATTTGAGAGACTGACCCCAGTTTTGCCACATAGATTTGGCTGGGAGTCTTTGGTGTAAACCATTGGGATAGACATTTGAAAGGTCTGAGAACTGGGAGCATTTCAGAAATTGGGGATACCAATTGCATCTACCCCATTTAATTCGCCAAGGACAGGCAGGGGTGCTTTATTCTCTCAGCCTGTGCCTTTCTGTCTTTCTCTAGCTTCTACTGAGGGGCTCTTGAAGATAACAGAAGTCAGGCTCATTTCCCCAGTGACAGCAGAAACAGCTACTGCTTCCATGTGGGAAATAGAACATTTGAACAAAGTCTCTGGCTTTATTGCTTTTTGTGCTTCATTTGAGCAGTCAGGCAGCAGCAGTAGCAGCACCCACAGCATCCTGTCAAGCACAGGGAGGCTCTAGCAGGCCTATAGCAACCTTCTGCATGGGGCAAAGGGAGAAGGTGGGCGATGAGAGAGGGAAGGTCAGCCCTAGCAAGGCTGAGTCAGGCCCCAGGAGGCAGTTCAGTGATGCTGATGCCTGCCACAGTTCTGTCTCAGCCTAGGGCAGAGGAGCTGAGGTTCTGGGACAGAGCCACTCTGTCCCAGCACAGGGGGAAGCAAAGAATCATATCAGAGGGGGCAGCAGGTGGAACCATAGGTCCCAGTGGCAAGGGGGTATTTATTGTGTGGGGAAGGGTCTGTGTGTGGGACTTGCTTAAGTCTGTACTTTTGGAACATCACTTTGGTGGCTGAATGGAGGATGGATTGGAGTGAGGCGAGACCTGAGGCAGGCAGATGCAGCAGCATAACTGTAGGCCAGGGGTGGAGAACCTGCATCCTCAAGGCCACAGAGGGCCTTCTAGGTCCTTGGGTGTGGCCTTTTGACTGAGTCCAAGTTTTACAGAACAAATCCTTTTATTAAAAAAAAAAAACACATGGCCTTCTGGATCCTCAAGTGCAGCCCTTTGACTGAATCCTAACTTCACAGAACAAATCCTTTAGGGACTTGTTCTGTAAAACTTGGACTCAGTCAAAAGGCCACACCCAAGGACCTAGAAGGTCTCCTGTGGCTTTGAGGTTGCAGGTTCCCCACCCCTGGTGTAGGCTATTTACTCATGGAGTCATTATTAAGTGCAAGCTAAAAACTGTTTATGCAATTTTCTCTAAAACACCGTAGCTTTTGAAGTTTTAATTCAGGAGACAGACAGCCAGACAGGTAGAGAAAGACAGAGACACAGAGAGACAGAGACAGAAAGAGACGGAGAAACAGAGACACAGAGAGCATATATTGAATTGGCTCCATCCTTGTTTGGAAATCAACTCTTTTTGAGGGATAACACAATGAAATAGTGAGACAATTTCTTCTGCAAATGTTAGTTTGAAATTCTGTTAAGAGTGGTATGAGTTGACATTCATCCAGAAAGTTAATGTTGTTAGCCCATATAGCTGCCAAGGAAAATGAGAGATTGGCAGTTGTGTGGAGTTCTGTGAATGTCATTGCTTCCAGGTAAATGGTACCTATTCACCTCCTACCCTCTCAACCATCCTTTTCCAATGAAAGGAATGCTGAGTTCTGAGTAGTAGTAAATAGCATGGCCACTAGTATACAGGATAGGTTTCATCAGCAGAGCACCTATTGTGATAGGGAATGTCTAGGAGCAGCTAATGGTGTGTCTTTTTCTGAATAGGTATTCACAAGGCCTTCTGCTCTGTATGTTCTCACAAGCTCTTATAAGAACTCTCCTGAGGCAGGAAGGTCAGAGATCCAATTCAGAAGTAGGTGGACAAAATCCTTCCATCACTTTCAGAGTCTATTTCACTTCAGGAGAAAGAATGAAATTTGTTAAATTTTGCCAGAGTGAGTATCAGCCTTGGAGCAGCAAAAGTTAGATTTACACCGTTGACCTCTTTCCACTGCATTTCTTTCCCCCTGCACAGAGCACTGAGGCAGAGCTGTTCACTATGTGCTTTCCAGGGATGAGAAGAGAACTGTCCTTTCAATTATTATATTCCAGTGAAGAGAAGGCCCAATTTGATACTATACCATATATCTCTCTTAATAAGTATGGGAATCCTAACAAGAATTACATGGAAAATCTTACCTTTGTCAAAAATTTAAACAGTTGCCATTATGTTGCCAGAATGTGAGAAGAGAGAACTAAATTTTTTTAAAAAGGGAATTAGATTTCTTTTAGAGTTGCCAAATATAAGGGGGCAGCTAGGTGGGGTAGTAGCCAGAGCACTGGTCCTGGAGTCAGGAGGACTGGGTTCAAATGTGACCTCAGACACATAGCACTCACTAGCTGTGTGACTCTGGGCAACCCCAAGTGCCTTACCAAAAAACAAAACACAAACAAACAACAAAAAACAGAAAACAGAAACAGAGTGGCAAAACATTGATGCTCTGAAAAACTTGCAGAAATTCATTCTAAGATTTTCTCTTCTTTCTGGTACACTGCCATCAAATTATTTAATTCACTTGCTTTTTTGTTTCTCCTTTTTTCTCTTCATTTAGTAGTCTTGCACTGCCCTCCCCCTTAGAAAAAGCCAACCTAAAGAGTGACCTAATAATTTAGCTTCTCATCCTGGCTCAGCTTTCAATCTTGAAAAATTGAAACAGCAAGAGATTAATGTTTGGATGCTACGAGGTCTAGAGTTTTGCTCATTAGTTCTCGTTTGGGTTGCTGTGGTTAACATCATCATGTAGAAGGCTTTACAGGGGATATACTGTATATCCTCTAATCCTAATTCTAGCCTTTCCTTAGAGTGATTATAGCTTGTCCCCACATATTAGTTATCACTATCTGGAGAGACCTGAGAGGTAGCTATTATTATCCCCATTGTACAGATGAAAAAACAAGGCAGTGAGGTTAAGCAGCTTGCTCCAGGTAAAGCAGTGAAGGCTGGATTAGAACTAATTCAGGGATCCCTGGCAGACTTAGCTTTGGCAACTCTTTATTTGCCATCAGACAGAGCTGGAATAACGCAAATAATAGCTTTAGCACTGGAAGGATTTTTGAGGCTAGGGTAAACTGCCTCTCAGGGCTCTCAAGATAATAAATAATAATAAAAAGGTAAGTAAAAGTAAGAGGAACTGACTTTTTGTCCAATGACTTTAAAAAGCCTCTAGCTGAGGTTTTGTGGAATTTTTTAAAAATTCTGTAATGAACACCAATATGATTGTAAAGCACATGTCCTGCAGCAATTGTTGTTTGAAATAGCTACTTCAACATGTATTATAGAGAAAAATGCTTTCTACCTGGCAGAACCAAACGGCCTAAAATAATGATTGAATCATTTTTTGCCTTCTAAAAGGCCTGTTTGAAGGGCTTTTGAAAGACAGACACAGACTACACTAAAACCTGCCAGTTTTAAGATGTTCAGCATTTCTGAAACCAAATATTCTTCCTCTCAGCTGATTTTTACATACCATCCCCAAATTTCAAGTGCTTTTCTGTTCAGTGAGGAGCTGCCCATGCCACAGGCTTCTCACGCCAACAGAAACTAGAAAGTTTTCCAGCGTAAGGCATTTGTTTGGCTAACTCCTTTCTATTCCTGGCCCAGAATTTCCTGAGCCAGCACCCTCCTCCTGCTGCTTAGCCATGTAAAAAGGAAGAAGAGAGAAGAGCTCAGAAGGGCTACCTCCTCCCTTTAATGTGATTTAAGGATCTATTTTTCAGATTTCCAGTCCATTTCCAAAGGGACTTTGGGCAGAGTTTCTTGTGTGAAGAAAAGTCACCCAAAGGATTTGCTCAACCTAATCACTTTTACTTTCAAATAGGGTGAGGTAGGGGTGGGGGAGAGAAAGGGAGGAAGAGAGAAATCTCTAGCTTCCCTGGAACATAAAAGCCGGTATGCAGAATATGTTTCCATTGGCTGCTGTCTCTGAGCTCAGAATACCAGAAGCAGCTCCATTCCCAAAGATGACAGTCAACTGGACTGCACTTAAGTGAAAAATAAACATATGAAACCATATTTCCCATTCTATAGAACACTGTAGAAGTGTCTACTGTTTCTTTTGGGATTTAAACTAGATACATTCATCAGTTCATGAAAAGGAGGTGGGGTGGGTAGGGGAAATCTCATTGGCTGGTTTCTGGGAAATGCATAGAGCCAGGCAAAGGTAACAAATCTGTGTCACCCAATACTTTCCAAATTAAACAAATATCCTTGTCATTCCATACCTTTTGAAGACTAGGCAGGAAGTACTAAAATTATTTTCTCATTTTGCTTTTATAAGGGCCTTTATAATCTGAAAATGTGTTCACAAACCACCCCTAGCCTAAACCAACTTAAAAATAAGAAAACTCAGGCCTCCACTAAAGCTCTATTGATATGCCTCATCATGGTGTGGAGCTGAATCTAGGTTTGTGGGGGCGATCCAAGGCTTGTTTTGCCTGCTAAGGGTGTTCTCTGGCAGATCCTGTGAAACTGGAAAAATTTGCAATATATTATACATTTATCCCAATAGCAGCCTAACCTGAATTTGGAATTGTTCAATTCTAGAAGATCAGTCTCAGGTTTATGGATTTTTTTGGATATGGCAACTCATTAGGACCATCAACCAAGGACCAGAAGGATTGTGATCTGCATCAGTGGCATGAACACCCATATAGATGAAATATTGAAGTATTGATGTAAGAAAATACAATATTTTAATACCTCTAAAGATAGGCTAAATCATATTCATACCAGAAACTCACTGATAGTTTACAAATTAGCTCTAAGAGACAGTAACAAACCATCCTTCAAAAAGAGCCAGGGTACATAACAAAACAGGAAAATAAAAATGTTGGAGATGTGGGAAAATTGGAACACTAATGCATTGTTGGTGGAGTTGTGAAATGATCCAACCATTTTGGAGAATACTTTGGAACTATGCCCAAAGGGCTATAAAAATGTGTATCCCTTTGATCCAGCAATAGCACTTCTAGGGCTATATCCCAAAGAGATCATACAAATGGGAAAAGGACCCACATGTACAAAAATATTCACAGCAGCTCTTTTTGTGGTGGCAAAGAATTGAAAATTGAGAGGATGCCCATCAACTGGGGAATGGCTGAACAAGTTGTGGTATATGAATGTAATGAAATACTATTGTGCTGTAAGAAATGATTTCAGAAAAACCTGGAAAGACTTGTATGGTCTGATGCTGAGTGAAGTGAGCAGAAACAAGAGAATGTTGTACACAATAACAGCCATGTTGTGCATTGACTAATATTGATAGACTTAACCATTCTCAGCAATACAAGGATCTAAGACATTTCCAGAGGCCTCGTGATGGAAAATGCTGTCCACATCCAAAGAAAGAACTATGGAAATTGAATCGCTATCATTTTTTTTTCTCTTCTGTTGAGTTTTGTTTCCTCTTTCTAATGGTTCCTCCTATTGGTTTTAATTTTTACTTACAACTTCACTAATGTGAAAATATGTTTAATAGGAATGTACATGGATAGCCTATATGAGATTGTGCGCTGTCTTGGGGAGGGTGGTGGAGAGGAAGGGGGAGAAAAATTTTAAACTTTTTTTTTTAATTTAAAGCATATGGAAGTGATTGTTGATAAATCAAAATAAATTAATAAAATCCAAAAAAAGAGCCGGGGTACCAATATTATTTTCTAACTGCCTACTAAAGTGCTTGACTGGACTTATAAAGTCTTATATTAGTATGCAAATACATCTTGGTCAAGGCTAATAGAAAACACAACAGAAACACAAAGAGATTAAGTGACTTACCAATCATCACATTGCTAGTAAATTTCAGAGGCAGGATTTCAACTCAGGACTTTCTGACTCCAAATCCAGCATCCCATTTGCTATCTTATAGTGCCTCCCCAACTTTTGGGTTTTTTTGCAATTGGGGTTAAGTGACTTACCCAGGGTCACACAGCTAGTGTCAAGTGTTTGGTCTGAGGCTGGATTTGAACTCAGGTCCTCCTGCCTTCAGGGTCAGTGCTCTATCCACTGCACAACCTAGCTGCCCCCCTCCCTAACTTTCTAAAGATCTTCCAGATCTACAAATTATGAGACAGGTGATGTAATGGATAGACTCAAAGTCAAAAAAATATGAATCCAAATCTGGTCTCAAATACTTACTAGCTGTGTGATCAAAACAAACAACTAACCTCTTCATGCCTCAGTTTCCCTATCTATAAAATGTAAATAATTTTTTTAAAAAATCTACCTCCAAATCTTGTTGTAAGGATAAAGTGAAAGAACATTAGTAAAGCCCTTTGCAAACTTTAAATCACTATATAAATGCCAAAAGAGCTTTTGATTTGGATGAGAAAGCTTAAAGGGTCTTTCAAGAGTCTCATTTCCCTGTAAACCAAACTTTTCCTGAATGTAACCTTTCATACATAACTGAATAGCAGAGGGGGGGAAAAACAGGCAAAGAGAAAACAAACATAATTTGTTTTATTATTTAAGTGATTTGAGGCAGCATATTTCAGTATAAAAATGTTTGCCTGTGGTATCTGTGTAACTGCCTTTATACTGTGGCAGGTAAAAGATGAAATGATTGAGGAAACAAAGGTTCAAGCTTCTGAGCATATCAATTTATTAAGCAATGCATGCTGATTGCCTAACAAATTGGGACCAGGTTTTCCTCAGCTTTGGTACTGGACTCTGAATACAGTGGGCAACATATTTTTATGTATTTGAAAGCAACTAATCAAATAAGACCAATTAATTAAAAGAAAACAATTAACCAAGATACAAAATTAGGTAATCTGATTTCTGATTGGAAGAAAGATTAGGGATTTCCCAAGTTGGGAATGGATGAGCAAACAGGTGCAGTTTCCTGAAATCAGAAAAAGAGATGTCCCACTCCCTGCAAGTGTCTATATTCAATCAAAGGAACATGGGAATGCTAACTTATTAACCAGAAGGGCCAGTTTTCAGATAAGACAGATAAGCTGCTTGAGATGTATAATTGTGAGAAAACTCCTTGCATCAATCTTCAGATCTGACTAGGTTTCTGGTCAGCATAATGTAGGTCCTTAGTTAAGGGTCTCTAAGCAGCAAGTAGAGGTATCTTCTTAGCTATGCAGGGCTAGGTTCAAACAATGCAATAAAGCTTTCTCACAATTTCCACAATTAAAATTTTCTCACAAGGTAGAAATTGGACTAGATGTATAACTGAAAAGAAAGAGAAATGAGTTAGCTCCAGAATTGAGTCACAAGATGGAATCAGTGTGAATCACACAATTCCCAATACCATTTGCTGTTTTAATTCCCTCAATTCCCCCTTTTGATTCATGGGGGAGGGGCCAGCTCATTCCCACCAGGGATTACTAATCTATAAACCAAATTTATAAAGTTTTCTTATATTCCTAATCAGAATTGCTTAAGTTAGATTACAGATCAAACAACTTAGAGCGATCACAATAGACTAATTTTGACAGGGGAGATTTGTATGTCACCAAGGTAACCAAGAAAACTCAACAAATATAAAGACCATGAAATGAAAGGCCAAAGCAATATCATCATAAATAAATAATATCAAGCTCATATCCTAGTAATCCACTTCCAATGTCCATTTAATCATTTCATCTTGTCTTGAATCTCAGGTGTTCCATGCAGTTATCTGGCCCCTGGAGATATCTTCTCTTGGTCATTCTGGAATAAGCCACATTTTTAGGACAGCTCTGAAGGGGGGTCTGCTTCTCTGGTTCCAAGTCACTTGTGGAGATTTCCTAGGTTAACTCTGCTAATATCTGCCAGTAACAAGACAATACATTTGAGTAGAATCACTTAAATTTGGTTCTTCAAATATGAAACTTGAGAATTTCAGTTTTTACATACCACTCGGTGTTTTTATCTTTACCTAAACCCTGATACAAGAATCTTAAAAAAAAATTTGTCTTTGATACATTTAGCTTTTCTCAGCAATGCAAGGATCTAAGACATCTCCAAAAGTCTCATGATGGAAAATATTATCCACATCCAGAGAAAGAATTGTGGAGTTTGAATGCAGATTGAAGCATACTATTTGCTCTTTTTTTTTCCTTCTGTTTTGTTTTGTTTCTTCTTCTTTGTGGTTCCTCCTATTGGTTCTAATTCTTCTTTACAACATGACTAATGGGAAAATACGCTTAATAGGAATGTATACGTAGAGCCTATATCAGATGCCGTCTTGGGACAGAGGTGGAGAAGGAGGGGAAGAAACTCTAAAACTCAAAAGCTTACGGAAGTGAATGTTGAAAACTAAAAATAAATAATTTTTTTAAAGTTTGGATTAAATGATCTCTAAATTATTATCTAGTAATAAATTCCTCATAATTCAAAAAAAAGTCATAGGGTCTAACTCATAAAACAAACTCTTCTGTTTTTTAAAATTATCAGACACTTTAAAATGAGAAAATAATTTCACTTTCTTTACAATGTAAAATCCTCAATCCAGTTTTGAGAACTTATTACTAAAACACGCTCAAAGCCTGAATTTCCATGCTACATGCATTTGGAAGCTAATCCTATCTATCTATCTATCTATCTATCTATCTATCTATCTATCTATCTATCTATCTATCTATCTGTCTGTCTGTCTGTCTGTCTGTCTGTCTATCTATCTATCTCTATGTATATATGTACATATATGTTGTTCTTAGAGAAAACAGTGTAACTTTCCCAAAATTTACTATTTCATTTAATTAGAGAAAAATTTTGCATTACATCTTTGTCTTACTATTTTATCCAATTCCCCCTTTAGGAGGATATCCTCTCTATATCATAATTTGATTGTAATAGTTTTCATATTTGCATCTTATTATAAGTAAATCAGAGATGTTCCAGTAGCATTCAATTAAATAATAAATTTAGTATTGTACTTGCAAAACTTCTACTGCTCACCTGCACTGATTATAAAAACTTGCAATGAAAGGAAGAGGGGAATAATTATAACAATGTCAAGACTTGGTCCCTTAAGGGAACAGACTAACTTAATATAACAGGGGGAAAACTCCCCTACCTCTGTTTGACTCCAGGCATGAGTCATATGTAACTGCCAATCATATATAGTCACGCTAGGTCAGGATTAACCAGGTAGGGAAATTTCCTGTTGGGAAAAGGAATATTACAATGGGGAAAATGAGTCAAGGAGTTTCTACCTATGCCAAGATCATCCCCTCAACTTTCCCCGGGGGCAGATATCTACCTGTAGCAGTTCTCAGATTGCAGCACATACTATTCTCTACCATTGACTTCATGACAATTCAGTCATCCCCATAATCAAAATTCAAAACAATAGTAAATTATAGTCCCAAGAGTTTTTATCTCAAATAACAAAATTTCACTAACCACAACTTAGGCGCTGAATATTATTGATTTCTCATGTTTCCCTAGAAGTTGCATTTCATTTATTTTTTACTTATAAATTAAAAATAACCACATTCTGCAGTTTTCCTCTGTACACATTAGGAAAATGAGAGAAACAGAGATGACTCGCTTAAGATCACAGAGCTAATAAATTTTTCTAGAGTTTGATGCCATAATTAATAGGGGAACACATTTCACCACAGCATAATTTAGTTACAGGACAAATCACAACCAAATCAAATCTGGATTTATGATCACAAAATCAAAACCTCAATTTTCTAGGGGTATTCGGCACCTGCACTTTAAAATTTAAAGCCCAGAATTAAAAGCTTACAGACACATGGTTTCTTTCTCATTTTCTTTGGTGATCTTGCTTCTAATTCATCTAAACAATTAATTCTCTTAAATAAAGCTTTGAAAGTTGTACTTCAGCCTTCCCAAAAGGCATTTCTAATTTCTAGTCACCTCTCCACTTCTGTCATTGGGAATATCTATCCCCATTATCTACAAGAGAGTATGGGCCCAGGTGATGGTGGAGGCAGGTATGTGTTTCCTTCTCATAGACCCCTTTTCAGTTTATAAAGGCAAATATCCCATGGGAAAAACAACTGACCTAGAAAACAGATCAAGAAGAGATAATTTAAGAATTATTTGACTACCTGAAAGCCATGATCAAAAAAAGAGCCTAGACATCACTTTTCAAGAAATTATAAAGGAAAACTGTCCCAACAGATAGAGAATCAGAAGGCAACATAAAAATCAATAGAATCTCCCAATCATCTCCTGAAAGAGATGTCAAAATGAAAACTCCCAGAAATTTTATAGCCAAAACCCAAAACTCCTAGATCAAGGAGAAAATACTGAAAGCAACTAGAAAGAAACAATTCAAATGCCATAGAACCACAGTCAGGATCACAAAAGATTTAGTAGTTACCATGATAAAGGAGCAGAGAGCTTGTAATACGATATTCCAGAAGACAAAGGAGCTCAATTACAACTTAAAAATAACCTGCCCAGCAAAACTGTGTATAATCCTTTGAGGTAAAATGGTTATTTAATGAAATAGAGATCTTTCAGATTTCCCTGATGAAAATACCAGAGCTGAGTAGGAAATTTGACATTCAAATACAAGGCTCATGAGAAACATAAAAAGGTAAATATGAGTGAAAAATCATAAGGGATTCAATAAGGTTAAACTGTTTACATTCCTACATGGGAAGATGATACACGTTACCCCTAAGAACTTTATCATCATTAGTGCAGTTAGGAGTCTACTTAGGTGTGAGTATATTATATTGGGATGACCTCAAATGAAGAAGGGAAGAGTGAGAAAGAAAAATACATTGGAATGGGGGAAAGGAAGAATGGAGAAAATAACCTCACATAAAAGAGGCACGCAAGGATGAGTTAGGATGAATTAGAGTTAGAGAATAGGATGGAGGGAGAAACACAGTTAGCAGTCATAAGTATAAATGTGAATGGAATGAACTTACCCACAGAACAGAAGAGGATAGCAGAAAGGATTAGAAACCAGAATCTAACAGTAATTTATTTACAAGAAACACACTTGAAACATAAAGACATCCAGAATTAAAACAAGGGACTATAGTAGAATCTGCTGAAGTAAAAAAACAAAAACAAAAAAAAAAAACAACAACCAGGGGTGTCAGTCAAGATCTCAGACAAAGCAAAAGCAAAAATAGATCTAATTAAAAAAGGTAAACAGGAAAATTACATTTTGCTAAAAGGTAATAGAGACAATGAATTAACATCAATGCTGAATATATAGGCACCAAACGGCATAGCATCTAAATTTTTGAAGGAAAAGTTCATTGAAATAAAGGAGACAAAAGAAAATATACCTCAATTTATCCCATCTCAAACATGGTAAAATCTAACCATAAAATTAACAAGAAAAAAGTTAAAGAGATTAATAGAATTTTAGAAAAATTAGATATGATAAACTTCTGGAAAATATTGCATGGGAATAGAAAGGAGTATATCTGTTCTCAGCTGCATAGCATATCATCACATAAATTGACCATGTATTAGAACATACAAATCTCACAAACAAATGCAGAAAAGAAGAAATATTAAATCATCATTTTCAGGCCATAATACAATAAAAATTACTTTTGAGAAATGCTCTTTAAAGCATAGATTTAAAAACTAATTGGAAACTAAATAATCTAATCCTAAGAATGATTGGGTCAAAGAACAAATCATAGAAACAATAAAAAATTTCATTAAAGATAATGGCAAAATGAGACAACATACCAAAATTTATGGGATGCAGACGAAGCAGTACTTAGGAGAAAATGTATATCTCTAAATGCTTAAATCAATAAAAGAGAGAAAGAACAGATCAGCAAATTGGGCATGCATCTAAAAATATATAAAGAATGAATTTTAAATCCCCAGTTAAGCACAATAATAGAAATTCAGAAAAACAAAGGAGAGATCAATAAAATTAAAAATTAAAAACCCATAGAACTAATAAATAAAACTAGGTGCTGGTTTTATGAAAAATAAAATAGATAAACCATTGACCAATTTAATTTTTTTAAAAATAACAAAGAAAACCAAATTAGCAGTATCAAAACTGGAAAGGGAGAATGTACAACCAATGAAAATGAAATTAAAACAATTATTAGGAGCTATTTTGCCCAATTTTATGCCAATAGAACTGACAATGTAAATAAAAGGAGTGAATATTTACAAAATATAAACTGATGAGATTAAAGAAATATGAATTGTCCAGAAAATGAAATAGAATACTTAAATAATCCTATCTTTAAAAAAGAAATTGGACAAACCACAAATTAAATCCCTAAGGAAAAAAAAAATCTCAGGACTTGATAGATTAACAAGCAAGTCTACCAAACATTTAAAGAACAACTCATTTCAATACCATATAAACCATTTGGAAAAATAAGTAGTCCTACCATAGAAAGAATGACACAAATATGGTTTTGATATTTAAACTAGGGAGACCTAAGACAGAGAAACTATAGATCAATTTCTCTAATTAATATTGATATAAAATTTGTAAGTAAAATGCTAGCAAGGAGATTACAGCAATGTATCACAAAGATCATACATTATGACTAGGTTGGATTTATACCAAGATGCAAGATTGGAGCAAAATTGTACTAGAAATTCTAGCTATAGTAATAAGACAAGACAAAAAAATTGAAGGAATAAGCATAGGCAATAGAGAAATAAAATTTTCACTTTTTGCAGCTGATATGATGGTATAGTTAGAGAACCCTAGAGAGTCAACTGAAAAACTAGTCAAAACAATTAACAACTTTAGCAAAGTTGCAGGATATAAAACAAACCCACAGAAATCATTAACATTTCTTATATTACCACCAAAACCCAGCAGGAAGAGATAGAAAGAGAAATTTCATTCAAAATAACTGCAGGCAGTAGAAAATACTTGGGTGGTCTACTTGCCAAGTTACACATAGGAATTATAAGAACAAAATTACAAAACATTCTTCACAGAAATAAAGACATCTAAATAATTGGAGAAATTTAGATTGCTCTTGGCTATATGTATAATATATATAACACATATATGGAGAGACAGAGAGCAGATATAAAAAAAATGACAATTCTACCTAAATTACTTACTCAGTGGCATACCAAACAAACTATCAAAGAATTATTTTACTGAGCTAAAAAAAATTATAAAATTCATCTGGAAAAACAGAAGGTCAAGAATATCAAGGGAATCAATGAAAAAAAAGTGGGAAGAGGGCCTAGCAGTACCAGATCTCAAATTATGCTACAAAGTTGTAATCATCAAAACAATTTGGTACTGAATATGAAATAGAATACATAAGGTATGTGAGATACAGAAATATATGAGCACAGTAGCCTAGTGTTTCATAAAGTGGAAAATCCCAGCAAGAACTGTTTGACAAAAACTGCTGGGAAACTGGAAGGTAATCTGGTAGAAACTAGGCATAGCAAACATCTTATAACATATACCAAGATAAGCTCAAAATGGGTACATCATGTATACAAAAAGGGTTATATCCTTAATTATAAGCAAATTAGAGGAGCATAAAAGAAATCACCTGTCAGATCTACGGACAGGGGAAGAATTCATGACCAAATAACAGATAAAGATTCACAGGACATAAAATGGATAATTTTTATTACATAAAATTTTTTTTTTCATGAACAAATCCAGTGCAGTCAAAATTAGAAGAAAAGGAAGAAACTGGGAATGGACGTGGGAAATTGCAGCAAGTTTCTCGGACAAATGTCTCATTTCTCACATGTATGTGTGTATACATATGGATTACTGAACAAATTTATAAAAATAGGAGTTATCACCCACTTTAAAAATGGTCAAAGGATATGGACAGGCAGTTTTCAGAGGAATAAATTAAAATACAAATAGCCATATAGAAAAATGCTCTAAATAACTAATAATTAAATGGAAATTAAAACAACTTTGAGGTATCACTTCATACCCATCAGATTGGTTAAGATGGCTTGAAAGGAAAATGACAAATGCTGGAGAAGAGGAGGGAAAATAGGTACAAGAATGCATTTTTGGTCCAATAATTATGGAGAACAATTTGGAACTATGCCCAAAGAGCTGTAAGATTGCACATACCCTTTGACCCAGCAATAACCTCTACTAGTGCTATGCCCCAAAAAGATTGAACAAAATGGAAAAAAACCCTTATGTATAAAAATATATTGCCACTCTTTTTGTGGTAGCAAAGAGTTGGAAGCTGAGGGAATGCCCATCAATTAGGAAATGGCTGAATAAGTTATGGCTTATGAATGTAATGGAATACTATTAGGCTGTAAGAAATTATTAAGAGGATGGTTTCAGAACAACCTGGAAAGACGTATATGAATTGGTGCAAAGTGAAGTGAGCAGAAATAGAACAATCTACACAGTAACAGCTATATTTTAAGGAATGAAAAACTTACTAACTCTGAAAAATACAACGATCCATTACAGCTCCAAAGGATTCATGGTATAAGATGTTATCCACCTCCACACAAAGAGTTGATTGACTCACAGTGCAGAATGAAGCTTTTTTTTCCCTTTATTTTTCTTGTATTTGGAAAATGGCTAACGAAGACATTTTTATGTGTGTGACTTTATAATTGGTATCATATTTCTTGCCTTCTCAGTGGGTTGTGGGGGGTGGAGAGAGGGAGTAAAAGTGGAACTGAAAACAAAAATAGAATTTAAATTTTTAAAAATGTGATCCAGTTTGTTCTTTTCCACTTACTTAATTCTGGACATTGTCCACCTGCAGTGTCTTTCCAAAATATGTGTACTGATAAATCATCTCAATGAGTTGTCCATCCAGCTACATAGTCTAGACGATAGGCATTCTTTGTCCATGTAGTAGTGGACTGTTAGGCTTTTTGAGTGGTTTTGCATTTCATTGAGAAGATTTCTCTGTAGTATTCTGGGGCTCAATATCATTAGCACAGTCATCTGCAAACAGGAACATCTGGAAGATTCCATTATCTACAGGAAATCTGTCTTTCATGTGGACTCTCCATTGGACATCCTTCATGACAGTGGTTAACGCTTCTGGCAAACATATAGCTCCCTGTTTAATGATTACATTAATTTTGATAATCAGATGATCATTGAACTAAGTTATTTCTATGCCACCATTGAGAGGGCATTTATCACTTACTGACTGGAGGCAGTCAGGTGACTCAGTGGATACAGCGCCAGGCCTAGAGTAAGGAATATCAGTTCATATATGGCCCCAGCTTTGTGACCCTGGGCAAGTCACTTAACCTCTTTCTGCCTCAATTTCCTCAACTGTAAACTGGGAATAATCATAGCACCTATCTCACAGTATTGTGGCAAGGATCAAATGAGATTATATTTGTAAATGCTTAGCACAGTGCCTGGCACATAGTAGGTGTTTAATAAATATTTGTTATTTCCCTCTTGCCTCGAACAAATTACTTTAACCTCCCTGAGCCTCTTACGTTCCTTATCTGTAAAATGAAGGGGCTGGATTAAACAATTTCTGAGGTCTCTTTTAGCTCCAAACCTGTAATCCTATGATAAGGTGTGATCTCTAGGCCTTTTGCCAGCTTGAACATTCTTTACTATATGCTCTCCAGCTTATCAGTGTGCTTTGTGAATTGTGATTCAGTCTTTGAATGCTCACCTTTACTGATAACCATCCAAGGATATAGGAATAATGGGGGGGGGGGGAAGGCTAGCAATAGCAATTGCAATGGACTAGGCTCCTTTTGTCTCTCTCTTCCAGAATCTTGTCTCTGCTCTCAGTAGTAGCACAAGTTGGGTTAAGGTCTTGATAAATCAAAAGAGAAATGACCCCCTGTATGGGAGACAGGGAGCACATGCCTCTTGTCAGAAGTTTGTCTTCTAGGTACAAGCTATGATCTCATCCTTCCTACTCAGCCATCCATTCCATTTTACTATGTGTGATTACCTCCCTCTCCTTGGGATATCCTTCCTCTAGTGGTGGGAATGAAACCAAACTTCAGTACTTTCCAATCTCTCACCCCAGGACTTGACAGAAAAATCAACTAGAATGGTCTATATTACTTCCACTTAAATCCCTCAGCCCCCTGGTAGTACAGCAATAGTTTCACTTCCCCCATATAGTTTGGGTTAACTATTCTCCCTACCACAAACCACCCCCTAGAAGGACTGAGATTTTTAAAGGGAGGAGCATTTCTCATGTGGCTGGTGAGGAAATATCTCCAATTTTAGGGGCTGCTAAATCCAATCTAGCCACCTCTAAAGCAGTAGCCTCTAAAATTTAACCAGCAAAGTACGTATTGGTATTATGCCTATGAGAAGAGCCTCCTTTATGTTCACACCTTCAGTCCAGGGGCTATTCCTCAAAAGTCTCTGCTTTGAAGTCTCTTGGTGAGCTGATAATGGTGTAGAGCAGCTCCTACTTCAGTGAGATGGGCAGTCAGTTTCTGGGGTGTGGAAGAGAGTAAACAAAGCTATTCTTTAAAAAGTCCATTCAATTTTTCAACTATCTCTTCATGCTAAGCTATATGACAAGGGCCCAGTCAGTTGCTAGCAGCTGTCTTTTTTAAAAACATAATTTCATTTTAATTTTTTTTAAAGAACAGAGACCTTTTAATTCTTTTTTTTTAACTTCCAAATTATCTCTCTCCCCTCCCCCAGGAGATAAGACAAGAAAAACAAAATCTATGAAAAATATGTACAGTCATGGAAAACAAAATTCCACATTAGCCATGTCCCCTCTGTTCCCCCCCCCAAAAAAAAGAGAAAGTATGCTTCAGTCTGGACTTTGAGTTCATCAGTTCTCTATCTAAAAGAGGACGGCCTGTGATATCATGAGTCTTTGGAATTGTGGTAGAGTATTGACTTGATCAGAATTACTAAGTCTTTCAAAGTTCATTATCTTTACAATATTGCCATTACTGCATAGATTGCTCTCCTGGTTCTGCTCACTTCACTTTGCAGCAGTTCATATAGGTCTTCACACATTTTTCTGAACCCATCCTCTTCACGATTTCTTATAGCACAATAGTATTCCATCATATTCATATACCATAACTTGTTTAGCCATTCCCAAATTGATGGGCATCCCCTCAGCTTCCAATTCTTTGCCACCACAAAAAGAGGTGCTATAAATATTTTTATATGTATGGAGCCTTTCCCTTTTTCTTTGACCTCTTTGGGGCATAGCCTTGTAAAGGTTATTGCTGGGTCAAAGAGTATATACATGGTTTAATAGCTTTTTGGGCATAGTTCCAAATTTCTTTTCAGAATGGTTGGAGTAGTTCACAGTTCCACCAACAGTGCATTATTAGTGTTCCTGTTTTCTCACATCCCCTCCAGCATTTGTCATTTTCCTTTTCTGTCATCTTAGCCATTTTGATGGATATGACATGGTACTTCAGAGTTGTTTTAATACCCATTTCTCTACTTATTAGTGATTTACAGTATTTTTTCATGTGGCTGTTGATAGCTTGGGATTTCTTCTTCTGAAAATCATCTCCATGTTCTTTGACTATTAGTCAATTGGGAAATGACTCTTATTATTGTAAATTTGACTCAGTCCCTTATATGTCTAAAAATGAGATCTTTGTCAGAGAAATTTACTGCAATGATTTTTTTCCATTTCCTGCTTTTCTTTTTTTTTGTTAGTGTAAAAATTTTTTAATTTTATTTAATCAATCAAAATTATCTATTTTACCTCACATGAACTTCTCTATCTCTTTCCTTATCCATGGATCTGACAGGTATTTTCTTCCCTGCTCCACTAATTTGCTTATGACATCATCATTTATGTCTAATTCACACTCCCATTTGGAGCATATCTTGGTATATGGTCTGAAATGTAGATCTATTTCTAGTTTCTGCCAGACTGTTTTTAAAATTTTCCCAACAGGTTTTTGTCAGATAGTGGGCTCTTCGCCATTGGGCATCCCAGCTAGGGTCTTTGGGTTTATCAAATACTGGATTACTGTGCTCATTTGCTTCTGTATATTGTACACTTAATCTGTTCCATTAATCAATCTCTCTGTTTCTTACCCAGTACCAAATTGTTTTGATGATTACAGCTTTGTACCACAGTTTGGGATCTTGTACTGCTAGGCCCCCTTCCTTCCCATTTTTTCCCATTGATTTCCTTGATTTTCTTGACCTGCAGATGAATTTGTTAAATCTTTTCTAGTTCTATAAAGTAATTTTTTGATTGATTTGTATAGCACTGAACAGGTAAATTAATTTAGGTAGGATTGTCATTTTTGGCAATGGTTTTGGCTATTGGCTTGGCCTGCCCATGAACAATGAATATTTCTCCAATTTTTCAGATTTTTATTTGTGTGAAGAAAATTGTGTCCATATAGTTCCTGGGTATGTCTTGGTAGGTATACTCCAAAGTATTTTATACTGTTTGTAGTTATTTTAAATGGAACTTCTTTCCGACTATCCTTGCTGGATTTTATTGGTAATATACAAAAATGCTAGTGATTTGTGTGGATGGGTGCTAGCTGTGCAATGGGTTGTAATCTAGTGCTTGCCTCAGGGAATCTCCAGCTCAATAGGTTCTGACCCTTGTACAGATGCACACATTTCCAGAGTCATGGGACTCTCAAGGTCATAAAGCTTGCTATACCACTGTCTTAATGTTTTCTAAGGCAGTAGCTTGTCTTGCTCAGTCCTGAGCCAAATTAGGTGACTTTTCTAATCACTGTCTAGATGCCCAAATGAGGGAAATAAGACTGACAAAACCAGAATAGTACCACTAGCTAATGAGTTTCCATATTACTGGTAGGTAGGACCAATGTTAGCAGCTTGAGTTTAAAAGCAGTACATGATGTTCTGGGGATCATCATGGAAGTTGGTGGAATCTGGCTTTTCTTGAGGCCCAAGGTATATATTTTTAATATACATTTTAATTACCCCATCAATTACATGCTAAAACAATTTTTAACATTTTAAAAAATTTTGAGTTCCAAATTCTATCCCTCTTTCCCTCTCTTCCCTTCCTCCCTCCCTGAAATAGTAAGCAATCAGATATAGATTATACATGTGCAATCATGTAAAACATTTCCGTATTAGTCATTTTCTATAAAAAGACTAGAATAAAAGAAAAATAATGAGAGTAAAAAATTTCATGCTTCAGTGTGTAGTTAAAGAATATCAGTTCTTTCTCTGGAAGCAGATAGTATGCTTCATCATTAGTGCTTTGGGATTGTCTTGGATCATTGTGTTGCTGAGAATAGCTAAGTCATTCACAGTTCTTCAATGAACAATATTGCTCTTAAAATGGTTCTATTCACTTCACTATACATCAGTTCATGTAAGTCTTTTCAGGTGGATCTGAAATCATCCTGCTTGTCATTTCTTATAGCACAATAATATTCCATTACAATACTATACCACAGCTTGTTTAGACATTCCCCAACTGATGGGCACCCCTTGGATTTCCAATTCTTAACCACCACAAAAAAAGAGCTGCTATAAATATTTTTGTACAGGTAGGTCCTTTTTTCTTTTTTTGGATGTCTTTGGGATATAAATATCTAGCAGTGGTATTGCTGGATCTGTATGCACAGAATATAAACATACCTGTATATAGTTAAGAGGGAAAGAGGAACTTTCAATGCAACTATATTTGGGGGAAAACAACATGTATTTTGAAGTACCCTAATATGATGGCAGGAGTTAGGATGAAGGAGACAGTGAACTAGATACTGAACTCACTGACAAAGGAGAGGAATGTCTAATTCTCTTTCAAGTTTCCACCATGGTTGTAACTCAATGAAAATTACCAATAAAAAGAAAACCAGGAATAGAATAAAAAGGTCACATTTATACAATGCCTAACAAGTTAAAAAGCATTTTCCTCACAACAACTCCATATAGTTGGATAGTATAAGTATTAGTATCCACATTTAATAGACGAGAAACCTGAAGAGAGGATAGGTGACTAGCTCACCCATGTTCACACAACTGCTGAGTGGTAGCAGCAGCATTCAAACCCAGACCTTCTGATTTTACATTCAGTGCTCTTCCCATTACTCTTCACTGCTGAGGAAAAAGTACTATGATTGGTCACATACTAAAATCTATCACTGGATGAGCTTCCAGTTTTGAAAAAGGGAAACTGGAGGATCTGGCAAGTGGCCCCCTTCCCTCTAGGCCAATCTCTATTTTTCACATTTTGGAGAGAAGAATGTTTTTTTTCTAGACTTAGACTCACAGAGAACTCAGGGTTCATGTAGCCCAACCCCTACCAGAGCCACCACAAGAACTGATCATCTTCTTTTAAATAGCTTCAATGACAGGAGCCCCACCCCCAACAAATGAAGCCTAGTCCAGTTCTAATTATTAGGAACTTCTTCCCATACTGATTCTAAGTTGGCTTCCCTATAATTTCCATGTACTTGTCCTCATTTTGTCTTCCAGGGCCAAATAGAGAAGATTAATCTCTTTTCCACATGACAACCTTCAAATAAATTGAAGATAGCTGTTTTTTCTCTCTTTTCTCCAAGCTAAACTTGACGATTTCTTGTATGGCATAACTTTGAGGCCCCCTGGACATCCTGGTAACTCTTCTCTACAAACCAATAATGTGAAATAAAAACAAAATATGGCACCTAAAACTAAACACTTCATTCCAGATGCTGTCTGATCACAGCAAAAAACAGTAGGCCTGGGGCTGTGAGGTGGCACAGTGGATAGAGCTCCAGCCTTGGAATCAGAAGGACCTGAGTTCAAATGTGGCCTCAGACACTTGACACTAGCTGGGTGACCCTGGGCAAGTCACTTAACCCCAATTGCCTCACTAAAAAACAACAACAACAACAACAACAACAAACAGCAGGTCTATCTCATCTCAAGTCCTAAACTAGAAGCCTGGAGGCTTTCACTAATGCAATTTTAAGATTACATTAGCTTTTAGGAATGCTGTATCACATTGATGATTGAGCTTTGCACAAAGAAGCTAATATGAGTTGAAAGGAAAGGAATGAACTATCAGACTTGGAGGAAGAAAAAGGTCACAGTATCTGAGGAGCAGAAGACATAGAGGAATGAAAAAAAATCGGATCAGTTAAAACATTTTATGGACAAATAACTAAATGGAAGAATGAACTGGATATGAGTATGGTCAGAGTCAAATAAAAATAAAACTATGAAAGGATAAAAAATTAAATTCTCCTCAGATTGGCATCATCACCCTGCCCTGTTTAATTGAGGTTTAATTTGGAGTCAAAGCTCTAAGTCACAGCTGTGAGAGGAGTGTAGGTGAGCAAAGTTATAGGGTACATACACACACACACACATACACACATATGTATGTATGTGTGTACATATATACATATATATAATTTTTAATATATGTAGCAGCTGTTCACAGACATCCCAGGAATGAGATAACATAAAAATTTCTGTGAAAAAAAAGGTTTTTTCAAATCTGGTGTCAGAAAACCAAAGCCAGCATGAGCTGACATAGAGTGTTGTTGCTTTTCACACCTGCTCATTGAAGATTTTCACACTACAGTCCTTCATATGACTACATTTACAAACAGTCCTAGTTGCCAGAAACAAATAGAATATATTCTGCTGCTTCTCAAAGGATGCTTTGTTTCCATAGGCCCCTCTTCCATCAAGATATTCTTGAATGAGCCAGTCCAAGGCTTGAGATTACCTCATGTAGTATGAGAGGCAATGTGATACAGTGGGAAAAATCTAGATTTAGATCTAGATCTAGATTCTAAAAACCTGAGTACAAATCTCATCTTTGGTATTTTACTATGACACACTTACTATGATTCCCTTAAAGTACTGAGCTAAGAGTTTGAAGCCCTTGATTCTAGACCGAGCTATGTGATCTTGATATAGAAATTACAGCTCACCTTTCTATGATACTTTGCAAGTATTCACAACACTCTCAGGAAGGCAGCAGAAGTATTATCTTCCCTTTTCACAAATGAAGAAACTGAGGCCAAGAAGTTTTAATGCCTTGCTCACGGTCACCTAGCCAGTAAGTGTCAAAGCCAACATCACAATCTAGGTCTCCTGACCCAAAAGCCAGGGCTCTCTCCACTACACCATACTGCCTCTCAAGTGATGCTGAATTTGGAGTCCAAATTCCTAGGCTTGAAACTCACCTCTGCCATCTGTGTCCTTGGGAAAGTCACTGAAGCTACATGAGCCTCAGCTTCCTCTTCCACTAAAATTAGTGGATTGGACTAGATAACCTTTAAGTTTCAGCTCTAAATCTATGATACATTGAAGAAACAATATTTCTAGGCTTCTATCCTTTTATCCGTAAAATGAAGAGGTTTGTACTAGATGACCTTTTCAGTTCTAAAATTGTAACAGTCATTGTGTAGAATTACAGGATCCTGTGTATGACAACAAATGGACGCACTGCATAGATGTGTTCCTTTCTTGGACTTGTATCACACTAGCAAATTGCTAATAAACATAGGCCCATACAAAAAATAGTGACTGCTGGTAATGGGGATGGAAAGTATTGTTGTGCCTCTAAATTCAGATGGATCCAGCTACAAGCAATTCGCTACATGATTAATTCAAGCATTCATACCTTTGTACTCTTACTATTTCTTTTGCTACCCAAGAGTGGCAGGCCAATACATTTACTAAACAGAATCCCTCAGGGCTCATACTCTTTAACAAGAACTTTACTAAATTTTGTTTGATTTTGTTATAGGTATGTTAATTTGTGGTTATTTTTTGCAGTAAACAGTATCTAGAATGAAAATTTATTCTCCGAAAGGGAAAGATAGAATGGGGTAAATTATCTCACATAAAAAAGGGAGGAAAAAGCTTTTATCATGGAGGGGAAGAAGGGTCAGAGGGAATGAGTGAATCTTACTCTCATTGGATTTGTCTTAAGGAGGGAATAACATACACACTCAGTTGGGTAGGGAAATCTATCTTACCCTACAGGAAAATAGGGGGGGAAGGAGATAAAGGAGGGGCGATGATAGAAGGGAGGGCAGATTGGGAGAGGGGGTAATCAGAAGCAAATACTTTTGAGGAGGGACAGGGTCAAAGGAGAGAATAGGACAGATGGGGGGGTGCGATAGGATGAAGGGAAATATAGTTAGTTTTTCACAACCTGGCTATTATGGGAGTGTTTTGCACGACTACACATGGATAACCTGTATTGAGTTGTTTGCCTTCTCAATGAGGGTGAGTGGGCAGGGAGGAAAGGAGAAAATTCGGAACCCAAAGTTTTAAAAACACATGTTAAAAGATTGTTTTCACGTGCAACTGGGAAATAAGCTACACAGGCAATGGGGTATAGAAATCTATTCTGCCCTACAGGAAAATACAAGGGCGGGGGGTGGTAATAGAAGGGAAGACAGATCAGGGCAAGGGGTATTCAGAATGCACGCTGCCGTCTTGGGGTGGGGGGAAGGAAGAGATAGGGAGAAAATTTGGGACTCAAAATCTTGTGGAAGTGAATGTTGAAAACTAAAAGTAAATAAATTAAATATTTTTGCACAAAAAAAGAAAGAAAGAAAATTTATTCTCCAGAAGTTAAAGTATTACCTAATGCCAGAAGCAACTGGAAAAAATTGAGGAAGGAAGAAATAGCCAGAGAGTTGGAGGCTCATTAATACTCCTTTAATTAAAGCAAAACTTTTATAGTACAGGTTTAAAAATAGCAACCTAATGGTTTCTAAAAATAACACTCCTCGTCTATTATTAGTTCCTTAGTGGAATCTCATTCTCCTGATGGGGAATGAATAATGAATTAATGCAAAATATAAATTCAAAATACACAAAAACTAGGATTAATGCAAGTATAAAGACTGGGTTCTAATTTTTCTGTTACTTATTTTCTCATTTGAGTTTCTTGAACACGACAACTGGCCAAGGTTCCAATTTTGATCTTATAATAATAGAGACATAAGGATTGAGTTAACTTTCAATATTTGACCTGGTTATTGGCAAGGTAATTTAAAATTGTGTTAAGATCAATTTTGGATGAGAGTGGACACAAGAAAGAGGATTTCTACAAGAAGATGGTCTGCTAGACACTGTTTGAACAGCACTCAGACCAGAAAACTTCATCGGATGATGTCCTGAAAACCAGATAGCTGTATGAGATGCCTTGAATGGACTGTTTATTGTTACTTTTTCCCTTTGGGTCTCTGTATCTGTACTTACTAAGGGGACTGCCCCCTTTTGATTTGTCAATATATCAATAAATTTCTTCCTCCCTTCTCCCATATTGTTATAAGTTCCCAAAACCCCTGGATGAAATGCTGACCATTATCAGTTAGTGATTCATTGAGAAGGCTACGCCTATCATTAGAATCAGATGGGGGAATGTGAAAAATGATTTATCTTGGTAATCTCTGTCTTGGAGACTCAGAGCTCTCCCCTTCCAATCCCCACCAGCCTTCTGATCAAAGTTCTTCAGAAGGACATCTCTGATCATGAGATTGCACTGAATCTTCTTATCTTGGTCAAACTCCCACCCAGGCCTGAATTGATTTTATCCTAGTAAGGTTTGGGTGGAGACAGACTCCTAAGACTGGGGGTGGTGTTTTGATGGTGGGCAATATTGACCCCTGTGGACTGAGTGATCTAAAGCACATACTCAAGACCTCATTTTGATATGACCCACCTCCTAGTGTGTCGACCAGTCGAGGTTGATTGGCACCCCTTGGGAACACCTACTCTTCAAAGGACATATAAATCCCAAACTGACCCAGTTTTGAACTGGCCCCCCTAGGGGGGCTCAGTTTTAGACTGAACTCCTGGGCAATGCATGTCAATCCAGCTTGCAAGAAATTAAATCATGGACATATGTACCCCAATTTCATTTTTCTCTTTCTCAGAGCAGACTCTGTTTCAAATTGGGGTTTGTGGGATTCGTGGAGCTCATGGTTCACAACAGAAACTGATCTGAACTCATCTTCTGCCTCCAGATCCAATGCTCTTTCTATCATACCATATCTCAAAGACATATCCCAAAGGAAATAATGCCTATAAAAAACAGGGAATGCATCTGTGGTCATACGAAAAAAATGCTCTAAATCACTATTGATTAGAGAAATGCAAATCAAAACAACTCTGAGGTACCACATCATACCTGTCAGATTGGCCAAGATGACAAAACAGGAGAATGATAAATGTTGGAGAAGATACGGGAAAATTGGAACACTAATGCATTGTAGGTGGAGTTGTGAAATGATCCAACCATTTTGGAGAGCAATTTGGAACTATGCCCAAAGGGCTATAAAAATACGCATACACTTTGACCTAGCAATAGAACTTGTAGGGCTATATCCCAAAGAGATCATACAAATGGGAAAAGGACCCACATGTGCAAAAACATTTATAGCAGCTTTTTCGTGGTGGAAAAGAACTGGAAATTGAAAGGATGCCCATCAATTGGGGAATGGCTGAACAAGTTGTGGTATATGAATGTAATGGAATATTATTGTGCTATAAGAAATGATGAACAGGCTGACTTCAGAAAAACCTGGAAAGACTTGTATGGTCTGATGCTGAGTGAAGTGAGCAGAACCAAGAGAATGTTGTACACAGTAATAGCCATGTTGTGTGATGACTAATATTGATAGACTTAGCCCTTCTCAGCAATACAAGAATCTAAGACATCTCCAAAGGCCTCATGATGGAAAATGTTATCCACATCCAAAGAAAGAACCATGGCGTTTGAATGCAGATAGAAGCATACTATTTGCTATTTTTTTTTGTTCTGTTGTGTTTTGTTTTCTCTTTCTGGTGGTTCCTCCTATTGGTTCTAATTCTTACTTACAACATCACTAATATGAAAATATGTTTAATAGGAATGTGTATGTATAGCCTATATCAGATTGTGCACCATCTTGGGGAAGGAGGGGAAGAAAAATTTAAAACTCAGCTTATGGAGGTAATTGTTGATAAATCAAAATAAATTATTTTTAAAAATAGGGAATGGCTAGGATAATTATGTTTAATGACACTTTATGCTTACATAAAATGTTAAATAAAGAGCTTACAAAGAAGAATATAAAAATCAATATGAGATGATGGAGAGTGAAATCAGGTGAAATTATTGACCATTCAATCTTACAAAAGGAGAGTGAGAATGAGGTGGGATGTGTAGGGAGGGGGAAAAGAGAGAGACAGAGAGAAACAATAGAGAGAGTGGTTTCTTTTTTGGAACAATAAAGACGATTGTGATTATTAATTTAAAAAAACACTCCTTATTCCCTCAAATAGTCTGACCTCCAATAAATTTAGAGTGCATTTCTTACAATTAATAAGGTCAGACAGTCTTACGGTTTTTCATCATACTTTTAAAGAATTAATGAACTAACCAAGAACTAGGAACTTTCACAACCTTCTGACTGAGGTCTAGGAGGTCCCTGAGTTTCCAAGTAAAACATAGTCATGGAATCAAAACTGGAAGGGCTCTGCAGGTACCTCCAAAGGTCATACAGCCTTCAGGCTTCAGAAAAGACTTTGCAAAGCTGTTCCGGATAAGCCAGTGCTATTTTTGCACAGGGTGTGCAAGCTGGCTTGGTAATGAACAACTTTTACCAACCAATGCTTACCTAAAGAGCTCCTTCAGCCAACCGTCTATTTTTGGGTTTGTTTTGTTTTTCTCCTGGTTAACTGAAGAAGTAAGGATAACAGAGGAGGAAAGGGAAGGTAATAAGCATTTATTAAGTGCCTATATGTGCTAGGTATTGTTCCTGGTTTTACAGATTTGGTCTGGTACTTGTGGAGACCCCATCAGCTTAATTAGATTGGCATCTTTGCATGGAGGTGTAACCCTTGTCCCAAAGCCCAGTGGTATGGAACTCTTTCCTTGTTGGTGAAGACAAAGGCCATGTTGGTGAAGAACAGAGTTGGTGAGAGGTAAGAGAGCTCTAGCTCCCCACTTTGGGGACATTCACAAGTCTCTGCTTTTGGGGTTTCTCCAAATGAGAGTCTTCTTGAGTGTGGAGTCAGCTTCTAGCTTCAAGAAAGAAGACAGAAAAGGCCAACTCCACTTCAGGCTGCTGAAGTGAAAGACTCTGGGAAGTTGTGAGAGGAATAGGTAGTCCAATGGACTTGGGATGAGGGTCACAGAGGGAATTGCTTCTGGGTGGGAGATGCCTTGGAGAGGCTAGAGAAAGAATGGAAATTCTGTTATTGGACTAGGCTTGTATTATCTTGCATTTTGGTATTCAGGTTTTTTGACTTGGCATGTTCTGGGAGAAGCCAGGTTGGGAGAAGCCTGTTTCCTTTGGCTGGGTAGCTCCAGCTACTGGGTTAGATCCAACAGTTTTTTACAGCATTTGTTCATGGGGGAGAGAGGTGACTACTTTACTCATGGCTTCTGGTGAGAGAATCCTGTCAGGGGAAAGACTATGAGACCTTCCCTTTCTGAGGCCATATAGCAGCTGAAAAACAAGCCTGGGACCTTGGCCTTTTCATTATTTTTTTTCTATTCTAGATACAGAAGAGTGCAGTCTCTCAATGAGGTTTGAACAATGGCAGCTGGGGTTTCAGAATCACTGGGTTGCATAGGGAATAATGAGATAGGGGAATAATATTAATGGAATTAAAGGAATGAATTCAGGTAAGTTATTGTTGTCCATGGAGGTTCACTCTGGGAGTAAAGTTGTCCAAGGCACCAGGCATCAATGTGTAGCTGGAAATGGGGTAGGGAGGGCTGCCTGGGCCCAGGCAAACCAACTGTTGTGCAATCTGGGCAGCCAAAAAGAGTGCCTGGAACATGATCCAGTGGCTGCCCTTATATGGCATCTTTATATATTCATTGCCTATGGGTCCCATATCTGGGTTTCACATCAATTCACCTGGGGGCTAAAACTTCCCCAGATAGGTTTGATGATGTCCTAGCTTGCAACAGCCTAGGAAAGGGGGTGGGAAAGAGAAAGGATTAACTCAATCTGCCGCAAGTATGAGTCACAGCATTCTGGCCAACAACAGATTTCCACAAAAGGAAGAAAGGAGGAAAGAAGTACCCAAAATATGAATCTGGTATGAGACAGGTAAATTATTACCACATGCAAAAAGAATGCCAAACACAGGACATTCATAAGTAGACATTTGACAAAAACACATTTAAAATATGATTTAGTGATTTAATTTATAGATACCATTAGAGTCTTCTGGGAAGTCGATATTTAAAGCTCATTTGGCCAGGTCCAAACATGCTCCCAGATGCATTCCTACACTCCTCCTCCTACACAAATCTTGGACTCTTCCTCTGGAAGATTCAGATCTGATTAAGTAGTATTAGTAATGTTATAATTTTTATCATATTGGCACAGCCCAACAATGAGTAAGTAATATCCCTCCAATTATTTAGGTCTACTTTAATTTCCATTCAAAGTGGTTTATAGTTGTAGTCATATAATTACTATGTGTGTCGTGATAGGTGGCCCCCTGGAAATTTACACCTTCTGTAATTATTCTGAATGGAATTTCCTTTTACTTCTCTGTCTGTTGGGTTTTGTATGTAAAATAATACAAGGTTGATGATTTTTGTGGGTTTATTTTATATCTTGCTGCCTTACTGACATAATTAATTGTTTCAATTAATTTTTAGCATACAAAGTTCTCTAAGTAAACCATAATATCATCTGCAAAAACTGAAAAATCTGTTCTTCAACTATGCTTAGTACCTCAATTTTTGTTATTATTTTTTCTAACTCTATAAAGTAATTTTTGGTCATACGATTGGTATGGCACTAAATTTAGGTACAATTGTCACTTTTATTACATTAGTTCAACCTACCTGTGAACAATTTATATTTTTCAAATTGTGACTCTATTTGTGTGAAAAATGCTTTGTAGTTGTGTTCACGTAGTTCCTGACTTTGTCTTGGCAGGTAGTCTTCCAAATATTTTATATTGTCTACAGTTATTTTATATGGAATTTCTCTGGGTTTTGTTGGTAATATATAGAAATGCTAATGATTTATGTAGGTTTATTTTAGATCCTGCAACTTTGCTAAAGCTGTTAATTGTTTCAAGTAGTTTTTTAGTTGATTCTCTAGGATTCTTCAAGTATACCATCATATCATCTGCAAAGACTGATAATTTTGTTTCCTCATTGCCTATTCTAATTCCTTCAATTTCTTTTTCTTCTCTTATTGCTAATGCTAACATTTCTGGTATGATATCGAATAACATTGGAGATAATGGGCATCCTTATTTCACCCCTGATCTTATTGGGAATACTTTTAGCTGTTTCCCATTACATATAATGCTTGCTGATGATTTTAGATAGATACTGCTTATCATTTTTAGGGAAACTTCCTTTATTCCTATGCTCTCTAGTGTTTTTAATAGGAATGGGTGCTGCATTACCTCAATTTTTTAATTGTTTGTTACTGGAGCAGTTAGTATTTCTAAAACCACATAAAAAAAAAGAAGTGATCACAATGAGCATTCTTGCTTTATCCCTGATCTTATTGGAAACGCTTATAGCATTTTCCATCTTACATTTGGTTTTAGATAGATTCTATTTGTCTTAATAGAGGTCATTTATTCCTATGTTTTTTTAGTGATTTGAACATAGAGGTTAAATTTTGTCAAAAAAAATTCTGTATCTGTTAATATAAATCTGTATTTATTTTTTTTTCTTATTAATATGGTCTATTATGTTTACAAAAATTTTTCTAGTGCTAAATCAGTCCTGATTTGTCTGATCCAATTATAACACATATTCTTTTAGTTTAGAAGCTTTTTATAGTCTCTCAACATTTTATTCAATTTTTTGCATCAATACTCATTAAAGATATTGGTCCATAGTTTTCTTTCTTTGCTTTATCTCTCCCTAGTTGGATTATCAATATCATAGCTTCATAAGAGGAGTTTGCTAGGATCCTTTTTTCCCCTATTTTTTACAATTAAAATATTTCATAATATCAAAATTGTTCTTTGAATGTTTCATAGTTCGCTTGTAAATCTGCTGAGTCCTGGGTATTTTTGTTTGCTTGTTTGTTTTGCCTTTGGGAATTTATTCATGGTTTGTTCAGTTTCTTTCTCTGAGACTAGGTTATTTCAGTTCTCTATTTCTTGTTCTTATTTCTTCTTTCATTTTCAGAATTTATATTTTTTTGGTATTTAGCCTTTTTCTCATTTGCTTTTCTAGTTGTTGTTGTTGTTGTTGTTTTAAGTTTCATGCCCAAATCATTGACCTGCTCTTTCTCTCTTTTAATGATGAAAATGTTTAGAGATGGAAATTTCCCCCCATAAGGACTTTTCAGATTGCATTCCCCAAGTTTTTGTGTTGTTGCCGATACTCATTATTGCCATTTTCTTTGATAAAACTTGTTTATTATTCCTGTCAAACTAAGCCTTAGGCTTTGCTGGCCAAGTACAACAAATTTCTGTGCCACAGGAGTGTGCTTATCTGGGGAAGATGATTTCTGGGCCCTGGGAATTAGCCCATTCAGCTACCATGCTTTCTCTCCTATGCAAAAAGGAAAGAGTAATTTTGTCTTACAAAATTCCCACGTGATTTTGAATACCAATGTAATTTCTCATGACATATAGGGCTTTCATCTCTATTCTCCTACTACCTAATTCTAGGCCATCTCATGCCATCAGGATGCCTTTTCTAACACAGAGGAGTGAAATGACGAAGGTCACATAGCTAGTTAATGACTGGGCTGAGATGAACTGAGGTGTCCAATCTACTGTGCATCCAAATATATCATACAGAATATCACCCTCTTCCACCTCCTGTCTTTCAGTGGAGAAGGTAAGAACAATTTCCTAGCACTCTGCAAAATCCCAAGAGCTTTGTTAATTGCCATACTAATTACCTATGAAAATCCCCATTACAGAAATAGTGGCAACAAGATAATATTTAACCAATTTCCCTTCCGTCTCCTATTCCCCATCCCCCCACATACCCTTATTGCATTTTTATTAGGACTCCCGGGGCAACAGAATAGAAACAGCTCCAGTTTGCCAGAAGAAGCTGTATTCCCAAGAGGGCTTAGAAGTGACAGCTGCAGGTGACTGCATGTAACCAACTGGCTCTAAGTCACCATAAGTACTAGCAAACATGGCCAGCACAGCAGTCCAGCTCCTGGGCTTCTTGCTCAGCTTCTTGGGGATGATCGGGACCTTGATAACCACCATCTTGCCTCACTGGAGAAGAACAGCTCACGTAGGCACCAACATTTTAACAGCTGTGTCATATGTAAAGGGACTTTGGATGGAATGTGTTTGGCACAGCACTGGAATCTATCAGTGCCAGATCTACCGGTCTCTGTTGGCCCTACCCCGTGACCTGCAGGCCTCTCGTGCCTTGATGGTCATCTCCTGCCTGCTCTCTGCCATGGCCTCCACGTGTGCTGTCATTGGAATGAAGTATACTAAGTGTGCTAAAGGCACTTCTGTCAAGAATACCTTTGCTGTCTCCGGGGGGGTCCTCTTTATCTTGGCAGGTCTACTTTGTATGATTGCTGTCTCCTGGACAACCAATGATGTGGTAGAAAATTTCTACAACCCACTGCTACCCACTAGCATGAAGTATGAGCTTGGGCAAGCCCTGTACCTGGGCTTCATTTCATCATCACTGTCCCTTATTGGTGGGACTCTACTCTGCATGTCATGCCAGGAGGATGAGCCGTACTCAGATTACCAGACACAGTCCAGAATGGCGACAATGGCACCTCCATACCAGCCTCCCACTGCTTACAAGGACAATCGCGTTCCTTCAGTGGCATCAGCTTCTCACAGCGGTTATAGACTGAATGACTATGTGTGAGCTCCTAGAGATTTTCCAGGGGGTCTCTGCTGCTTAGCTGTGTGTCTTTCTATGACATACCCAGGTCTCAAAACTTTTAATTTATGGAACATTCTTAGCACAAAATGTATGACTGTACATTTTTTGAATGTGAGGGGGGGGAAATGGGAACATGCTTTGAAAATGGAAAAGAAGGAAGAACTGGGGGGAAAAGAGGAAAAATCTGTAACCTACCAAAGATCACAAAACTTCTGGTAATATATTTAATGTAGGTATTTATGTTGGAAATTCAATAATATATCTAATTTTTTAAAAAACCTGGAAGTTTGGCTCATCCAAGTTCAGTTTCCAGAAAGCTTCTTAGTTTTAGTTAGGTATTTTTTTTAAATACAGTATTAAATGGTATTTTCTTAGCCAGACTATGGTCCTATGACCTACTGAAGCAGCTGGTGGATTTATAAGTTGATAACTTTCTGTCTTAAAGATTTCTAAATAGATATGGAATTACTCATTTGCATAGTTCTTTACTGAGAAAAAAAAGGAACTGTCACTGGATAATGGCCTTATGGGAATTAATGCTAAATCTAGGTTAAAACCTAGGTTAGAATGAATTCATTCCAATGTCTTTCTGAAAAGGTGATCCAGCAATTAAAATACTTGCCTTAAGTGGTCTAAAATCAGGGTTAGCTTAAGAAATAATACTCTGCCACTAATTAGTTGTCGATTTCTTTAGGCCTCATTTTTCCTATCCATAAAATAAGTGTAGCTATAAATAATAAATAATAAATAAATAATATCTTAATGACTCCTTCTACTCTGAACATTCTTTAAATCTGTCTACACTAAGAGAAAGGTAGTTACCCAAAATGTCAAAACAAGCAGAGTTTTATGTGAAAGCATAAGCAACAGATCCAAATGGTAAGGACAAAGATACAGTAAGGTGTTAAAAGAAGAAGAAGAAGAAGAAGAAGAAGAAGAAGAAGAAGAAGAAGAAGAAGAAGAAGGAGAAGAAGAAGAAGAAGAAGGAGAAGAAGAAGAAGAAGAAGGAGAAGAAAGAGAAAAAGAAAAACCAGTCTCCCTGGACAGCAATTTGATGTATTTCTGAGAACTGAGTGATAAGGACTGGACTGGTGATTTCATTGAAAGGGAACTCATAGCTGAGGGGATCCCTTCTACCAAAGCAAGATGGTACTTTATTTACAACTTTAGTCTTAATAGAATTGCTTTAAAGCACTGAGGTTAAGTGACTTGCCCATAAGCCAGTACGTGTCAGAGATGTTCTTGTTCCCAGGTCTTCCTGATTTCAAGGCCAGCTTTCTAACCACTAAGCCACAGCTCCCTCTTTCTGAGTGTTTATCAAAGCAAATTCCCAAGAGGCCCAGATGGAACTGGCCTTGGCTTACCATTCTTCACTAACAGGTTGTCTTCCTTCAAATGAGATAATGTTTGTAAATAAATAATAAATAATTTATGAATAAATAATATTTGTAAAGCACTTAGCACATGTAGTAGGTATGCTTAATGTAGTAGATGTTTAATAAATGCTTATTCCTTTCTTATTTCTTTCTTTCCCTCGTTCTTTCCTCCCTCCCTCTTTCCCTCTTTTCTTTCCTTTTTTCATTCCTTCCTTCCTTCTTTCGATCGTTTTTCCTTCACTTCTTCCTTCCTTCACTTCTTCATTCCTCTTTCCCTTCCTTTATGCCTTCTTTCACTCCTTCCTTCCTTTCTTCACTCATTCCTTCTTCCTTCTTTCCTTCACACCTTACTTCTTTCCTTCCTTCCTTCACTCCTTCCCTCCTTCTTCATGGGCTAGTGACACTGTTTTCATCAAAGAAACATATCTTCTGACTCAGCTTCTGGATCATATGCTGAACATTTGTTTGACTTTTTCTCATAAGCCTGAAAGAAATAATATTTGGACCAATCAAACTGATTCCATAGAGTTATGTTGATTTTTTTTAATTGAGGGGTTTGTGTGTGTGTGTGTGTGTGTGTGTGTGTGTGTGTGTGTGATTTCATTAGTGCTATAAGGAAAATTACCAGGGAAATTACCAATGTAGAAAACTGCAGAAAACTTCCTCTAACAATGAAGATAGGCAACTATTTTGCAACTTAGTGCCTTTTTTAGAGAGTTGCCTAAGGAACTGAGAAGTCAAGAAGTTTGCCCAGTCACACAGCCACTATGTCATAGTAGAATTTGAGCCCAGGTCTTCCTAAATCCCTAACCAGCTTTTTACCATACCTCCAATGACTTGGTTTACTTTTTAAAATAATAAAACTTTGAGGCTTTATAACTGAAATCACATAAAGTGAGAATCATTTCAGTTCTTTAAAAACTAACCATATTAATTTAGCTGGAAGTCATTCCCATATACATAGGAGTCAATGTGCTGTTTTCACTCTTTTGATAATATTGGCTGTTCTTTCCACATTTGATTTGTCACCACCTCTCTGCATGAAGCTCTGGATATTAAAAAAGGTGATGCTGAGAGCTATATACAAGGATCATGTGGTCAATCAGTAAGCATTTACTAAGTGTACTCTATGAGTGTGATAAGACCAGGATTTTCCCATTTCCCCAAAATAGGAATTAATTTTCCCTAAAAGACAACAAAGTTGTGCCTGGGACTTAAGTGGTCCCTGCCTCCCTTGACACAGCTTCTTAATCCTCTAAAGTGCACAAATCCCACCATGTGGAACCAGGACCCCTTTAATTTGGTGGATTTCTGAAGACCACCTGAGTTACCATACTTTGCTCTGTTAATCAGACACATTTTCCTAAGGAGATAAAGGGGTGGGGGTGGGATCATACCCAGAGAAGCTTAGTTCCACTACATCTTTGTGATATATTCACAAGTTATCTTGTTTCATAGGGCAAAGTAAATCTCCTTTTGTTAGTTGTTTCATGACTTGTGAGCAGCTCATTTCATCCCATCATTAAACTTGTTAGTAATAACAAGGTACTTGTGTTAGACCTACCATTTAGGGTAATACCTCTACCATCTAGGCTGGTGGGCAAATGAAATAAGATGAAATAGCCTCATGCCTCACATTGGGAGGTTGAATTGGGAGAAGAGCCCTATCAGAATGACTTCACACTTCAGGCTTTCCCACCACACAACTATCTAAGCATGGGCCAATTGGTGAAACGTGAGCAGGAGGTTGGGACCACTGTGGCTTGGGCAAATATTGCTGTCTGTGCAAATAGGAATTCTGGGAATGGTAAAGAGGGAGTCACTGAGCTCTCTTCTCTACCAGCTGGGCAGAGGGTAGTGACACCCTCTCCTGGAAGGAGCTTTGGGTGTGGCTTTTAGAACATAAGCAAAAGCAAAAATAGATCTTACCAAAAGATATAAGGAAGGAAACTACATCCTTCCAAAAAGGCACCATAGACAATGAAGTAATATCATTACTAAACATATATGCACCAAGCAGTATAGCATCCAAATTCTTAGAGGAGAAGTTCAGGGAGTTACAGGAAGAAATAGACAGTGAAACTATAGTAGTGGGGTACCTCAACCTCCCCCTCTCTGAACTAGATAAATCTAACCACAAAATAAACAAGAAAGAAGTTAAGGAGTTGAATAGAATATTAGAAAAGTTAGATATGGTAGACCTCTGAAGAAAATTGAAGGGGATAGAAAGGAATATACTTTTTGCTTGGTGATACATGGCACCTACCACAAAAATTGACCATATACTAGGGCATAAAAACCTCACAATCCAATGCAGAAAGGCAGAAATATTAAATGCATCTTTTCCAGATCATGATGCAATAAAAATTACATTTAATAAAGGGCCATGGAAAGATAGACTAAAAAATAATTGGAAACTAAATAATCCAATCCTAAAAAATGAATGGGTCAAATAACAAATCATAGAAACAATCAATAACTTCATTTAAGAGAATGACAATAATGAGACAACATAGCAAAACTTATGTGATGCAGAGAAAGTAGTTCTTAGGGGAAGTTTTATATCTCTAAATGCTTACATGAATAAAATAGAGAAAGAGGAAATCAATGAATTGGGTATACAACTAAAAAACTAGAAGAACAAATTAAAAATCATCAATTAAACACCAAATTAGAAATACTGAAAACCAAAGGAGAGATTAATAAAATAGAAATTAAGAAAACTGTTAAACTAATAAATAAAACTAAGAGCTGGTTTTATGAAAAAACAATAACAATAAAATAGATAAACCTTTGATTAATTTAATTTAAAAAAAGAAAGCAGAAAACAAATTACCAGTATCAAAAATGAAAAGGGTGAATCCACCACCAAGGAAGAGGAAATTAAAAGAATAATTAGGAACTATTTTGCCCAAATGTATGCCAATAAATTTGACAATCTTAGTGAAATGGATGAGTATTTACAAAAACATAAATTGCCCAGATTAACAGAAGAGGAAGTAAAATACTTAAATAACCCCATCTCAGAAAAAGAAATTGAACAAGCTATTAACCTAGGAAAAAATCTCCAGGGCCAGATGGATTTACAAGTGAATTATATCAAACATTTAAAGAACAATTAATTCCAATACTATTTAGACTATTTGGGGAAATGGGTGAAGATAGAGTCTTACCAAATTCTTTTTATGATACAAATATGGTGCTGATTCCTAAACTGGGAAGAGTCAAAACAGAGAGAGAAAATTATAGACCAATTTCCCTAATGAATATAGATGCAAAAATTTTAAATAAAATATTATCAAATAGATTATAGCAACTTATCACAAGAATAATACACTATGACCAGGTAGAATTTATAACAGGAATGCAGGGCTGGTTCAATATTAGGAAAACTGTCAGCATAACTGATCATATCAACACCAAACTAACAGAAAACACATGATCATCTCAATAGATGCAGAAAAAGCTTTTGACAAAATACAACACCCATTCTTATTAAAAACACTAGACAGCATAGTAATAAATGGAGCCTTCCTTAAAATAATAAATATCATCTACCTAAAACCTTCAGCAAGCTTTATATGTAATGGGGACAGGCTAGAAGCATTTCCAATAAGATCGAGGGTGAAACAAGATGTCCATTATCACCACTGTTGCTCAATATCATACTGGAAACATTAGCTTTAGCAATAAGAGAAGAAAAAGAAATTGAAGGTATTAGAATAGGCAAAGAAGAAACAGAGCTATCACTCTTTGCAGATGACATGATGATATACTTAGAGAATCCTACAGAATCAAGTAAAAAACTACTTGAAATAACAAACAACTTTAGCAAAGTTGCAGGCTATAAAAAACCCACATAAATCATCTGCATTTCTATATATTACCAACAAAGCCCAACAGCAAGAGATAGAGAGAGAAATTCCATTTAAAGTTACTGCAGACATTATAAAATATTTAGGAGTCTACCTCCCGAAACAAACCCAGGAACTCTATGAACACAATTACAAAACACTTTTCACACAAATAAAATCAGATCTAAATAATTGGAAAAACATCAGTTGCTCATGGGTAGGCCAAGCTAATATAATAAAAATGACAATCCTACCTAAGCTAATTTACTTATTCAGTGCCATACCAATCAAACTACCAAAAAAGTATTTTATAGAACTAGGAAAAAAAATAACAAGATTCATTTGGAAAAACAAAAGGTCCAGAATATCAAAGGAACTAATGAAAAGAAATGCAGGGGAAGGTGGCCTAGCAATTCCAGATCTTAAATTGTATTATAAAGCAGCAATCATCAAAACTGCTTGGTACTGGCTAAGAAATAAAGTAGTGGATCAGTGGAATAGGTTAAATATGCAAGACACAGTAGTCATTGATTATAGTAATTTTATTATTTGATAAACCCACAGACCCCAGCTTCTGCGATGAGAACTCACTATTTGACAAAGACTGCTGGGAAAACTGGAAAAGAGTACAGCAGAAACTAGGTATAGACCAAAATCTCACACCATATACCAAAATAAAGTCAAAATGGGTTCACGATTTAGATATAAAGGCTGATACTATAAGCCAACTGGGAGAGCAATAGTTTACCTGTCAGATTTATGAAGAACAGAAGAATTCATCACCAAACAGGAGACAGAGAACATTACAAAATGCAAAATGGATAATTTTGATTACATTAAATTGAAAAGTTTTTGCACAAACAAAGCCAATGCAACAAAGATTAGGAGGGAAGTAGAAAACTGGGAAAGAATTTTTACAACCAGTGTCTCTGATAAGGGCCTCATTTCAAAAATATATAGAGAATTAAGTTAAATTTATAAGAATACAAGTCATTCCCCAATTGATAAATGGTCAAAGGATATGAACAGGCAGTTTTCAGATGAACAGATGAAGAAATTAAAGCCACCTATAGTCATATGAAAAAATGTTTTAAATCATGATTAAAGAAATGCAAATCAAAACAACTCTGAGGTACCACATCACACCTATCAGATTGGCCAACATGACAAAACAGGACAATGATAAATGTTGGAGAAGATGTGGGAAAATTGGAACACTCATGCATTGTTGGTGAAGTTGTGAACTGATCTGACCATTACAGAGAGCAATTTGGAACTATGCCCAAAGGTCTATAAAAATGTGTATACCCTTTGACCCAGCAATAGCACTTCTAGGGTTGTATCCTAAAGAGATTATACAAGTGGGAAAAGGACCCACATGTACAAAATTATTTGTAGCAGCTCTTTTTGTGATGGCCAAGAATTGGAAATTGAGGGGATTCTCATCAATTGGGGAATGGCCGAATAAGTTGTGGTATATGAATGTAATGGAATATTATTGTGCTATAAGAAATGATGAGCAAGCAGACTTTAGAAAGAGTTGTGTGGACTGATGCTGAATGAAGTGAGCAGAACCAGGAGAACGCTGTACACAGTAACAGCCACGTTGTACAATGACTAACATTGATAGACTTAGCCCTTCTCAGCAATGCAAGGATCTCTGACAGCTCCAAAGATCTCGTGATGGAAAATGCTATCCATATCCAAAGAAAGAACTATGGAGTTTGAACGCAGATGGAAGCGTACTATTTGCTATTTTTTTTCCTTCTTTTTATTTTGTTTCCTCTTTCTGATGGCTCCTCCTATTGGTTCTAATTCTTACTTACAACATCACTAATGTGAAAATATGTTTAATAGGAATGTATATGTATAGCCTATATCAGATTATGCACTGTCTTGGGGGGGAGGGGAAGAAAAATTCAAAACTCAAAAGCTTATGGAAGTGATTGTTGATAAACCAAAATAAATTAATAAAAATTTTTTAAAAAGAACATAGGCTTGATAAGAAAGCGACTGATGATTAGCCCAAAAGAGTGTTAGTAAAATTGTACAGAAAAAGTCAGCACCAGGGCATTAGGGGTCATTTAGCCTCACCCAAGTCTAAGATACCCTCTAAAGCTCCTATCCCACTTGGATCATTCTGGGGAAACTACAGAGGATGCAGAATTAGAGGGAGGGCTCCATGAAGTGCTCAGAATCTGAGTGAGCCCATTCAGCAACCTTAGGCTTGTTATGCTGGATAGGGCCAAAGAGAAACCTTTAGAGTCACCTTAACCATCCCATGTAATTAATACCGTATAATATTGTGCCCCCAAAGGGGGGAAAGAAATTTCTTCTCTTTTGATGGAGGCGAATGAAGCTGGAGTACTTCATTATACCAGTTCTCTTTACAACACCATGTTACTTATAAGGAAGGTAGATGGCACCTGGAAATTTGAAAAGGACTACAGGGAGCCGAACAAAGCCATTGTGCCCAACATGACAGCTATTCCTGATCTCATCACTATTGTAGACCAGGTAGGCCCAGGCTGAGTGGTAAGGGGCTGTCCACTATGCCAAAAACTGAGGCCTCTAATCCAAGCCCTGGAGCTTTGCTTTCTCCACTAGTGCAATGGGCCCTTCCTTATCCTTAAGAATCTGACTCCGTTGACTATGGAGAGCAAATGGACACAGCAGCCACTCCTCTAGTAAAATGAGATACTCTAGAGATTAGGTGTCCTGGCAGGTCCTTCTGACATACGAAGATCCAGACTACATAGTACATATGTAAGAGAGCCTTCAGGGATGGGGAAGAGAAGATGTCCATCTATACTAATTCCTCGGCAGTGGATGTGGGTCTTGCCAAGTGGTCTGGGGACTGGGGAACACAGCACTAGGTAATCAAAGGTTCTTCCATTTAGTGTAATTTCACTGATGCTTCCCAGGGCATACAGTTGTTTGTGGGACATGCCGAGACCCATCAGAGACAGCATATGCCAAATAACCAGGTTAGAGCTATTCCAAGAACAGCAAAGGTTTGGGAGTGGATTCATTGCCAGTATGGACATTGGGGTGGTGATACCATGCTGTGCTGGGCAGAAAGAATCATACGATCCCTTTAAATAAGGGCTATTCCTCACCAAATGATCTTCATGTGCCAGTTGGAGTACCTATCTAACACAAATGGTCCCCACCCTGTCCCCCACTGGCAAAATGACACTCTCTAATCTCAGGGCAAGAGGTTTGCCCCCCTGTCCAATTGAAAGCTACATCATTATGCACTGTAACTGCCCAGGTCAGGTGCCTGACTTCCATGAAGACGTGTCTGTGACAATCAATGCCACCATGGGAAGAGGAAAGACTCTACAATTCAGGGGTTTCTAGGATCTAGTCTCCAGGAAGACTTTCCTGATAAGAATGAATTGGTTTTTATTATAGTTTCAGCTGACCCCATCTAGTCCTCCCTTATTCCTTCTCCAGTACAAAAGTGCTTTGGGCACAAAGCCCTGCCCCCTCAGAAGGCTCCATATACTCTGAAGAAGTACCTCAGGTATTCCTCAGATGGCAGGCTTCCTTTCCTCTGGGATGATTCAGACTATTCCTTTCCAGAAAGGGCTCCTCATCCTTCCCAGAAAGCCTCCTGGTTTCCTTCAAGTCCCACCTAAAATCTTATCTTCTACAGGAAGCCTGTCTGGATTCCCCTTTAATCCCTTCCCTTTTATTTCCATTTATCTTGTAAATAGGTTGCTTGTATATAGTTGTTTTCTCTCTCTCTCTCTCTCTCTCTCTCTCTCTCTCTCTCTCTCTCTCCCTCTCTCTCTCTTTTTCTCTCTGTTTCCCCTCTCCCCCCACCCCCCATTAGACTGTGAGCTCCTAGAGAGCAGGAATCAATTGTCTTTTGCCTTCCTTGTATCCTCAGTGCTTACCTCAGTGTCTAGTACATAATAAGCACTGAATAAATGTTTATGTGCTGACTTACTGACTGATGTAGGAGGGATATTGATAGGAGGTGTTTTGCTATCTAATAGCATGAAGGAGGTAAAACTTTCATTATATAACTGTGGTGGATATGTATTTAATTGAAAGAAATAGGATCCTCTATCTGACTTGACAGTAATTTTGAGTCCCTGGATGGGAATGAAGGATAATCCTTATTTAGTTCTTGTGATAAAAGGGAGTGGACCCTTCCCCATAGACCTCTAATGAGACAAAAGTTTTTCATCATCCCCTTAACATGGCTCTAGGGGAGGGGGAAATTTTGCTGGGTGACCCAGAGAATACTTATGTGAGGGGCATTGATGGGAGAACCTCATTATTATATCCTTAGATATGTTGCATGCAAAAGGCTTTTGATCAAGTTAGGCACTTTACTACTAATGACCCCGAGGCAGAATGAAGAATTGTTGGCGGTGCCAGAAGTGTCATCATCATTGCTGTGGCCCGACATTCCTGGTGCTGCTCTGATTTACTGGCTCATTGTCACTACCTTCCATTGGGAGACCCACCATGAACTGCAAAGATGTGGCATCTTCTACCATATGGAGTAGATCATTGAGATCTGAGACTTGGACCTTGCTGAGGGGCAGAAGGGGGGGTAGCAAAAAGAGACAAGAGACTGGGCAGCTAGGTGGCTCAGTGGACAGGGCACCAGCCTTGGAGTCAAGAGGACCCAAGTTCAAATTCAGTCTCAGATGCTAGCTGTGTGACCCTGGGCAAGTCATTTACTCCCAATTGCCTAAAAAAAAAAAAGGCAAGATTTCTGGCTTTTGTCTTCAACATTTTTTTCTTTCTTTTTGGTGTCTCTAGGTGTGTGGGGATGGAGGTGGGGGGAGGGAGGTGTAGGAGGTTTTTTTTTCCCTTTTTTTTTTCTTTTTCTCTTAGTATTGCCTATGGTAGGAAGATTGTCATATAAAAGCCTGAAAATATTTATGTGGTAGAAGATCGTCTAGAACAGGGTTGAGAAATTACAGCCTAAAATGCAAATACAATTAATTATAATTAACACAATTATTAAATACAATTTGAAAATGTAAAATCCATTCTTAGCTTACATGCCATGAAAAAACAAGCAGCAGGCTAGATTTGGCCCTTAGCTCTAGAGCTTTAGAATCTTGTCACTATGGAGGTGGTATGTAACAGGATCAGGCTTCTCCCATTTCACTGAAATGGGAATTAGTTTCCCCTAAAAGTCATCAGAGCTGTCCCTGGGACATAAATGACCCCTTTGACACAGCTTCCTGGTCAACTGAGTACATGAAAATCCCACTTGTGTGGAGTTAGGACCCCTTAAACCTGGTAGATTTCTGAAGACCATGTGAATCACTTGCCCTGCTGACCAGACATGAAGATGGCAGATGGGGGAAAGGGTCTTACTAAGGGAAGCTATGTAACACTGCATCCTTGTTGATGTGATGACCAAGTACTTATATATTTTGAAATCTGGTACTGCTAAGCCACTTTTCTTCACATGTTTTTCATCGATTCCCTTGATATTCTTGACCTTTTGTTCTTCCAAATGAGTTTTGTTATTATTTTTTCTAGTTCTGTAAAAATAATTTTTGGCAGTTTGATTGATATGGCATTGAATAAGTTAATTAATTCAGGTAGAATGATCATTTTTATTATACTGGCTCAGCCTACCCATGAGCAATTAACATTTCTCCAGTTGTTTAAATCTGTCTTTATTTGTATAACAAGTGTTTTGAAATTATGGATTTGTATTTTATATTGTCTGCAGTTACTTTAAATGGAATTTTTCTTTTTGTCTCTTCCAAGTGAACTTTGTTGGTAATATGTAGAAATGCATGTGGGTTTCTTTTACATTCTGCAACTTTGCTAAAGTTGTTCATTGTTCCAGTTAGTTTTTTAGTTGATTCTCTAGGATTCTCTAAGTACACCATCATATCATCTGCAAAGAGTGAGGTTTTACTCATTGCTTATTCTTATTTCTTCAGTTTCTTGTCCAGCATTTCTAGTACAATACAGCATAATAGCAGCGATAATGGACATCCCTGTTTCACTTCTCATCTTATTGGGAAGGCTTCTAGTTTATCTCTATTACAGATAATGTTTGCTCTTGGTTTTTTATAGAAACTATTTACAATTTTAAGGAAAGTTCCATTTATTCCAGGGTAGTTAGGTGGTGCAGTGGATAGAGTGCTGAGCCTGGAGTTAGGAAGATGAGTCTTCCTCAATTAAAATCTGGCCTCAGATGCTGGGTGACCCTGGGCAAGTCACTTAACCCTGTTTGCCTCAGTTCCTCATCTGTAAAATGAGCTGGAGAAGGAACTGGCAAAACACTCCAGTATCTTTGCCAAGAAAACCCCAAAAGGGGTCATGAAGAGTTGGATACCACTAAAACAACTGAACATACATACCATTTCTTCCAGTGAGGCTTTGTTTTTGAAAGCAGTCAGGAAGTAGTTTAAACAATTCAAGAGCCCAGCCCTCTCTCTTTCCCTATTCCTTACCTCATTCATTTTTTTTAAATTAAAGGTTATGGATTGCAATTGATCAAAGGAATTTTTTAAAAGGTGAATTTAAAATAATTTTTAAAACAACAAACTATAAACCATACAAATCTATGAAGGTTCTATTTGCAGCTGTTTTAGTCAGATGAAATCAGTACAATCTAAGTCCATAATTACTTTCAATAGATGTTTTCTGCTTTAATTTCTACTGTCTTTGCCTAGTAATAGTTGGGGATAGAAGAGGCTTGGCTGTTAAATAGGAATATTATGGAATTTTAAAATTTCTTTTATTGTTTAGGACACAGGACCACTCCTCCCACAAATTTTGATTAGCTAGAAGTCTATTTAATATTAACCTCATCTGAATAAAACCTGTCTCATGGGAAGTGAAAATTTACTTATATTCTTAAACATTCCTTAGACAAGAAGCCAGAGGAAGACTCTCAGCTTTCCTTGACTCCTTGGTGACATGAAAATCCTCCTTCTCACTCAGCCTTTTTGTGAATCCCCTCAATGTAGCTTAATCTATAAACTGACTTAGTTTACCTATAGAGTTTTTTTTTGACAAAAAAATTTGTTTCCTTAAGGAATGCAAGAGATTATGACTTTGTTAAACTAAGTTTGCTCAACTTTTATGATATTGAAGGAAGTACAGGATTATGAATCCATCTTCCCTGAAACTTTTATGGCCTAAGAGGAATGTACAAGATTGCAATATGTAAAAGAATTATTTCTCTGTCACTCTGACTTAATTTTGCCTATAAGAAGCCTTGTCAGAATCCTCATAGTTGTTCAGGTTTTCTCTGAGGCCTGAATCTATGCTTGAGCATAATAATAAAACATAGGTTTTTATCTCCATGATTTCTGTGTTGTGATAAGTCTATATTTGGCAGCAATTACCCACCACACAAACTCAGAGAGAAGACATTTCTCCCATAATAAACTTCGTGTAGGTGTTGACATTTATTGCCAGTTCTTTCTTTGAGGGTTCATCTCTATAGTCAGCACCCCTTTAAGAGAAGGGTTTTCTTTTTAAAGCTATGAAGGAAGAACAAGGGAAATGAACATGAAGTGCCTGAGAAGGCTATCATGGAAAGCCTGCTCCATCTCACTTACTGACTCTGTTGCCTAGAGGAATCTGGGTCCATGTTTTCCCTGCTTTTGGAACCACTATGTCTTTTCTGTTCCTCTCAAGCCCCCTACTGGGAAAGTCCCAGCAATTACACGGAGAATGTCTCTCTCCCACTGACAAATCTATGTAACAGTATTCATTCTCCTATTTCTCTTTCCTCTAGTCATTTAATCTCCAAGGGCATAAAGAAATCAATAACACATTAAATGATGATGTTTTCTTAAAGAAAGTGGTTTCCTTTAAAAACAACTGACAAACTTGAGCCCAGAAATTCTAATACTAGGCACATGTGGCCAAAAAGGTAATTGATTTTAAAGAAAAAAATAAATGTTCCATATATAGCCAATTTATCCAGGTTTATGTAAAATAAGTCCATAAAGGTAGAAGGAGTAGAGCAATGAGAGTAGGGGAATAATATAGTCAGATCTGGGTCTTAGGCATATTAGAGATGGAGAAGAACAGAGAATCAGTAATTTGATCTGAGTGGTTTAAACTGCCCTTATCAGCCAGCCCTGAGTATGGTAGACAGGAATCCATGCAAGATGAAGTCAAGCTCTTAGGTTATCAGGGCACCACTGTCAGCACAGAGGGCTATATTCAATAAAGCAGTGTTCTCCAAAGTGGGAGCTGTGCCTCACTTCCAAGGGCCACATGGCGTGACCCTAAGGGATCCATGATCAAACAATCCAAGTGTGGGAAAAGGGGTAACATCTCACCTTCCCTTAAATAGCCAAGCTTGGGGCTCATCTCCAAACAATAATACCTATCCTTATCCTCCAACACTCACACACTATGCCCTCTTCTTTCTTTGCTCAAGCTCTCAAACTCCCCACTTTTGCTTCAGGCATAAGCTCTTCTGGGCAATGACAACCTACTCATTATGCAGGTGCCACTAGTAAAATTTATACTCCCCCCATTTTCATACTCTTGCTCCCATCACCTCCAGATGAGCCAATCACCCCTCATAAGGCAGTGAGCCGTGAGTAAGTATCACTTTACCCTTTTCATTTTGGGTAGGGCAGAGAGAGTTTAACAGGATTAGCAGACAATCTCCATCAAAGATCAGATCACGTTATCTTTCGCTCCAAATCCACTCCCCTTGGCAAACTACAAACTGCTTTCCAGTCACCTAAGTTTACAACCTTGGGATCATCTTCAACTCCCCTATCACTCCACATACCCCAATCAGTTTCCCAATTTTGTCATTTCTATATCTATAATCTCTCTCCTCTCTGTCCCCTTCTCTCTACTCACACAACAAACACCCTACTTCAGGTTCTCATCATCTCTTATCTGAACCATCACACAATAGCTTCCTAATTGGTTTTCCCACCTCGAGTATCTCCTCTTTCTCCAACCCATCTTCTGTACAACTGCCAAAGTGTTTTTCCTAAAACATTATTAGTACAATAGTGTGTAAATAAGTCAATAGATATACTGGGAGTGTCTGCAGGATCAATAAAGTTTGGAGATCACTATAATGGTAATATAATGTAATATAATAAATATAATAAAACATAATATAATATAATATAATATAATATAATATAATATAATATAATATAATATAATATAATATAATATAATATAATATAATATAATATAATATAATATAATATAATTAATATAATATAATTAATATAATATAATAAATATAATATAATAAATATAATATAATATAATATAATTAATATAATATAATAAATATGATATATATCAATATAATGCAATAGCTAGAATTCCTCACTGGCCTTAGGATCTGTTGGAACACAGGAGGCTTGCCCCCTGAACAGCCACACTGGACTGTATTCTTGGTGAAGTAATAACCAGACTGCAAGGACACTGCTTGGTGACTATATTTTTACTATATTGTATAGGGCCAGAAGAGTGACAGCCAAAGAGGCCCAGAACACAGGTTGTACAAAGATGTGAAAAAAGGGAGTTGTGGAGAGGGCATGGAGGAGTTTGTGCCAGTCAGGGTTGACTATGTTGGGGAAGGGGAGAAACTCAAATGACAAGAGAGCAGATGGAAGTAGAGGGGATGATGGCTCCTGGCACTGGGGAGCATGTGTGAAGTAGGATTTGTATATGGGAGACCATTTCCTCCTACCTTGGCAAGGCAAGCAATCAACAAGCATTTATTAAGCTCCTACTATGTGCCAGTCACTACACCAAGCTCTGGGAATACAAATACAAACGATAAGAAAGACATGTGGGGCAGTGGATAGAGCTCCGGCCTTGGAGTCAGGAGGACCTGAGTTCAAATACGGCCTCAGATACTTGACACTTAACTAGCTGTGTGACCCTAGGCAAGTCACTTAACCCCAATTGCCTCACCAAAAAGAAAAAAAAAAGACAATACATAATGAAAGCTGAAAAGACAGGAGGTACCTGGTCTGGCACTCTCCTTAAATGGAAGTTCTGGGAGGACCCCTCCCCCTCCAATAAGAAGGAAGGGTTTCAGGGGCAGAGAGGGTACTTCTGAAGCATAACTTCCAGTGCTAAGATGATCTTTCACGATTGAGAGGTTTCTGAGGCATCATGGAGGAGTCTCGAGGAGTGCGGCCTGCTAGGAAATTAAGTTGGCCTGAGCACCCTCCTTCAGTGGAGTTTCTGGAAGATCCCTTCACCCAACACAATACAGTTGAAAAAGGACTGGATTTAAAATGAGAAGGCCTAATTTTGATTTCAAGCCCTGCTTTTTACTGCTTGGATCTCCAGAAGACTTCACTCTCGACACTCAGATTCCTTATGTGTAAAGTGAAGGAGTCAGAGCAGCTGACCTCTAAGGCCTAGAAGCTAAGAAGCCTTTGGCAAAGTCCATACTTACCTGGGCTCTATGTAACTCTGTGAACAGTGGTGGTTTGACATACTGTGAGACCCTTAAATACTGCACTACTTTTCTTATAATGATTTGTTTTCAAACTAAGGAATTATACTGTAAAACTTTTGGAAAAACAATTTAAAATGGCAAACAGGTTTATTGTTTTATGATACTATTTCTGTCATTTGAAATACTTTTATATTCGTGTTAAAAATTAAAAGTTTCAAAATAGATAGGGGACAAGGAAATTAAACATTCCTGGCTATACTTTCCTTCCTCCTGTTCCTAGCTCTGGCCAACAAATCCTCCTCTGAACCCTGGTCATTCAACCCCTTCTTCCACCCTGGAACAAGGGCACTAGAAAAAGAGCCAGGCTAACCGCTTTGAATCTGCTAATCTTGAGGCCCTAGGCATGTGCCTAGTAAATCTACTGGATAATCCAGCATTGTCTGTGAAGACCAGTCAGTTGCCATAGGAATTCTCATTATGTAGCACAATGATCTCACTCACAGTACACATTGGCAGCAAAGCAGTTTGGGTGGGTGGATAAGCCACTTCTCAGACTGTCTTTGTGCCAGATCAACATCTCCCTCCCCACCCCTCAAGGAAAAGGAAATTCCAGGTAATGATCAGAACATTTTTAGATCTTCATTCCAAATTCTTCACTTTACAAGGGGTTTCACCACAGGATTCTTTTGAATGGTAAGTGTCCAAAATACGGTTTGACTTATAAAAATTCTATTTATATGCAACTTTCCAGGAACGTATTTATGTTATGTTAAAGTGAATCTCTTTATAAATGCAGATCTCTAGTCCCTACAAGAGGGCTGTGTGGCTATCCTGCTATGCTGCTTCAGCCCCAAAATTACTGAATTTCGTTGGAGATCAGAAAGATAGGATAAGTCCTCACCATTCCACCTTTTCCTTAGAGAGTTTGAACCTTTGTTCACCAAGTCCACTATTAAAGTGGTTGAATCAATGGCATTCTCCTTTCAAATTCAAAGCATAGTTAATTTTCTTAGATTATTTGGAAGTATTGGACAAATTGATAGTGCCTTACCTAGCTAAGTAACTAGTGTTTCTTGAATTGAATTGGATTTGTTGAATTGAAATCCATTGACAATTATTGTCATAGTAATTTTCATGATTTTATCTAATCACTGATGCCAGAAATCCCTTTGATGCCCAGGGTCACAGAGACAAAGCTTTTTTTTTTTTTAAATACATATTTAGGGATCTCAAAACAAAAATAGTCTAGGGAAATTAACATTTAGACTTAAATTTATACTAAGGCACCTTTCCTGAGAGCTTGTTTTGGTGAGTACCTGAGGGTAAAAGGGAGTGTAGGGGAGTTGGATAAATGAGCACTGAAAGGTAAAATATAAAATTTACAGTAGTATTGGAAGTGAGTACAAACTTCATGAAGACAACTCTCCCAGGCAGTCAAAAAGCATCTAATAAGCATTTATTATGCCAGACACAGCTTGATCCCTGCCCTCAATGACTTCACACTCTAATGGATGAGATAATGTGCAAATAACTCTTTACCTACAAGATATAAACCATAGAAATGGAAGGTAATTTCAGGGGAGAGGCATTAGCAGTGGAAGAAGCTGGGAAAGGCCTCCTGCAGAAGCTGAGATTTGAACTGAGTCATGGAGGCCAAGGAAAACAGGAGAGTGGAGGAGGGTGTTCTAAACATGAAGGACAGTCAGTGACAAGGAATAGAATCCAGAGAGGGAGTATCATGTGCACAGGACAGCATGACAGCCAGTGTAGCTGGATTGAAGGGCACATAACAAGGCGGAAAGTACAAGACGAGAAGGTAGTGAGGGTCCAGGTTGTAAAGGGTTTTAAATGCCAAATAGCACAGTCTATGTTGGACCTTGGAGGTAATGGTGAACTCCTGGAGTTCACTACATAGGAATGCCACATGGTCAGATCTCCAAAAGACTTCGGTTGCCAAAGTTCACTTAAAATTGTAGTGTTAAGAGTCAGGAGGACTTGAGTTCAAATGTGGCCTCAGACACTTGACACTAGCTGTATGACCCTGGGCAAGTCACTTAACCCCACTGCCTAGCAAAAAACCAAAAACAAAACAATATAAAAACTGTAGTGTTAAAATGATTCTGAAGTTAGGATCATCACTTTAAAATTTGAGAATAAGTGGGAGACCAGGGTAAAAGCTGAACCGTAGAGTATTTAGTTGTCCTTGCTATCTGGATTTGGACCAGAGCACCACCACCACCGACTTATCCAACTAGCCTCTATCCAATGAGAAGCTGGGAGTCGTTACTGGTCACACAGGGTTTCTCCTTTCTGCCTATTCCAAAAGCAGCTTCCGTTTGAGCACTCTGTGACTGTTACTGATCACATCCAGGGCAGCAATGCTTTGGAGCCTGTATCTTAGCACGGTTTTTGTTACTTTGCTTGCATTTCAGGCTCAGTTGAGCTGGCTTGCTAATGCATGTCAGTTTCATTCAGTATCTCTCACACTTTCTGTGTGAGAAAAGAACACATTGACAGAATAATCCCCTTCTTCACTTAGCCTTTGCATTGGAGCTGCCTGCTTTTCTCCCCCCACCCTGAGGAGTACAAATATTAAACAACAGACTCAGAATTGTGCATGAGGACCAAAGTCTTAGAGGATTAAGAAACTCTGAAGCATTCACTTTGGAGACAATGGCTGTAGAAGCATTTCTATAAGATAAAAGCTCAGACAGATGGAGATGGTGGGTAAAATTCTCAACAAAACAAGGCACAGAAGATCACTTCATCAACAAACTTTTACTGAGATGCGGAGTCTGCCATCTGAATTGAGACTATGGTATTGCTGAGGGGTAGAGGGAGGGGTGAGGGTGTTTCACAAAAAAGACAGAAACAGCACAGAAGCCAATTTGGGCCTGGTGAGTAAAAGACCCCAATGTTCCCTCTCCAAGCCATATTCTGATGGTCAACAACGGTGTAAGTCTGGGTGTGTTCAGACATGGAACTGAAGTCCTTTACAAGGTCCAGGGAGCGCTGAAACACCTGACACTTTCTTGCCCAATCTTTGTCCACTATCAATGGATAAGAATAATAACTCTTATTATCTTAATATTTTAAGGATTTTTTGACAACAACCAAGAGGGTAGGTGTCACAAGGATTATAATCCCCATTTTGTTTTTTATTTGTTTGTTTTTTGGCGAGGCAATGGGGTTAAGTGACTTGCCCTGGGTCACACAGCTAGTAAGTATTATGTGTGTGAGGCCAGATTGGAACTCAGGTCTTCCTGAATCCAGGGCCCGTACTCTATCCACTGTGCCACCTAGCTGCCCCTATAATCTCCATTTTGTAAATAAGGAAATTGAAGTTGGAGACATTAACTAACTAGCCCACAATCACATGGGTAATAAGTGTTGGAGCCAATACTAGATATCACAACATTAGAGACACGTATTCAAACTGTTTTGTTGATTATCTTTATTTTTTTATTTACTTTTTTTTTTAAGGCAATTAAGGTTAAGTGACTTGCCTGGGGTCACACAGGTAGTGTAAAGTGTTTGGTCTGAGGCCGGATTTGAACTCAGGTCCTCTTGACTTCAGGGCCAGTGCTCTATCCACTGCGCCATCTAGCTGCCCCCTGTTTATTATCTTTTTTTTTTTTAAGGAAGTTGGGGTTCAGTGACTTGCCCAGGGTCACACAGCTAGTAAGTGTCAAGCGTTTTGGTCTGAGGCCGGATTTGAACTCAGGTCCTCCTGACTTCAGGGCGGGTGCTGTATCCACTGTGCCACCTAACTGAGCCATGTTTATCATCTTTAAAAGCAAGGAATAGTTGCAAAAATGAGACCTCCTATTTTGTACACCAATGAAATGCTTCTGTCTGTGTAAAGTTTTGATCCCTGTTAGAATGCATAACTACCTTTTATGCTATTAAAATAATAAATAGAAAGTATGATAAGCACACTAACACAATCTAATTATTAAGGTCCAGTCATTCTGGAGAGAAATTTGGAACTATACCCCTGAAATCACTGAATTATGCATATCCTTTAGCTTGGTAATACCACTACTAGGCTTATATGTGTATACAAAAATATTTATAGCAGTACTTTTTTAGCTGTAGTAAAGTACTGGAAACAAAGTGAATGCCTATGAAATAGGACTGGCTCAATGACTTATGGTGTATGACTATAATGGAATATTATTGTTTGATAAGAAATAACCAAAGGGAAGGGTCCCTAAGCATTTTTAAGTGTGTACTATATGTCAGGCAAGTGCTAAGCATTAGAGATAAAAAGAAAGGCAAAAGTGGTCCCTATCCTCAAGAAGCTGATATTCTAACGGTATTCAGAGAAACCTGAGAGTAAAAGGAACAGAACCAGAAGAACAATTTCTAAGATGACGATATTGCAAGGGGAAAAAACTAGAAGTCTTAAGAAGTATGAAATGATCATTACAGTTCCAGAAGACTGATGAATCAGGCTTCTCATCTCTTGGCAGAGAGACAATGGATTTACTTTGGATGACTATATCTATTTGTTGCAAGAGAGGATTTTTATTTATTTGTTGAGTAGTTAATGGAGGGAATGGATCAGAGAGGTAGTGATAGTGACACCAAAAAAGGAAGGAAGGAAGGAAAGAAAGAAGGAAGGAAGGAAGGAAGGAAGGAAGGAAGGAAGGAAGAAAGGAAGGAAGGAAGGAAGGAAGGAAGGAAGGAAGGAAGGAAGGAAGGAAGGAAGGAAGGAAGGAAGGAAGGAAGGAAGGAAGGAAGGAAGGAAGGAAGGAAGGAAGGAAAGAGAAAATTTCCCAGGATTGAGGGAAGAAGCCATCATATTAAGATGCAGAAGGTCCCATATCCTCTGAAAACACTATTGGGACTTAGAGATGCACCACTTTACTATGAGATAGAATCAGTTCTAGACACTCTCCACCCCAAACCAAGAATTCACAGAGGGACTCCTGTAGAGATCCTATGATAGGCAGGCTAGGCCAGGTAAAAAAGCAGCCCAGAGGCCATATCACAAAGGGTTTCCTGGAGCCTTCAGAACAATTCCCGCACTCCCTGCCTGAGCTCACTGGTGCTCAAGCCCAGCTCAGCCTGAGCCCTCCCTGAGGTCATGGCTGCAGTAGAGTGACTTTGTGGCAGGTGGGCCAGAGAGTGTGCTGGTAAATGATTAACAGCCAGCTCTCTGGGGGAAATGTACATACATTATCACTTTTAAGTTTAATCTGCATTATTAACCACTTCTCTTTTAAAGTCTAAAGTCAATGAAACAATAAATCAAGCCCTGATTTGTAACTTAGCCATTTCTGAGATGTAAATGGCCACACAGAAATCTTAGCAATCAGGTCTCATGAGTTAGTCTGAGCGGACTACAGCAAACCAGATAGCCTAACACATCACTCCTCCCCCGGGCCAAATATATGTGTGTCATACATGTATATGTATGACACACACACACACACATACAGAGATACATATGCCTAGATTTTTCTTTAACCTCATCAGAGTTCAGCACGTGCACTGATGACGGTAGCATGCTGCTTTCCTACAAGTGGTAATCGCGTTGTCCCGAGTCTGCCATTTGCTCTTTTTGGTTGGCATACAAGCTTGTTGACTAGATTGGTTTTCACTGCAAAACCTACGCCAGCTTCACAGCACTCCCCTTCACTGCAGCCACTCCAGAAAAACATGTATCCAGCTCTGATTTTGGTAAGGTCGCCTTCATTTGCCAGCCTTTTTTCACTCTGGGCTGCTACTTGGACGTGATACTTGCCAACTTCTCTTGCAACAAGAACTTTGAAGTCTTTCGCATCTACTGGATTTTGTGTTGTCCACAAGCATGTGCATGTTCCACATGCCAATGGTGAGTGAAACATCTTTGCAGAAGTTTTTGTACTTGTTTTGTGTGTTTTGACCACATGGTGGGATCCCCGCCTGCCATGGTAAGCAGGCGAGGGTTAGGTGATGCATACAAGTTTTAGGGCACCTGTTCTAGCCCCTTCATCACACCAGGAGGTGAGCAGCTCAGACACCCAAGGGGCTGCTAAACCCCACTGCTACTTCCAGTGAGAAGATGACTCTGTGGCCTGGACCACCTGTATGCAGGGTTGTAATTACAGCTCCCACTGTATATGTACCTGTTTCATCACTTGCCTGTTGGCACAGGACTTTGAGATTGGGAAAAATGGTAAAATGGTATGGGTTTTGATTTGCTCATAAATTGGATTTAACTGAGGCAGAGTTGCATGAAGTTGTCAGCCTCACTCTCTCTTCCAGAGTCATGAAAGTCCTGTGGCAAGAAGAAGTCAAGATGACTGATGATGGCCCAGGATGCAGTGGATGACCTTGGTGTCTTCAATGTCTAACCAAGTTCTAAGAGCTCCACAGCACAGCTCCTTCAGTCACTTTCAGGGCCACTGGAACAAATTGTTCTCAATTTCCCATTCTGTTGGGGAAAGTTTTCATATGCTTAGGGTAGATATCTCTTTAACTCACTGAAGGGTCTGACACCCTGAGTTAAACTCAATCTCATTTAATCTTCTTGCTGAAAACCGTTTACCGGGGTATGGCCATTGCACATACCACAGCTTCTTGGATCCACAGGTGAGAGTTGGGTGAATCAGGTGTGTACTAAACTGGAAAGCAGCCACAAAAAGGGGCTTGGCAGTCCTCACACTGGAGGTGCTAGCTTTCCCTAAACACATCCTACAGATGGCTAAGTAGAAACTGAAAGATAACCAATCACCTCCTGAAAGAAATCCCAAAATGAAAACTCTCAGGAAATTATAGTCAAATTCCAGAGCTCCCAGGTGAGGGAAAAATACCACAAGAAGCCATAAAAACCTCCCAAACAAGTTCAAAAAAGAAAAAATAATAAATTCACCATTTTCAGATGATAATGAAATAAAAATTATATTCAATATAGGGCCTTGGAAGCATAGATTAAAAATTAATTAGAAATAAAATAACTTAATCCTAAAGAATGAGTAGATTGAACAAATCATAGAAAGAATAAAAAATTTCATTAAAAATGATGACAAAATAAGACAACATACCAAAATTCGTGGGATGCAGCCAAAGCAGTACTTGGGAGAAAATTTATATCTTTAAATGTTTATATCAATAAAAGAGAAAGAACAGATCAACAAACTGGACGTGCAACTAAAACAATTATGAAAGAAAAACAAATTGGGTCAGTCATTTTTCAATAATGTCTTGACTCTTCATGACCCTATTTGGGGTTTTCTTGGAAAAAATACTAGAGTAGTTTGTCATTTCCCTCTCCAGCTCATTTTACAAATGACAACACTGAGGCAAACAGGGCTACATGACTTGCCCAGAGTCACACAGCTAGTAAGTGTTTGAGGCCAGATTTTAACCCACAAAGATGAGTCTTCCTGGCTTAAGGCTATCCATTGCACCACCTAACTGCCCCAAGAATGAATTAAAAATCCCCAATTAAACACCAAAATAGAAATCCTGAAAATCAAAGTAGAGATTAATAAAATTGAAATGAAAAAACCACTGAACTAATATATGAATATATAGAAAACAGTTTTATGAAAAAAACAGAGAAACTATTGGCTAATTTGATTTTTTTAAAAAAGAAGAAACCAAATTACCAAGCAATGACGGTGAAATAAAAGCAATTATTAGGAACTATTTTGCCCAAGTATATGCCAATAAAATTTGCAATCTAAATGAAATAGATGATTGCTTATAAAAATATAAATTGCCTAGATTAGGGAAATATAGCTTACCCAGAAGAAATAGAATATTTAAATAAGCCTATGTTAGAACAAGAAATTGAACAAGACATAAATGAGCTTCTTAAGAGAATAAAAAACAAACAAACCAGGACCAATTGGATTTACAAGTAATTTTACCAAACATTTAAAGAATAATTAATTCTAATACTATATAAACTGTTTGAAAAAATAAGTAATGGAGTCCTGTGAAGTTCCTTCTGTGAAACATATTTGGTTGTGATACCTATATCAGAAAGAGCTAAAACAGAAAGAAAACTATAGAACAATTTACCTAATCAATAGTAATGCAAAAATTTTAAATAAAATATTAGCAAGAAGATTTGTATCAGGAATTCAGGGCTGCTTCAATATTAGGAAAACCATAAACATAATTGATCATATAAACAACAAAAAATCATATGATATTTCAACAGATGCAAAAAAAACTTTCAACAAAATATAACACCCATTCCTATTAAAAATAATAGAAAGCATAGCAATAAGCATAGCCTTTCTTAAAATGGTAAGTGGTATCTATCTAAAACCAAGAGCAAGCATTATCTGTAATGGGGATAAACTAAGAGCCTTCTCCAGTAAGATTAGGGATGAAGTTAGAATGTCCATTATCATCATTATTATTCACTATTGTACTAGAAATGATACCTATGATAGTAAAACAAGAAAAAATAATTGAAGGAATAAACATAGGTAATGTTACAGGCAATAAAAGTATCACTTTTTGCACATGATATAATGGTATCCTTATGGAACCCAGCAATGGAGTGACAAGTGACAATATTGCCTAAATTGATTTGTTTATTCAGTGCCATGCCAATCAAACTACCAAAAAATTACTTTCTAGAGCAAAAAAAAAAATCATCTGCAAGTCAAGAAAATCAAGAGAATCAATGAAAAAATGGGAAGGAAAGGAGCCTAGCAGTACTAGATCTCAAAATATATCACAAAGCAATAACCATCAAAATAATTTGGTATTGGATATTAAATAGACTGGTTGATCAATGGAATCGATTAGGTAACAATATAGAGAAGCAAATGAGTATAGTAACCTAGTGTTTGATAAACCCAAAGATCCCAGTTATTGAGGCAAGAACTCACTCTCTGACAAACTTGCTGGGAAAACTAAAAAGTAGTCTGGCAGAAACTAGGCATAGACCAACATCTCACACTGAACACTGAGATAAGCTGTAAGTGATTTGTACATAAAGGGTGATATCATAAGAAAATAATGGGAGCATGGAAGAAACGACCTGTCAGATATATGGATAGGGGAAGCAAGAGATAGAAAGGTTCACAGGTAAAATAGGTAATTCTTGCTCTATAAAATTAAAAATGTTTTGCATAAACAAAATCAATATAGCCAAAGTTAGAAGAAAATTAGGAAATTAGGAAAAAAATTTGCAGCAAGTTTATCTACTAAAGGACCCCTTTTCTCAAATGCATAAAGACTTGAGCCAGAGGCATAAAAATAGGAGGCATTCCCCAATAGTCAAAGAACGTGAACAAGCAGTTTTCATAGGAAATGAAAGCTATCAATAGTCTCATTTTTTTTTTAGACAGTTGGGGTTAAGTGACTTGCCCAGGGTCACACAGCTAGTAAGTGTCAAGCGTTTTGGTCTGAGGCCGGATTTGAACTCAGGTACTCCTGACTTCAGGGCCGGTGCTCTATCCACTGTGCCACCTAGCTGCCCCCAATAGTCTTATTTTTAAAATGCTCTAAACACCAATAACTAGAGAATACAAATTAAAACAACTCTGAAGTATCACTTTACACCCATCATATTGGCAAGATAACAGAAAGAGAAAACGACAAATGCTGAAGGTGATTTTGGAAAAGATATACTAATGTACCACTGGCGGAGTTGTGAACTGGTCTAACCCCTTAAAAGAACAACTTAGAACTATGCTAAAAGGGCTATAAAACTGTGCATATCTTTTGACCCAGCAACACCACTACTAGGTCTATACCCCAAGAAAATCAAAGAAAAAGGAAAAAGACCCATACATACAAAAATATTTATAACAGCTCTTCTTGTGGTGGCAAAGAATTGGAAGGTGAGGGTATGCCCATCAACTGCAGAATGGCTGAGCAAGTTGTGGTATAGGAATGTGATGTAAAACTATTGTGCTACAAGAAATCATGAAGGGGATGGTTTCAGGAAAACTGATGCAAAGCAAAGTGAGCAGTATCAGGAGAACAATTTACATAGAAACAGCAATATTGTAAAGATAATCGGTTGTTGTCCTTTGTTCTCCAAGAAAACCAAAAGGCCATCACTATGCTAGAGTCAAGGCACAGTGTGTCTGACTGTAGCTGATCAGACCAATACAAGCTCAGAAGGCTCTACCACACAGTCCATGTGAACATTTGGGGTAGATTCTCTAAATTTGTGCATCGTGGTTTTTTTTTAGCTACTTCAATTCTATTTCGCTCATAGAGCAGAGCACCCTCTCTTGATGAGGGCATGCCCATGCTGGGCAGTCCTGTGCCAGTGTCTCCCACGTCACACAATCAGTTCCAAAGTTCTTCAGAGAAACCTTGAGATTGTCCTTGTGTCACTTCTTCTGACCACCATGTGAGCGCCTGCCATGTGTGAGTTCTCCATAAAAGTTTTTTTGGCATTCAAACAATGTGGCCAGCCCATCTTAGTTGTGCTCTCTGCAGTAAAGGTAATTAACTGTGAAAGACTATAACAATACAATGATTCATTGCAACTCCAAAGGACTCATTGTGTAAAATTCTATTCACCTCCAGATAGAAAATTGATGGATTCAGAGTGCAGAATGAAGCATTTTTTTTGTTTTCTTTTTCAGAACATGGCTAATGTAGAAATATATTTTGTATGACTTCTTATGCATAATATCATTTCTTGGCTTCTCAATGGGTAAGGGCAAGGCTGGAGGAAAAGTAAGAATTTGGAACTGAAAATACAAATAAAATTTAAAAAAAATAAACCTCTTCTCCTATCCAGTTATGAAAGACATATTTTCTCTGCTCCTGTAATTTGTTTTTGCTAAAACCTTTTATAACCTATGTCTTATATCTGAATGGAATTTGTTATGATATATAACATGAAATGCTGGTCTAAATATTATCTTTGCTTTTCTAACCCCAACCCTTACTAAGCTTTCTCACATAGGCACTCCTCTCCTCTGAACACTACCATCACCCTGGTAGGACCTCATCACCTCAAACCTAGACTATTGCAATATCCTACTGGTTAGTCCGCCTGGAACAAATCTCTCCCCACTCTAGTTCACACTTCACTCAGATCCCAAAGTGATCTTCCTAAAGTGCAAGTCTGATCATGTTACCTCTGCCCTGACAAAATAAATTTCAGTGACTTCTTATCATTCCCAGGATCAAATATCAAACCCTCTGTATAGTATTCAAAGCCCTTTGTAACCACCACCACCACCTTTCCAGTTTTTTTACACCCTACCACATATTCAGCAATTCAGTGACAATGGCCTCTGTTTTCCCTGGAACTAAACAGTACATTTACTAACTCTGGACATTGCATTGGGTAACCCAATCTTTAAAAATCAAATCAAAACAAAACAAAATTGTATTGCTAAGACATGTTTTATAAAAAAAATTTTTTTAAATAAGAATGAAGAAAAAGATGGTTTCAAAGAAACCTAGAAAACTTGTAGGAATTAATGCAGAGAAAAGTGAGTAGAACTGGGAGAACAATTTATGCTACATCAACATTGTCAAGAAATACAATTTTGAAAGATTTCTACTCTGATTCACACAATTACCAACTGTGATTCCAGATAATGAAGAATCCTATCCACAGAAATGTGATGAACTAGTACTATGCAAGATGAGAGACATTTTTGGACATGGCCAATATGGAGATTTATTGTACTTAACTCTGCTCACTTGTTACAAGGATTTGTAACTCACTCTCTCTCTCTCTCTCATTTTGGTTGGTGGGGGTGGCAGGGAAAAGTGAGAGTGAAAAAATGTTCACCAGAAAAAGATTTTCAAAAAGTATATTAAGAATGAAGCATGTTCCCTATTCGTGGCAGAGAGGTGGTAGACTACAAGTACAAAATGAGGCATATGTTATCAGGTAGCTCTCTGTTCATTCATCTTGCCTGTCTATACTTTTTTTTTACAAAGAAAGGTTCTACAAAAGGGATCAGGATGATGGACATGTATTTTAACATTTTCTAAAAGAGAAAAAAAAGCACTGGCTGTTCCTTTATTTCTGGTAATGTATTTTGAGCTCCAGTAATAGAGTAGTATGATCATTTTTCATACAGCCATATACTTTATAGAGTGAAGCCCCAAAAACAAAAAGCCTACTCTCCAATTATCTGCCCACTCTGGACAGATTATTTGAATGAGTGGAATCCCATTTCTGACTCAAAGGTGTAACCAGGTGAAAAGGAAGACAATCATAATGAAGTCAGTTGTCTATTCAGTGACAGTCTGGTAGGAATCATCTATATATGCCCATGATACAAAAAGTGAATGGCATCCAGCATTATGAAAATTCTACTGCCCATTGCTTTAAATCCAGTCAATCAATTTACCTGCTATCTACCTGAGCTAAGATCATAGATAATAATCCTAAGAGGATTGCCTGGAACACCAACTTGCCCAAGGTTACACAGCCAGTATGTGTCAGAGGTGAGACTTAAGCCCAAGTATTCTTGACTCAAAAAGCAGCTCTCCTTCTACTACTGTTTCTCAAGCCAGGGAATATTAGGAATAAAAACTTTCACTGGAAAAAATTTTCACTGAAATACCTTTTCTTCCATTTCTTATAAGAACCCCCTATAATTCAGAGGACCTGTGTTCAAACTTCAGTTCTATTATCCACTACCTATGAGACCTTAAACAAGTCATTTCACCTCTCCTCAAGCCTCAATTTCATCTGTAAAATGAAGAAACTGGATTAGATGACTTTCTGCTCTAAATCCAAGAGCTTACAACTCTGCTTTCTACTTTAAGAGTAAGAGACTGTCCACCTTTCTTCACTTCAAAAATCGACTTCTCTTACCCCAAAGCTACACTAAACATATCACAAGATAAAAAAGAATTTTATAAACATAGATGGATTTTAACAGCACAGGTCTTTCCTCATTAAATATGGAACATTACATGTTAAGTATTCTAGATTAAAACTCTTCACAGATTCATATTCACATATATATGAAGAGGAATGTGTAGAATCATGCTCAGTAACTCACAGGATATGTCACCCATAGCCCTAGCCTGCATATAACTTTCCTCAAGTGAGTAAGCTTTACTTTTTATTTTCCAAGATGTTTGGATCAAGCAATCAAGAGGAACTTATATTTTCAAAAACTTTATTGTTGCCAGAAGTACAAGATAAAGAAAAATTTTAATTATCAAAGGGCAGTGAATTCATTAACCGTTTACTTTTGGAGGATGCTGTTTTACAAGTATTTATTCCTTTTGCCATTTAATCTGTCTCGAGTCCCAGCTGAATTATTTTCTATTTTGGTTCATTCATGCTGGCTATGTGAAAAGTGACTGGTATCCAGCATTATAAAAAGTCTATTTCTTTTTTTTTTGTTTTATTGGCGAGGCGATTGGGGTTAAGTGACTTGCCCAGAGTCACACAGCTAGTGAGTATCATGTGTCTGAGGCTGGATTTGAACTTAGGTCCTTCTGACTCTAGGGCCAATGCTCTATCTGCTGTGCCACACAGCTGCCCCTAAAAAGTCTATTTCTACTCCATTTGTTATCATTGTTTCGGTCATGTCCGATTCTTTGTGAACCCACCCTGTTATACCGAGGTAAAGTCAAACAAATGATTCCATTGCCTTGTATCCAGACAATCAATTTACCTGCTCCCTACCACAGCTAAGACAGCAGGTAATAAATATTCACAACTGCCTGAAACAAAGTTTTGCCTTATTTTCCAACCACACAATTGCTCCAGATTCTGAACACCTGGGTTCTAATCCAAACTCTGATTATTCACTACACCTATACACCTTGCATATTGTCATAAAAGCTTTTGGATTTTTTTATTAGGTCTTTATCATTTGGGGTTCAGAGCTGCCACTTCTGCTGGGAAGGTTACTAAACTGGCTAAAGCCTTTCTAGAGGTCTGTTAAAATTAGCTTAGACTCTTAGTCATTAGGTAAGGAACTAGACAGGGTAAATAGAATGTGACACTTGCCTGGATTCCTGACAACTCCCATCTAGATGACACATTTACAAATTCACTGGCTTTGACTCAGTAGATATCTTATGGCATGTAAATCTCTCCTCTCAATTAGTCCACTATAAGCTCTCCAAAGGTAGCCCTGAAGTATAAATCTCACAAGTCTTGCTTCGAAACCTAATTACCTTAAATTTATCTCCGTAAAACTTTGTTTTTCTTCCCTTGGGTAATGTGTGAGATTCTGTCTCTCCATTCCTTTTCCCCTCTGATATAAATGAAAACTATATAAGCCTCCTGAAAACTCTCACTATTTTTTCTGAGCTCTGAACCTATGTTTAAGCACAAAAAAGCCTCGGTTTTAATCTCTAGGATCTCTGTGTGGGGATTGTGTCATTTGGCAGCAATTCCCTCTCAGAAGAACTCAGTGGAAATATTTTCCCCATATTAACATGTAAGTTATTTCCCATTTTGAGGGTCTGTTTCCTTATCTTTGAAGCTGAAGTGACCATGGTCAATACAATGACCACTCATGAATCCAGAGGACTGAGGATGAAACACGCTCTCTGCTACAGAGAAGTTTTGGATTTAGAGTACAAAATTAAGGACATATATATTTGTACATAGATATTGAGGGAATTTATTTTCCTTGACTATACATCTCTGTTGCAAGAAATTTGTTTTTCTTTTCTATTCTTTTCTTCAATGAGGTGGTTGAGATAAAGGGGAGGCTGCAACAGCAATGAAATGTAAGCATTTTCAGATGAGCACACTGTATTACTAATTTTACTTAGAGACCTCTCATGAAGTTGGAGTAATCTGTAAATGTTTGGAATGTAAAAACAAAACAAAAAAACTTTTTAAAAAATGAAGTGTGGACCAGATTAGAAAATATCTAACGGCTTTTCCAACTCTAACACTACTGTATTCAGAAAGCTTAGTTTTTAAAAAGCATTTTATTATTGTTACCCATAAGGGCTGAGGTAAGCAAATCCAAGACACATGGTGAGCTATTTAAAGTAATTTTTGAAATGCAAATGAAGTAATTATGGAAAGCTATAATTTAAATTACCAATCACTTCACAGCCTCTAAAATCCAAAAGATCAAACCTAGAAGAGATTACATTTTCTCCTTTTTTTGAGATCTAATCTTGGAAAAAAAGTTCCATCATTAGGAAAATGCTTTAGAATAAGGGGCAAGGTTCATGAACTTTCGCAACAATTTAAACATTTCTAGATGGCTAACGAGGTTTAGAGTTCCATCTTTAGGAGAACAATGCCAATTTTTAATCTAAGGATAAATACTTTCATTCTCCTGAGTTAAAATATGTGACAAATAGAAAGAATTGTTTTTGTTGAAAAAGCAGTACAAGCCAGTATCTTCTACTACAAGAATCATGCTTCAAGAGCTTGCTGCACCTGGGTTGGAAGCTGCACAAGTCACATACTCCATCAGATAAGCCTCCTTCTGGACCCAAAGGCCTCTCCTACTTTGGTCATACTATGGCTAGGTAATGAAAGTTCATCAGGAATCCAGTCTTCCAGACTTTCAGCTGCTTAAACCTTGGCTCCTTTCATTTTCAGAAGATGGTGAAGTAGGTGTTTCATTGAACCTGAGGCGTTTTGATTCTGGAGAATTGCAAAGAGTGTCTTCAGGTATCTCTACAACATTGAGAAGCATAAGTATGTGGTTATGAAAAGTCCAACAGAATGTAAGCTCTTTGAGGAGTTAAGACTAATTTTTGTACGATGCTTTGCATGTTGTAAGGTGCTTGATAAATTATCTGTTGAGTAGAAACCAAGGACTTCTTAAAGTCAGATGTAACTTACTTTAACAAAAACAAATTCAATATCAGTAAGAGGATGAATTGTGCGGAGGAATCTCAACTAGATAAAAGAGGCAAATATAGGTACGGTCTTGACAAATATGGACTCTACCATCTAATTGCCCTGGGGAACAGGGAAGGCAGGTCAGCTTCTGTGATAATTCCATCCATAATCTCTGATGAGTTATTTATAGGAAACTAGTAAGTATCAATATGCATGACAGTTTTAGGAAGTTATACCTTTCATCACTAGAAGATAATATGATAAAACTAATAAGAGATATGAACTTTCAGCCCAATGGTTTAGTTAAACAATTAAAATTTACTCACCTGGCTGACATATTTCTACAGATGGGCTAGAAGCAGAGTTGACTTGTGGGGTGCATGTCTGAGCATCTGTCTTTAAGGCCATTAAGTTTATTCTCCTAGATTAAAAAAAAATAAAATGATAGGGCACATGGTTGAATAATGGATAGGCATTCATTCTATTTTTGTCTGGTAACCAAATTAACTTTTTTTGCATTTTTTAGGAAACAGCACAGCTATTTAGTAATTTTCAAAAGTAGATAATGCTTGAACTTTCAGCTGAAAATTATGCAAGTATTCTTAAAATGAAATAAAGAGTTTTGGGAAAAGAGCACAGCCTGGAACAGAAGTTTACTAGTGATGGATAATTCAATTGTACAGAAATCTGCTGGACCTGTCTATAATAAAAGCTTATAAATTCCTAGCTTGCCCTAATAATTTCATTCTTCATAAAATGGAGAGAGAATGATCCCTGATCCTGACAAAGTAGTACAAAATATGGGGAAATTTGGGAATCTGTGACTACACCACCTTAGAATTTGTGATAGTAGGAACACAAATCCTAGGTTTTTAAAGATTTTAAAGGATTCAGAGAAAAGCTAAGAAGATTCCCATTACTTAAAATTCTAGAGGGAAAATCTGCCCAAGCAGACCAGAAGTTATCAAGCAGGAAATCATGAATATGGAAGAAAACACAATTCAAATGATGAAGAAATAATAGCGTTAGGAATTCTAAAACTCAAAATGAGCTGAAGTTGGTGACAAATATCAACAAAAAGGGGTGGTGACTTAAACTTACTGAGAACAGGTATGTGTTTTTCTTAATCCTCACTTACATTTCAATATTTTTTCCTTATGTCCTTTCCTACAACAGCTAGCACAAACATATCACTTTAAGGTTTGTCAAGTGATTTACATATATTATCTCATTTGAACTTCACAATAAGCCTATGAAGTTGGCTTTATTGTTATCCCATTTTATAGATGAAGAAAGTAAGATAAGTACAATTAAGTGATTTGCCTAACTTCATGCAGCTATTAGTGTTTGGAGCAGGATTAAAACTTAGAACTTACTGATGCCAAGTCTAGAACTCTATCTACTATGCCATCTGGCTGCTGTCTCCAAATATCATTGTCTTTGGCAGAGAAAACAGAAGCAAAGTATGAATTATATAGTTCTGCCTTCAGCAACTCACTTAACACAAGTAGTGATTTATTCCTTTAGAAAAAAAAAAACCAGTACTAAATGTCAACTTGAAGAGAGGGCTCTAGGGGAATGTCCCAGGGATGTGTTCTTGGCCCTTTGTTCAATATTGACTTGAACCAAGGTATAAATGGCATGCTCATCAAATTTGAAACTGCCACAAATCTGGGAGAGACATAGTCATATGATAGATAATCAAGAAGGTCCCACAATGATCTCAATAGGCTAGAAGAACAGGCAGACAACAGTTTGTATAAAAAAGGACCTGGGGGTTTAGTGAAATGCAAGCTTACTACAAATCAACGATGTGACATGACAATAAAGAAAGCTATTGCAATCTTAGGCTTCATTAAGAGAGGTACAATATGGGGAACACAAGAGGGCGCTATAGTCTTGCTATATGAGAACTCAAATTCAATTAAATTCAATTAAGTGGTTCTCCTGCCTACAGCACAAACAACAGCCAGGCACTTTGGCTAAAAAGGCTATAACGCTAAAGCAATAGAAAGCAACTGGTACACAGGACTAGTTGTTATAGATAAATTGTTATAACTAGATCACAAAGCACTGCTATCTACTGAAACATAGAAGCATCATTATAGAAACTTATTTTTTTTAAGCAGTATTTGTTGTTATTTTGTGCTAGCAAGTGTCTTCTTCTCCTCACCCTAATGTTTTATAATCACAGTTTGCTATATTGGCTAAAGTTTTCCTTACCGGGGAGCTGTCTTACTCCAAGCTTGTAAGGTATTCAAAGTAATCCTCCGGGGCTGGCTTGACTTTATGTTCTGACTACAAGCCTGCAGAGTTTTCTTCTCTTCTGAGGATGGATTCAGGGAGCTTCTATTTCCAAGAGGACTCATGGGCAGGTCCTTGTTCACTGTCAGGGCTGGAGACTGCCTATTCTGAAGGGGTGTCATAGAACTGTTTGGATCTTGGTTTCTACTGGTAGGGGTTCCTTCCACTGGCCTAGGGCTTGGGGAAGTCACTCGGTGTGTCTGATTCTTGGCTTTCTTCTCTGCTGTATTAGGAGTTCTCACATTTAACACAGGTTTCTCCTTTAAAGGCACTCCAAGTTCATCTTTCTCAAATGTCACAAAGGAACAATACCCATCTGTAGAAGAAATGGCCAGGAAAGCCCCATCACTGGACCTTTTTTTCCAAAGAAGGGAAGAAAATGAAAGAAATGTTATATGGAGCTGGTTGCTCTACTTGTTGAGAAAAGGTGAAAATAAAACTAAAAACCAAGATTCTACCAAGTATATTTACCAAGAGTAAATCTGTACCCTACAAAGCTTGCCTTATGTTATCAGATTTCACCTAGATAAGTACAGATAACTTGGAAAATCATGGTTAAATCTTGAAAACAGGATCTAAGTGTGTTTTCCATTTTTATTTTAAAGGATCCAGTTAATCTAGGTTAAACTTTGGATGAAAAAAGGGCTAGTCTTTCACTAAGTTTCAATCCTGTATCACCCTGGACAATTCATTTAACTTCTATATGGCAAAGTTTCTTCATCAGTAAAGATGGAGATAAGGTTTGCTTGTACTACCTAACTCACGGGGCTGCTGTGAAGAAAATACTTTGCAAATCTCAAAGTGTTAGTATGATAAGTTATTATTTGTACTTTGATTTTATCTAGACTTATCTGTTCACTTTCTACTACTGTAATAGGACTCAAACTGTACCAAACTATATAGTAACTTCCTATTAAAATTTAGACCCTTAAAAAAAATCAGCACAAGCAGGGGAAAAAAGACATTCTTGTCCCTAAGGACTTCTCTTTGTACAAATAATAACAACGATAATAATAAACACTTATATAACACTTTAAAGTTTATAAAACATGTTACATATATTACCTCACTTGATCTTATGATATAGCATGTCCCAAAAGCTTTAGTAGAATTTAAATTCACTAGCTTAAATTTACTAGCTTATATACATATAATACAAAATACAATATATCATACATTATAACATAACAATAATACATAATGATATACACAATAAATATGATATAATAAATAATAGAATACCTATAATAATATTAAATATTAATCACTTGAGTAGCCTTAATGGCTTAAAGATGCACCAAGACTTTTGGGACACACTGTATGTTGACTACTACTTGTCAACCTTCATCACTGATCAAAGGTGACAACAAAGATCAGGTAGCTTGGTGTTTTCACCAAACTTATGCTACTGCTTTAGCAAGAAGTATGACTTATCTCTACTGGGTCTCTTTAATCTAATCCACCAACTTCTAGAAATGGATGTGACAGATGTCTTGGGTGACCTCAGAGTAGTGGGAAATAGGATAAAAAATTTTGATAAAAACTAAGATATGTCTCCACTCAACACCGTATCTCAAGGAGAAGAAGGTACAGAGACAAAACCTAAGAGTTGAAAGTTCCCCTCCCTCCGCTAACTCACCATGAAATATCACTCAGTGTATGATAATGGATGTTGGACACATAACCAAAAGGAAAGGCTTGCTGGGTGTCATAGAAAAGCACAGAATCTTCAGATGCCACAGCAAACACCAACCGGTAGGGTAAGCTAATCAGTTCCAGTCCTGACTCCTGTGAAGCTTTATCTAAAGTAGAAAAAGCCATAAGGAAAGGAAAATTAAAAGAAAAAAAAAACTTCAAAGGAAATGATAGGCAAGCTGCCAAAACAGAAACCTCAGCCCAGGAGTTTCATCAAGCATAAGTTAACTGAAAATCAGTTTTGAGCATTTTAATTACTAATATAGGTATTCATGCATTTTTGATCCTAGACAAGTAAGAAAATAATGGGAAGAAATTGTAATAACTTGGATAGAGCTTCCTTGAAGCAGAAAAATGAGATTAAGGATCAATCAATCAATAAGAAAATGCTTAAGCACTTACTGTATGCCAGGTACTTTGTTACGGACTGAGAGTACAAATTAAAAAATGGAGCAATTCCTTCCCTCAAAAAGCTTACATTCTGGGTGACATTTTAGTACTCAGATGAATTATTTAACATTTATTCTTGTCTGTTTTGAAGGCTGATGAAAAATAACCCAAGTGATATTTCTGCAACTTAGGAAAGCTGAAAGGAAACACTAATGAATCACACAGACAAAAAGTTATCCCTGTCACACATGAAATACCAAAGTAACTAAAAAGACATCCTCTAGTACTCGGTCTCTAGAGTCCCATTATCAAATGTTTAGGAAGGTGAACTGCAAACTAACTTGTACATTGCCTATGAAACAGGTTCTTAGAACTTAGAAATCATTCAGTCCTGGCCTCCAGCCACGACTGTGAATAAGTCAATCCCAGAAACTCATCTTTCCTAATAACAAAGAGACCATAGTCTCTTATTGTGATATGCCTCAGAGACTTATTTCAACTACTTCTGTTACACTACTTGTATTACCTACTGGCCTCAATTCAAAGTAGACTGGACAGCAGCGGACAGCAAGTGTTGCTTTTCCAGGGCAGGGGAGATGAGCAATAGGCCTAAAGGAACCACCACAATTTTAGAAAAAAGCAACAATAACTGCATGAAAAGATTTTAAAATGTTTGTCTACAAGCCATACCTTTTAAGATTCTTTCTGGAGAAAACATAAGTTGTATTTGTTACATTTTCACCAGATTCAACACAACCTGCTAAATTTGTAGGGACAGAAGAAGAAAAGATTATAGGGGGAAAAATCGACATTATTAAACTACTTCAGAACAATAGCATTTACCTTTGTTTTGTTTATTTTTTAAAAAAAAAAGCTCTTCCTCTAAAGAGAATTTATGCTCTTGTACAAGATTCTTATGCCTGAGACTCTATCTATGACTGCGGGTATATGTACAACTACTTTATTCCTTTTCCTTTTCCTTTATTCTCTAACTTCAGCTAAGTATTCTTATTGCCTGATTCTTTGGGCTCAGACTCATCTAAGCACTCTTTTTTTGGGGGGGGGTGTTAGGCAATGAGGTTAAGTGACTTGCCCAGGTCTCACAGCTTGTAAGTGTTTGAACTCAGGTCCTCCTGAATCCAAGGCTGGAGCTCTATCCACTGTGCCACCTAGCTGCCCCTCATCTACTCACTCTTGAGGAGACCAATTCTGGTACCAGGCAGGTTACATATAGAGAAACCACTTCCTCAAAAAGGCTTTCACACTAATTTTGCTCCATGTGCCCTTTTACTCAGACCCTTTGCCTAGATCCAGACCTCTTACTGATCAGTCCTCTTCTCCTGAACACTCTCTCCTCTTTAGGTTTTTGTGACACTTTTTTCTGCTTCTACTCCTACCAGTCTGACTCCTTCCTTCTCAGTTTTATTTGCTGTATCTTTATCTAAGTCATGCCTGCTAACTGTAGGTGTCCTCTAACCCTCTGCCCCTGGCCCTCTTCTCTTCTCTCTCTAAATTTCTTGGTGTGGTGATCTCATCAGCTCCCATGGATTCAACTACTGTCTCTATGCGGGTGAATTTCAGATCTATTTATCCAGTCCCAACTTCCAGTCTCACATCTCTTAACTGCTTACGAGGACATCTCAAATTGGGTACTCTGGAGACATCGAAAACTCAACATGTCCAAAACTGAACACGTTATCTTCACTCCCAAATCCTCCCTTCTGCTGAACTTCACTATTTTGGTATTATACTTGACTCCTGACTTTCACTCATTCCACAGTTCAATCTATTGCCAAGTTCTGTTGTTTTTATCTTCTCTGCAGTAGGTCTAGTAAATGTTCCATTCTCTCTTCTATGCCATAGCTACCAGCTGGTACAGGCTCTGATTACCTTATACATGGACTATTTTAACAGCCCTCTTCTGGTTAATCTTTTTGCTTCAAGTCTCTCATTATTTCAGTCTACCCAGTACTTAGCTGTCAAACTGATCTTCCTAAAATACAAGTGGGACCATATCATCCCTACTATTTAACAAACTCTAAGGCCTCCCCATTACCTCCAGAATTGAATATAAAATCCTGTTTGGCTTTTAAAGCCTTTTATAACCCAACTGCCTCCTATTTTTCTAGTCATTTTACACATTACTTACTTCCATAGACTCTGATCCAGTGATATTGGCCTTGCTGTTCCTCACACGAGAGACTTATCTCCCAACAGTATTTTCATTGTCTCCACATTTTGCCTGGAATGCTTCCCTTCTTATCTCGGGTATCTAGCATCCCTGTCGAGACTGAGCTTAAACCCTACCCTCTATAAAGGTGATACTTATCGCCTCCCTATCCAGTATCTTTCCTCTGAGAACATCTCCAATTTATCTTTATATGTACATAGTTGTTTACCTATTATCCCACCCTTTACCACCCATTAGAATGTGAGATCAGTGGGGCAGCTAGGTGGCACAGTGGATAGAGCACTGGCCCTGAAGTCAGGACGACCTGAGTTCAGATCCGACCTCAGACCAAACACTTGACACTAGCTGTGTGACCCTGGACAAGTCACTTAACCCCAATTGCCCTAAAAAAAAAAGTCTAGAATGTGAGATCAGTGAAAGCAGGCAATGTTTTTGCCTTTCTTTGTATCCCTAGCACTTAGCATAGTGCCTGCCTGGCATATAAGTATTTAAATGTTTCTTAACTTGTCTTACATGGGGTTCAGACCCTTTGGCTCTCTCCTCTTAGCTTGTGGTGTGCTGGAAAGAACACTAGACTGGGATTCAGAAAAATTGGATTCAGGACAAGTTCTGCCACCAAAATCTCATGTGGTTCTACCACTTACCCTTCTAGATGTCATCTGTAAAAGGTGGATGTTGGACGAGATGTTCCTCCCAGCTCTAACCTTCTGGGAGTCCACCCTGATTCTATGATCCCCTGAACTCTGAACTTTGTGTGCACAAACCTGTGGCACCTGCCTGCTCCACCCTCCTACAATCATCAGAAACTGCCTTGCTCTGGGAAACACAATATGCCTATCAGCTCTTATGTACTCCACTGAGAGAAGTATCTGAAACCAGGCTCGAAGACAAGAAGCCCTTGTCCAAAAATTATATATAGTTATAATTATACCCTAGCTGCTCTGGTATGTGGATTCATGCTATTCCAGTGTTCCTGCCCATCCTGGCCTGCAGACATTTGACATCCTTATATGCCTTACCTAACTTCAAGCCGTAGCACAGGACCACAGCCCAGATATATATTTGTACCTCTCAAAAGAATAGTGAAACAATGCCTTGCATACAATAGAAATTCAACAAATATTTGTCTTTTCTTTCTTTCTTTTTTTTCCACTGGACCTGTGATGTCATCAGTGTAGGGAGCTCCAAGTGAAAAACTTACTAGCCCAATACAGACTGGCCCATCCTCTTCAAATTATAATATTTGGAAGAGCACTGAGAAATTAAATAACTTGCCCAGGATCATATAACAAGTGAATATTAGAGGTGGGACTTAAAAGCAGATCTTCTTGACACTGAACCTAGCTCTCTAACCACTATGCTACGCTGTCTCCTGTTGTTCTCAACCTTAAGTGATGTCTCTGGACTCAATAACTGTCCAGTTTGAATTTTATGACTTACAGTGTTTGACATTCCCTTATATAATGTAACTTCCAGGGCTAGACTTCCGTACCTCTTACCACACCAATTCTGGAGTAAAGGGTGTGTGTGTGTGTGTGTGTGTGTGTGTGTGTGTGTGTGTGTGTGTTATATAATGAGGACTATAATGACTATGATGACCATAACCACACTGTCTCATAGCTTTAGTTTTGAAAATGTAATCTGTATATACCCTATTAGTCCAAACATGAGTCACACTCCTAAAACAGGATGTCTTAAGTACCACTTCCGGTGTGAGTGCAAAAGGGCTAATAGATAAATTATTATTCTTTCTTTCATTACCTGGTGTGAGAAGCAAAGATCCATCAGGAGTAAAACTAAGTCTACGAAAGAATGACTTCATGCTATCATCATGAAACATTCGGTAACTTCTTGCCTATAACACAAAGAGATTTCAAAATAGCACTATAAATCTTAATTACATAAATACATTTAGACTTGAAGGATAAAACAATGTACACTGACCTACTCCTATTTTGATTATATAATCTTTCCTTACAGATATCTGTGTTCTTCCTTGTGAGTTTTTGTAGAAGCTAGTGCATTCTACAAATCAAACTCAATTTAATAAACATTTATTAAGTACTCATTGGATGCAGAGGTCCAGGTAAATTTAAGTTTGGTCTTTCATACCATTCAACTCACACTTATACACTGACAAAGTGCTTCTCTCACAGGAACCATGTAAGGAAGGAAGTATAATTATTTTTTTTTTCCATTTCTCCATGATAAAACTTACACTCTTTCAGGCTAAGTGACTTTTCCATTGTCTAACAGCTTAGTAATTGTCAATGATCAGACATGAATGTATTTTCTAACTCCAGTTCTTACCACTATAGCACATTTCCTCTATCTGTACCAAAACAAATACATAATATTTTTGATGATGATGTGTATGGTTAGGAGCTCTTTAAAAGAGAATTACAACATTTTCCAATTGACAAATGGTAAAAGAAACAGGTAATTTTCAAAAGAAGAAATCCAGACTGTCAACAGTGCCAAGGGGAAAAAAAACTCCAAATCACTAATACTTATGAGAAATTAAAATTAAAATAACTCAGGTTCTACATTACACCATCAGAATGGCAAAACAGACAAAAGAGGAAAAAGTCAAATAGAGGAGCTTTGAGAAAACACACATTAATGTATCACTGATGGAGGTACATTAATACAGCCACTCTATAAATCGTTTTTGGAACTGCGCCTAGAAAGTCATTCAACTATGCATATCTTTTGACCAAGAACACTACTGCACTGTTGGCAGAGATGTGAACTGGTTGAGGCATTCTGGAAAACAATTTAGAATTATGTCCCCAAACTTACTAAATTATGAATACACTTTGATGTAGTGATACCAGCACTAGCTTTATACTCCTAAAAAGGTTAAAGAAAGAAGAGGTCCTATATGTATCAAAATATTCATAACAGCTATTTTTATAATTTATAATAATAATTTATAAAAATATAATAAAATTATAATTTTCATAATGGAAAGTAAGGAGGATACCCATCAATTGGGAAATGGATGAACAAACTACAGTATGTGAATATAGTGGAATACTATTGTGCTGTGAGAAGAGAGTTTCTGAGAAACCTGGGAAGATTTATATGAACTGATACAGTGATATGAACAGAATCAGAACAACAATTTAAAAAGAGTTAAGAACTGATAGGTGTACTAATCAACCATGATTCTAGAGGACTGATGAGAAAGAATGCCACCCATCTCCTGGTGGAGAGGTAATGCACTAAAAATGCAGAAGAAGAAACACACTTTTGGACACAGCCAATACGGGAATGAAGTAAACCAGCTCAATTAATTGAGCACCTACTCTATGCCAGGGACTGTGCTAAACCCTGAGGATAACTTTGCCCTCAAAAAAGCTTATCATCTAATGGAGGAGACAACATACAAGCAACTATGTCCTAACAATAAACATAAAGGATAAATTGGAGACAATCACAGAGGAAAGACGCTGGCATTAAGGGGAACCAGGAAAGGTTTCATTCAGAAGGTAGGATGTTAGCCGAGATTCGAAGGAAACTAGGAAAGTTAGGAGGCAGAAATGAGGAAGGAGAGAGATCCAGGCATGAGGGACAGCCAATAAAAATGCCCACAGCTGGGAGACAGAGTGCCATATGTAAGGAAAAGCGAGGAGGCCAATGCCAATGGATCAGATCTGTGGAGGGGAGAAAGGTATAAGAAGGCTGGAAAAGAGTAGGAGGGGGTTACGTTGTGAAAAGTTTTAAAAGCCAAACATAGGATTTTTAAAATTTCCCTGTGGAGATAATAAGGAGCCATTATAGTTTACTGAAGGAGGAGAAGGATGTAGGGTGGGATATATATGACATGATTAGACCCTGTGCTGTAGGAAGATCAATTTGATAGCTGATAGGAGGACAGACTAAATTGGAGAGAGGCTTAAGGGAAGGAGAACAACCAAAAGGCTATTTTGGAGTCTAGGTGTAACGTGAGGGCCTATACCAGCAAGGTGGCAATATCAGAAGAGAGAAAAGGGTGCATCTGAGAAGTGCTGTCAATGAAAAATCAATAGAATGTGAGAGAGAATGAAGAGGGCAAGGATGACACCTAGGTTTAGTGCCTAGGAGGACAATGGTGTCCAGGACAATAATAGTGAATTTAGGAAGAAGGGAAGATTTGGGGATAAAAAGACTGAGTCCAGTTTTGGATATGTTGAGTTACCATGTGATTTTCCTAAACCACAAGTCCAACCATTCTACCTCCATACTCAATAAACTCCCGTGACTCCCTATCACTTCCAGGATCAAATGCAAAATATTCCGCACGGTGTACAAAGCCCTTCATTACCTACCACTCCCCTACCTTTCCAATCTTCTTACATCTTACTCCCTGCCACGTAGTCTTCGACCCAGGGACACTGGCCTCCTGGTCGTTCCATGAACAAGACTCGGGTCTGGGCATTTTCTCTGTCTGTCCCCTTTTCCTGGAATGGTCTCCCTCCTCATCTCCAACTCCCGGCTTTTCTGGCTTCCTTCAGTCTCAACTAAAATCTTATCTTCTATAGGAAGCTTTTCCCAATCCCTCTTAATTCTAATGCCTTCTCTCTTTTAATTATTTTCTATTTATCCTATATATATAGCTTGTTTATACATATTTGTTTACTTGTCATCTTCCACCTTAGATTGTGAACTCCTTAAGGCAAGGGATGTCTTTTGCCTCTTTTTGTATCTATGTGCCTGGCACACAGAAGGCATTTAATAAATGTTTACTGGTTGACTGACTGTGGAACATCCAGTTCGAGATCTCCAACAGGTAGTTGGAGATGCAAGACTAGCTGTCAGGAGAGAGGTTAGGGTTGAATAAACAGATCTGAGGACCATTTGCATAGAAATGATAATAGAACACATGGGTACTGATGAGATCACCAAGCAGAACTGTATAGAGGGAAAAGAGAAGAGGGCCCAGGACAGCCTAGGGAGAGAACAACAGTTAAAAGGAATGGCCTGGATTAAAGACACAGGGAAGGAAACTGAGGAGTGATGAGACAGGTCAGAAAAGAGTATCAGGGAGAAAAGAGTGATTAACAGTGTCAAAGGCTGAAGAAAGCTCAAGAAGGATAAGGATTCAGAAAAGCCATTAGCCTTGGCCATTAAGAGAGGACTGGAAACTCTGGAGAGAGCAGTGTCAGCTGAATGCGGTCAGACGCCAGACTGTAGAAAGTTAAGAAAAGGGTGAGAAGAAACAAAGGGGACCTTATTATTGACAGCCTTCTAAGGAGTTTAACAACAAAAGGGAAGAAACAGAGGACAATTGCTAGTGGGGATGAACAGATCAAGTGTTCTTTTTTTTTTTTGAAGATCACAGAAAGATGGGCATGTTTGTAGGCTACAAGGAAACAATCAATAGATAGGGAAAGACTGAAAATTAGTGACAGAGTGGGGATAAGAGAGGGGGCAATCTCTTGGAATCAGGAAGACTCATTTGAGTTCAAATCCAGCTTTAGACACTTACTAGCTGTGTGACCTTGGGCAAATCACTTAACCCTGTTTGCCTCAGTTCTTAATCTGTAAAAGGAACTGGAGAAGGAAATGGCAAACCACTCCAGAAAAACCCCACATGGGGGCACAAAGAGTCAGACACAACTGAACAATAACAATAATCTCATAAAGAAGAAGGGATAGAATGGGAATTTGTTTTATTTGACTGTGCATGTCTGCTATAAGTGTTTGTTTTTCTTTTTGTTCTGCAGGGGGTTAGGAAGGAAATTAATGCTCAATAATTTTTAAAAAATAACTTAAAAAAAAAAGGCAGTGTGGCATAGTGTTGGCCTAAAAGATAAAAGACCTGAATTCAAGTGCTACTTGTGACAGAGACTAGCTATACGAATTTGGGCAAATAACCCATCTCTCAGGAAACTCAGAAAATTCTAAGACTGTCATTTGTAAAGAAGGTGCTGATCCACATGGATAGAGGAAGCATCTCAGCAGGAACTGCCTACATTGATGAAAACATAGGTCCAGTCAAAATAGACAAACAAAATTCTAGTATTTTTTAAATTTTGAAAAATGTTTCAACATTGGCCCTTCCTTCACAATGAATGGTGGTTTTAAAGGCTTGAGGATGTTTGCTGAATTGAACTGATGTCTTAAAACCCAGCCAATGACTCATCCTCTTGAAGGCACAGATTTCAGGAACTTTTGGGGGTCCTTAGTCCTTGTTATTATTTTTAGTAAATGGGTTGCTCTAAGGGAATGCTAGCAGGATCACTGAAAGGAGAAAAATTAAGTTGCAAACCTTTTCTAATTTAGATAAGGGCTACAATAGTGTTGGACCAAGGTGTTAAATTTGAGTTAAATAACATTTCAATAGCAGCGAGGTTTTCAGTGCTGAGAGATGCTTTGGGAAAGTATAAACTCCCATCAATTCTAAGGGCCTCTTCTCTGTAGGCAAACCTCCACCCCCCCCCAAAAAAACCCCAAAAAATGGGATGACAAAGCATGAGGATAAAGATAAAAGTCACTGGTACTTAAAAAATTGCTAACACGTTCCCTTTTTATGGCAGGGTGAATCATTTAGTTTTACCTTAGTAGACATTCATGGAGCAGACAATAGTTAAGAAAAGTAAGGAACAGTATATCCTGAGGGCAACCGAAGTTACTACCTTTGTAACTTCATCTGGGAGTTAGATAGCAGAGTCCATACTCTACTTTTCTCTCCAGGAGCCACCTAGGCTATAATAATGAGCCATAAGATTCACAAAAATTTCCCTGTGTTGAATGGTGTGATACAATAAAAAGAATGCTGGATAAAAAGTCAAAACCCATCAGTTTTTGTCCTTATCTGCTGGTACCTATGCAAGTTTCCATAAAAGAGGTATAAAAAAGCTGCAAAAAAAAAAGGTGGGGGGGAGAATTGTGCTACATGGCCTCTAAATCTTATCAACAGTCTCTTCTAATTCTAGGATCTTAAGAGCAGAAGCTTGGCTATGCTTATGTTGTAAAAGTTTTTCCTTTAATCTGGCCAAAAATCAGAGACAAAATATTATTAGAACTCAGATGTCATATTTCTGAATCTAATGCAATCCAGAAGGAAAACTTCCTAGAGCTACCTATAAGTTCCAGAACATAACTTACATAAAATGCCAAAATGGAAATTAAAAAGATAATTACCTCGCCTTCAGCTCCCACCCCAGACAGCATCTTTGTAACATTGAAGGCAACACGCTTCTTCTGTGTGCTGTAGACCCGCAACACCCTAAACGAGAGACGGTATCAGCTTTGCTTATTCTTGCAAATGAACCATGTCATACTTCAATTAAAAAAAATGTAAAAGCATTAAGAAGGAAGAGTTAGAGTCTAGCTTTTCCTGACAAAGATCTTGAAAAAGATCTTGCAAATATACCAGACTGAATTCTGATCAGGAAAGTCAAAAAGAAGTCACAGCGAGTCATTTTTCCAGCCCAGGGAGGCTTAGCGAAATTAACAGAGAGGTCTGTGAACTTTAGGTAGAAGGTCTGGCCCGGAGGATGTGGCTGTGGCAGCAGCAGCAGCAGGCCCATTCAAACACCCAGAGAAGGAAGAGACAGGGCCCCAGAAAGAGATCCTAGGGGATCCCTGAGCAAGCACTGGGTACAGGAGTGGTGCCATTTGGCAGCCCTGTCACCACCACCCAGTGCTCGGTCACAGATCCAGGCAAAAAAGGAGTAGTTAAGAGTGTCAGTGCTAGCTGTGTGGCTCTGGTCCCAGGAGCAGAGCACAGCATCTCAGACCAAAGGGGAGCTGGCAGCTCAGTCACTATGAACCTACAGAGCCCAACTCCAAACCAGAAACAAACCAAAAGACCCAAACCTGAGTAAGGAACTTGAAGAACTCAAACCAGGAGGATGGTGAAACTTCCCCTGGACCAAATCATTTGGGGAGCACTGAAAGTTTGCAGACTCCCAGTCTGAATGATAAGAACAGTAGAAAGACAGAAGGACAAAAAGGTCAAGCCTAACCTTACCCTCTCCACCAAGAAGTGTGAAGAACTAGCACTAGCATAAAGTCCAAAGTCAAGAAGTAGTCTGGAAAAATGAACAACAACCATAGAAGGATAGAATAACTTGAAAACATCTACAAGTGAAGCCCTGGAGAAAATGCAGCCTGAACAAAGGTCCAACAAGAATCACCAGAAGAGTTAAAACAAGATTTGGAGCAGCTAAAAAATGATCTTTAAAAACCAACTGAAAGAAGTAGGAGAGGGGCAGCTAGGTGACGCAGTGGATAGAGCACCGGCCCTGAAGTCAGGAGTACCTGAGTTCAAATCCAGCCTCAGACCAAAACACTTGACACTTACTAGCTGTGTGACCCTAGGCAAGTCACTTAACCCCAATTGCCTAAAAAACAAAAACAAAGAAAAAAGAAGTAGGAGAAAGAGTGGGGAAAAGGTAAGAGCTAGGGGAAAAGATATAAAGAGAAAATTAACAGTTTGGAAAAAGAGGCAAAAATCTTACTGAAGAAAATAACTCCTTGAAAATTAGAACTGGCCAAATAGAAGTTAAGGATCCCATGAGACCTCAAGAAATAATAAAAGTCAAAAGGCTGAAAAAATAGCAGAAAATGTGAAATTATCTCATAGGAAAAACAATTTGTCTGTTACTGTTTATAACAGTTAAATTTTGTTAAAAGTTTCAATGTGCTAAAGAACTGTGGGCTATGTACTCTCTTTGAAAACGCCTCCTTGTTGTCTCTCTACCATTCAGACTCAGTTATGTGGTTTTTCTTCCTCAGTAATCTTTGTATCTTGCACTTTTCATAAGAGAAGGAAATCTGTGAAGCAGCTGCTGCAGCTACAACTGTGGTTAATGTGTGAGATACTAATCTCTTTTGCATAGAAACAGCAACTTTGGACCATCCAAATATTACTAATTACATCTGAAGCAGTGGAAGAGTATTGGGGAAGGAGCATAAATCCATAAATCCAATCACCAAACTCATCTTTAAAAAAAAAAAATCTCATTCTCTCCTTTGCTTACCTCCCCTGAAGAATAGCTAAGAGGGAATTCATCTTTATGAGGCTGAGTATAGAGAACTCCAGTTTACCCATTAAAAAATGGACAAGGGGCAATCCCCATCTGAAGTTTGGATTCGATCAGTTTTGTAAGAGCACATCATATGTAACCTCTCCAAGTAAATGGAACTCTTTACAATTTGACAGATAATACAAATTGCCTCCATTAGAACATATGCTCATTAGCAATTATCCTAACAATTCATTGCTGGTAGATAACAGCATTGGGCCTAGATTCAGGCAGGCCTGAGCTCAAATCCAGCCTCACACACCTACTAGCTATGTAAACCTGGGCAAGTCAAATAACCTGTTTGGCTCAGTTTCTTCAACTGTAAAATGGTGACAATAACACCACAAGGTTATTGTGAAGACCAAAGGAGATAATATTTGTAAAGCTCTTAGCATAGTGCCTGGCACACAGTAGGTGCTTAAGAAACGCTTGTCTCTTTCTTTCCTGCACACCCAAGTTCCTAAGTATTAAAATCCTCCTACCCTCTGACTCCATCAGTAGACAAAGTCACTTCCCAAGAGCTAGTGGTCGTGGCCAGTAGGGACAAGAGGAGGAAGAGGGCTGAGGAGCAGAGAGGAGAAAAGAGGAATAGCAAAAGGGCAAGCCCTAAGTGAGGCTTTCTTACAACATGCTCCAGTTCATCCTCATAATCACCTCTGATATGGTTTTCCCTCATTATAGCTTTTATAGGTAAGGCTTAACATATTCTCTGGACAAACCTCTAGGTCAGAGATCATGTCTTCCACTCTTAGCCTATTAGTCCCCACCTCCATAATCACTGCCTCTTTCATCTGTGTGAAAAATTTTCTTCTGATTTCAAGGCATTGGGAATGGGGAGGAAGGGAGGAGAAGTGGGTCTTCCTATCTTGCCCAAATTGGAAGTGTAGTGGTCCTTAAGCGCCCAGTCCCAATAATGATTAGCATGGAAGTTTTAACCTGCTATATTTTTCTAACAGGAACTGACTCATTCCCTTTTAGGCAGCCCTGGTGGTTCACCATGTTTGTGTCAGACTTAGGGTGCTCACCAGAGCTATTCTAGCCCTGCTGTAGCTCAGAACTCTGGAACTCAAGAGATTCCATCAGTCTCTTCCTCCACCAGCTGCAGGGATTACAGGCATGAGGGGAATGACATGGTCAGACCTGTGCTTTAGGAAAATTATTTTAGTGGCTGAATGGAAGACTGATTAGAGTGGGGAGAGATCTGAGGCAGGCAAACCCACCAGCAGGGTATTGCAATAGTCCAGACATGAGGTCCATGCCAGAGTGGTATTAGTGTCAGAGGACAGAAGGGAACATATTCCAGAGATGCTATAAAGGTGATATCAACAAGCCTTGGCAATAGATTAGATATGGGTGGTGAGAGATAGTGAGAAGTCCAGTATGACATCTAGGTTGTGATCCTGAAGGATGGGAGGATGGTGTTTCTCTCTGCAGTAACAGAAGGGTAGGAGGGGAAAAAGGATTTGAGAGAAAGCTAATTATTAAATTTTCAGTGTGAGTCTTTAAACCACACAAATCAGCAAATGCTATAAAATCAGGGATTGGTTTATTGTTTTGTTGACTGTCTAGACTTAAGAAAGTGATAGAGAATACGTTAATTAATGCAGATAAACTTAAAAGTGTGTCATACATACATCACCACCCCCACCACCCCCAGCCAGCTGTTAAACATTTACCAGCACACCCAAACGTACAGCAAAGGTAATGAAGATGTTGATACTTTCCCAACTAATATCTAGACATTACATTTGTGCCAATCAAAGTCCCAGTAAAATGTTTCATAGAATTGGACAAAAACATATCAAAATTTATATGAAGAATTATTTGACAAGTAAGAATATAAAGAATTATGAAGGAAAAAAACAGTTAAGAATTTGTCCTACCAGTTGTACTATGAAAATAACAGTAAAAACTGTCTGGTGCTGGAGAAAGGATATATAGATTAATGGAACAGAACACAAACCATAAAAATAGAACCGAATACATATCAGAAGTTCTGCTAGGTGGCTCAATGGATAGAGGTGGCTCAATGGATAGAGCACTGGCCTTGGAATCAGGAAGACTCATCTTCCTGTGTTCAAATCAGGCCTCAGACACTTACTGGCTGTGTGACGCTGGGCAAGTCACTTAACCCTGTTTGCCTCAGTTTCCTCATCTGTAAAATGAATTGGGAGAAGGAAATGGCAAGTATTTGCAATATCTTTGCCAAGAAAACCCTAAATGGGATCACGAAGAGTCAGACACGACAGAAAAACAACTGAACAACAACAATATATCAGAACTAGATATCAGATAAAAATCATTCTTTTTAAATCATGGGGGAGTAAAGATAATAAAAAAGGGGGGTGGACAGAAATACACTATTTGTGGAACTTCGAATTGGCCTAATCATACCAAGTATTAATTTGGAACTAAGCAAGAAATTAATTAAACTGTTTATATTCTTTGACTCAGCTAAATATACTAAGGAGATCAAAGAGAAAAATAAATACCAAATATATATATACCAAAACATTCATAGCAGCACTCTGTGGCAGCAAAGAAATGCACAGAAAATGGGTGCCTATCAATTGAGGAATGACTGAAAAAAAAAAAGGTGGTATATTTATATATTATAATATTACAGTGCAATAAGAGAACACAAATATGAAAAATTCAGAGAAATGTGAGAAGATAGGTACAAGAACTAGTGTCCCATAGTGGATAGGGCACTAGACTTGGAGTCAGAAGATCTAAATTTGATGTATTATCCTGGGTGTCACTTAATCTCCTTGGAACTCTATTCTCATTTAGAAAATAAGAGGGTTGGATTTAATATCCATTAAGGTCACTAAAAATGGCAAAATTAGCAAAAAATGATAAAATTCAATGTCTGCAGAACTGAAAGGCAACAGGCATTATATAGAGGAGATGGTTAGCTGGTATTAACATCCTGGAGAATAACATGGCAACATACAATATGTCACATATCTTCTGACCCACTGATTCCTTTATTGAACTTTATTTCTAAAATACAATATTTTAGAGAAATAGGGACCTAGTTTTATAAAAATATTCAAAGCTAATTTATTTGGAATACTTTAAAATGTGAAGGGTGTTTTACATAAAGAAAAGTAAAAAATTGGAATTAGCCAACACATCTAAAAACTGGAAGATGGTTAAATAAGTTCTGGTATATCAATATTACATAATATTAGTGGCATATTGTTAACGTTACATTAATGTTACTGTTACATAACATAAGAAACAGAAATGTAAAATAGGAAGAACTTGTATGAGGTGCTAAAAAAGAAGAAATATAGGACTAGAATAATATATTCACTGACAACTATATTAAACAAACAAAAATGTAGAAGTAGTAATAGTAGTTACCTTTTGTGTAGCACTGACAATATGCCAGGCACTGTACTAAACATTTTACAACTATAATCTCATTTGATCATTACAACAAGGACTTTAGGTTGATTTGAAAGGGGCCGAAGAGAAAAAATATCGTTTGTTTGTTGTTCTTTATTATATGCTAGAAGTTTTATGTAAGACCTCTATTCTCATTTTGCATGTTTGTCATTAATTATAACATCTCTAATCAATGAAGAATCCACAAATATCACTGAGATCCAAAAAAAGTCAAAAGATCTAAAGGAAGATTCCTAAAGTCTAGAGGCTAAACTTCCAGATTATTTATAGGAGGATATGAATAGGAGGAGAAGGCATAAGTGGATTCCAATCTTTATCAGAGGAAGGAGTATACAAAGCAATGAAATCGTAAGTTGACTAAATACTAAAAAAAAAAAAGTAAAATGTTTAGAATTGCTCCAAGAGACTCTATTTTATAAGGCTATATTTTAAAATGCCCCTCACCATAATGTTCAAAAGTATTTAAAGAAAGTTAGGAAACTACACCTGCTTAAGTAATTCAACATTTATTGAGCACCTACTATGTACAACGTCCCCTAGTAGATGTTTTATAATGAATTTTTGTTCTACCAGAGGAAAATGTTAACACCTGGTTATTCAGAAATCTAAAATAAGAAAAAAAGGTAAAATGGTAAAAGCATTAAAGCTATAAAAGATTAATAATGGTTAAAATATTGATATTAAAACCCAAACATATGGCATATGGCCTTTACTAAAAAATAACCAACATTAAATGTCACTACAAACAATTTCAAGAAAGTACAGGGGATGGCTGCTAATGCCCCAACTCACCTGTCACAGCTCAGAGTAGCAATATATTGACCCAAGGGATCCCAGGTAACTCCTTGTACGTAACTCTTGTGCTCATTAAAGATGGAAACTTTTTGTCCTAGAAAAGCACACAAAATAATATAGAACCTCTACTCAAGTTTAAATGACATAAACTACTAAGTAATTTTTCACTTTGCAGTGTTCATTTAGAAACTAACCGTGTTCCTCTGGCGGTGATATTTGTTATATTGTTACTGAGCTGTCATTTATGTCTTGTATTATTTAATTTCTTGTGTTTATATTTTTTTCTCCAATTAGAACACAAGATTTTTGAGGGCAAGGACCATGCCTTGCTTATTTATTCATTCATTCATTCATTCATTTCTTTCTTTATTTATTTCTTTATTTAATTATTTGTTTATCTATTTATTTATTTTTGCTTTTTTGGTGAGGCAATTAGGGTTAAGTGACTTGCCCATGGTTACATAGCTAGTAAGTGTCCCATGTCTGAGCACGGATTTGAACTCAGGTCTTCCTGACTCCAAGGCTGGAGCCCTATCCACTGTGCCACCTAGCTGCCCCCCCCAAATATCTTTAGACAAAATTATATTTATACATAGAATTCAGATGCCATATAAACTCACATATTATTGAATACTATTCTGTTGCCTTTGCTACATCAGGAATGTAAGTGTGTGTGTGTGTGTGTGTGTGTGTGTGTGTGTGTGTGTGTATAAGTAAAAACACTCTATATCTCAAATTTGTAAATTTTGGTTCATTTACATGTAACAAATGTGTGGAATAGCTAGCATGGATTTTTTTCTCCATTTTCCTCTTTCCCATACACACACATAAGCACAAGGTATTATCTGGAACTGGGCGTGGGCAGTCTCTTTCTCTGGGCTGGTTCACTCATCCCAACTTGTCTTCATATTAGCAAGTCTGGGTTCCCAGAGAAAGACTACTCCCATGTGACTATGCCTCAAACTCAGGGTCTTATGGATAACTCTGGTATGGGGGATATAGTTCCTCTACCTATCACTGTACATCTTGAACCTACATCAGTACTTTTCCCATTTTCATAAAACAAATCACAATAATGACATCATTAAATCCTAAACATAAAACATATATCATGATTATTTTATAAAGCAATGTGGAAATAATAATTCATCACAGTTAACTCATAAACTTGGGTCACATTCTCCTAACAATGAGTACAGTATGGAGGACAGTGGGCACATATTCATAGAAACTATTCAGGAGACATATAGATGAGGACATTACAGGTTCCTGGGGCAGCAGAGAATTCTCCTTCAGGCCTTGATGTCCTTGGTCCCTTTATGAATAATCTGTATCACAAGAAGCTGTTTCTCTGCTAATTGCACCCCTTCTGGTCCTCACTGCTCTTGCTGGGTAAATCTGTTCTCCTCGGGAACTGATGAAGTAGTGACAAGGTCTTTTAGCGGGCAGTTACACTATCATGATAACAAACCATCCCTTTAAGCTAGTGAACTGCCAAGCTCTTCATTTGGGCTTTCTGAGTAATGCAGACAAGACCTCTCAGCTCTTCACTCAACAAGATGTGGGTTTGTCCAATCAGCTTCAACCTAGGTTTATAGCAAAGCAACTGTAATACCTGACTTCGTCCCTTATTTTCTTTCCAGCCAGAGGGGAGCAGCAGAAATCAACCAGAAGCTTCTGAGAAATTTCACCTCTCAATATGTGGATAGGGCAATGGCTGAAATTGCAGCAGAGTTCAGCTCTCTTCCAATTCGAAGGCGCCTAGCCTTCAGCCAGTCCCCAAAATGAAACTTAGCTTCAAGTGAAGAGCTCCCAAGTACAATGGCTGGAGTTTGTTTGTCTGCTACTGGCCTGCTACTTGTCTTCTCACTTAGCTTCCTCTACCTACGTGTCTGTCCCTTCGGCCTGCTGGGCTTTTCAACACTCAGTGGCTCAAGTCTGAGCCTCCCACTGCTCAGTGACACATGTTTCCTTTAAAAGGAAAAACTATTAGTTATGAAGGCAAGCGTCCTTATTTAATCACCTCATGGTCTCCAAAAAGTTGTTTGATTTACCACTTTGGGACTTTAACCTTTCAATCTCTAAAAAAAGTTATGTGCAAATGAATGAGTTACGATGCCTTCAGTCAGTTCTCTATCCTCAAACAGATACTTTTCTGTTGGTCCTCCCAGCACTCCTTTTAATGGAAAAACTTTCTTCGCACTAGAATTTTATCAGTTTTCCATAAACAAATGTTCCTTTTCTGGATATTTGAAGGAACATTAAAATGTATGCTGAAGTATCCTAATATAAAAAGAGTTAAGGCAAAGGAGACTGTGAGTGAGGCAATGAACTAATTCAGAAAGGAAGATGTCCTGGAGGTCACTAGATAACAGCCATCAATAGCTGGATTGGGCAATAAATTTGTATACAGTGAGTCTCAAAAGAGGAAAAGGAGCTGAATACAGGTGGTAGAGGGAAAGTCTGATGGCAGTAAGAAGGCTTCCAAGGCTTCCTCTACCAGGACCAATGAGTTGGGAAGTCTTTAGGTACAACCAGTACTAGAAAGGATGAGCAGAGATGCGGTGTCATCCAAGCAGAGCTAGGTCTCAGTGAATGCCAGAAGATGGGAGAAGTAAGAGAGGAAGAGGTCTAAAATGAAAAGATTTTTGTTAATTATAGATGAGGAGTTCTGGGGGGCACCCTGGAAGGCAGGTCTGGAGTGGGACACAGGGTTAAGATGGATGAAAGGGAGTAGACAGCTAGAGTTGGTAGGGGGGTACGTTATTCAGCAGTTGGTTGTTAAGTATCACTAAGATAAGGAAATTAAGAAAGGGTAGGAGCATCCTAACTTTGGGGGAATGTATCCAGAGAAAATATCAATGGATGGGAAGAGGTCTACCGATAAAAGCAGATGATGAAAAGGTTGAAGGGTCTCCAGTAAGCAGCTACCCAGTGATGCCCCTGGCATGGAATACTCATAGAACCTGTACCAACCATCAGAAAGATCAACTTTCCTGAAAGGAGGTTGACCACTGCTACTTCTCAGAGAAATATGGTACTAGTATGACTAGAGAGAGATGGATGAAGTCACCAACAGTAGCAAAGAGAACAAAAAGTGGTGTGTGAAGGTTAGTTTTATTTTATTTTATTTTTGTAGGCTAGGCAATGGGGTTAAGTGACTTGCCCAGGGTCACACAGCTAGTAAGTGTCAAATGTCTGAGGCCAGATGTGAACTCAGGTCCTCCTGACTCTAAGGCCACTGCTGTATTCACTGTGCCACCCAGCTGCCCCATGAAGGTTAGTTTTAAGAGGTATATTTGAGCTCTCTGTTCTACATAACCAAAGAAAAACTCAAGACGAGGCAAACTTGAGCTTAGTGTGGAATCAGTGTTTCTTACATTGTTGTGCTTCTCGAGATCTTGACATTACTGCAAAGGCCTATGATATATCAGACACCCTGGACCATTACAAACCGTCTTTCCCAAAAGGAATTTTGCTTCTGCTCAACTTCCTATAATTAGATCCTGTTAATAGGCTACTTGTTACCAGAATGTTTCAGCTGCCCCTAATCACTATGAACTCTTCTTCTGTCTTCCAACTCTATAATACCCCAATTTATCTTCTCTCTTCCCAACCTGGTTCAAAAGACTATAAACTGCACATATTTTGTCCAGTTCAACAAAACATTTGGTTATGGCATCCATTAGCGTGTCTCTAGCCTGTTTTTCTTTTCCTTAAAGCTATGAGAAATGAAGAATACCTCAGCCAAAGAAGAACAATGCAGAGTATCGAATCAATTCTTCAACATCACTAAGTCAAATTCACACAAGTCAAGAGATTTTGTGTAAAGAAATTCCTGATTGACTTTTCTAGTTGCTTTTGCTATGAGACTCTTCTGATCTCATGATGTAAGGGAAGAAGACCCGTTCCTCAAATGTTTCGTATTTGATATCCAAGAATTCTCTTCAACACTGACTATTACTTGGGGTTCTTGGCAATCTCACCAAACACTCTAGGGTCCAAACAATGAGGCCAAACTACTACCTACTGCCAAGCTCAATTTCCAGCTTCAGGTAGTAAAATTTCTTAGCTCTACCAGTGGAAAGTTAACCACCTGAGTAAATCTACTGAAGGTTTTTTTGTTTTTCTTTTGTTTAGTGCTTTTAATTTCCTTGTAGTATGGACTTTACGTAGTTATTTGGTATTCCCCATTTCCCAAAGATAAAAACGCCAAAAGAAATGATCAGTTACCTCTACCAACATCCCATACGATAGCTGTGTTATCTACAGAGGCAGAAGCCATTAAATTTCCATCAGTCATCCAGCAAATATCATACACATCTTCTAAGTGTCCTCTGGAATACAAAGTAGAGATAGAAATATATTAGATATTACTTTAGCAGCATGTTTTTTTAAAATGCAAATTGTTTTAAAACAGTTATTTTGCTTTTAAAATATATTAGAACAAGATTTCTTTAAATAAAATTCTACTGGATTAGAGACCATATAGCTACAGTCAGTTACATTAAAGGAAATTGTAACTTTAAAAAAGCAAGCAAATTTAATTCAATTTTGTATTAGAATATTTAAATTTTTTCAAAAATTTTTCCTTCATGATCTAAGCAAATGTTTAAAGCAAATTTAAATTTACCAAAATATGTATTAAGTCGAAATAGAAATGTGAAAAAGATATCTGTTACATATAGTAAGTTACCTTAATGTTTTAATGACAGCCCAATTCTCCTTATTCAGTTGTGCCTCATCCTCATCCTGAAATGCAATTTGTTCTGGCTCCTTGTTATCATTAACCTTCCACAACAAAATGGCAGCATCTATGGGGTATTAAACCTGATTACAGACCATATTTTATTGACTATTTCCAAAAAACATTACTATTTCCTGAAATGATTTGTGATTACATCACCATGGAGAACTCCCAGAATGTGAATGCCCTTTACAAAACAAGCAGAATCTTAGACTCAGTAAAACTCCTGGAAAATTGCCACAGACCCACATAGGTTAAGGGACTCAGCTTAGATCATGTCAGAGGTAAGATTTGAACTTAAGTATCTCTGATTTCCAACCCCAGCACTCTAGGCACCGCAGTTATTCAACATGCACATTATTATTACAACTTATTTTGAAAACAGCCTTTAGAAACTTCAGTGGAAATGAAAGATAAAAATACTTTCAATTTTCCTTCAAACTCTTCATCCCTATTAAGCACACACAGAAAATACAAATCAGTCTATTTGTTATCAAGAGGAATTCTAAATAGAAAAAGGTCAACTCAAGGGATAAGGATATTAAACTATTTCTACCTTGCCAAGACAAGGAGTTTAATTCTTATTATAAAACTATGTATTCACCACTTTCTCACTGTTTAGAATGGATATCTATAGATTTCAAAAGAATAAGACGCAGAATCAATATTTATTTCCCCTTCCAAGATCAGGAGAAAGGAGCCACAACAAAATACATCTGATCCTTTCAGCTATCAATTTCAGCCTTTTGATGGCCCAGAAAAAGACAAGCACATGACTGATTTGAAGGTTCAAAATGGGCTTAAAACCTCACCATCAGCTTTTATTGACTCTTCTCTCACCTTCAAATGCATACATACAATTAGTTGCCAAGTCCCATCACTTTTACTTATACCATAACTCTCATACCTACTATCACATAAACTCAACCTCATAACAGCCACACTAGTTCTCACCTAAATTACTGTAATAACCTCCTAACTTATGTTCCTGCTTTCAGTCTCACCTATCTTCTATCTAGTTTTCATAACATTTCTTAGGCCATTTTAACGTAATTTAAATTTTTTAAAATCATGTTATTGTCCTGCCCAGAAAACTTGCAGTGGCTCTCTACTGACTATACGAATTCTCTGCTAGGATATTTAATGCTGTCTACAATCTGGAGCCAATCAGCCTTTCCAGTCTTATTCCAGAATACTCCATTTTGTGTTCTTTAAATTCCAGCCATGCTTTCCCCTAACCTTATGTGTTGTCTACCTCTATAAGACTGTGAGCTCCTTGAAGGCAGGGACCATCATTTAACTTTTCACTTGTATCCTCAGTGTTTAGCATAGTACCTGGCACACAGCAGGCACGTAATATAAATGTTTACTGACTGGCTGTCTACTTCCAAGAACTCACAAAGACCAGATCCATGCCTCTTTTTTGCTTTTAAGACCTAGATCAGATGTCATCTTCTTCATGATCCTCCCAAATGAAAGTGATGTCCCCTTTGTGCCTACTACATTCTACTTTGTATCAAAAGATCAGACAGTTTAAAGTTCTAAGGAACCAAGAGGCCTTTAGTACATATTGTCTTCTCTCATTAGACTGTAACTTTCTTCAAGAAAAGTACTATGTCATTTTTCATTTTTGTTATTGCCATCATCTACTACAAGGTCATAAGCACCTATTAGATAGGTCATATTTGCTAAATGGAACTGCTGAATTTAAAAAGCTATTTCCCAAGCCAAAAGTTCACCATTTCATCATTTTACTTATACACTTATACATTAAATGTAACAGTACTCACCATCTCCCCCAGATGCTAAGATTTCACCATTAGGAGAAAACCGAACAACATTTACTGCTTTGGTATGGCGAGCAAGATTGGACAAAAATTCTACAATGGCTTTTCCATCTGGTCCTTTTTCTACTTTCCAGATCTGTTTACAAAAAAAAGATCATTAATACAAACAATGTCAGAAACAAGTAACCATCAGAAACAAAAAAATTTCCCTTTTAAAATGCAAAATAAAGGCCCCTCTGAAATAAGAAAAGCTTTTATTGTATAAGGTGTGATAAGAAAAAAAAAGATAGTTTAGAGCATATGTTCCATGGGTATCCATGCAATGTCAAAAGAATGAGAATTCCCTCAGTATCCACCCCAGGTAGAGTTTTTCTGTTAAATTTAGGGAAAAATATGGATTGGATAAGACAGAGATCTGCACAACTTAGAGGTAGACATTATTGATCCATTAGATTATTTATGGTTAAAAAAGCACTTTCAGAAATGTTATATCCCTTGATCCTCAAAACACTACTGTGAGCTAGTCAGCATCATTGGCCTCATAAGGAAACTGGGGTTCAGCATAAGTGACAGACAGAGCCAGGGAATCAAACTAGAGTCTAATTCTAACTAGTTACATCATCATCATCATAATTGGCAGTGTGAGGCAGTAAAGAAGATTTGGCCTCAGAGACAGGAAGTCCTGTGTTCAAGTCCCACCTGTGATATATGATATCTGTGTGGCCCTGGGCAAGTATTCACCTCTCAGTGCTCCAAGGTCTCTAGGACTAAGTTGGTGCGCAGGTGGATGATTGGAGGGAAGGAGTCCCTACAATTAATAAAATCACAGGCCCACACCAAAAAAGTAAAATGGTTAGCATCATTTCACTTGATCCTCACAAACTCATGAGACAGATCTCACAGTTCATATTAACCCTATTATAAAGATGAAGTCGTGAAAAGGGAGTAAGTATACGTATAGCACCTACGTATAGCAGTGCCAGGCACTGTCCAAAGCTTTTTTTAAATCTGATTTGATGAGATGAGGAAACTAAGCCTCAGAGAGGTCAAATGAATTGTCCATAGCCACACACAATCACACACACACACACACACACACACAGTCAGAGACATGATTTGAAGTCAGGTCTTTCTGATTTCAAGTCCAACACTCTATCTGCTTTATCACACTTTAACTATTTACTTTCTCCCTAAAACAACTTAGTCCCCTAATGAACAAACTGAAATATGACTGAAAACTTTAAAATAACCTGTACCAAGTTAACTACTGCTAGACTGCAACTGAAAAAAAATGCAACCTTGTTTTTCTTTCAAATTCTGTGGGTCGGTCCATTTTGAGCCATATAAATATATAGATTGGAAAAGACTTTATGGATCATCTAGTAAGACCCTTTCATTTTACAGAGGAATCTGGGACCAGAACTCAGGATCTCCTGACTTCCCAGTCAAGGCTCTTTCCATAGATCAAGAAGGGCTCCCTAATCTGAGACTCCTACATCATTTTTTTTTGGCCATCATCAGATTTAAGATTCCAGCTAAAAGTGGAGTCTATAATTTGCCCTTTTCTTTTTTATTTTTTTCTGCAAGTGTTGAACTTACCCGCACAGCTGTGTCTACTCCCGAAGAAGCCAATCTATGAATTTTCCCATCGGGCCCATGCTGGAAGTCCAGGCTGTACACCGGTTCTTTGTTGTGCCACGCTATTTCACAAGTGATGACCTTCATTCTCTTAGACCCTCAGGTTCTGGGCAGCGGGTTCTGCTTATAATGACAGAGACCCCCGAGGGGCATCGTCACCTGCACAGGTTTTAAGACAAGGCACGCCCAGGTACACTGTCATCCCGGCCCAGAGAGGGGACGGGGCCCCTGACAATGCCGGGGCTTTCACTCTAATGCCCCCAGCACAGGGCCACGAGACGCACGGTCCGGACGGACCCCCTCGGCCCTCTCCTCCTCCCGCCCCCCACCCGCGGGGCCGGAGGGGGCGGAGACCGGAAGAGGAGAAGGGGCAGGGGGCCCATCCCAGGGAGCTGAGCCGCGAGTCTGCAGAGGAAGAGAGGAGGAAACTAAGGGAAGACCGCCGCTTCTCCCGGGGAATCTGCAGTCGGGAGGAGGGAGTCTCGCTGATTCCGCAAGCAAACCGCAACCCCGGCTCTCCCCCGAGGGGTTCCTGGCCAGGTGCAGCCAGTCGGCCTTTGCGCCTTGCGGGGCGGGAGTACCCTCCTCCCGCCAACTCCCCCATGCAGTCCTCCCAGGTTGGGAGAAGCGGAACCCAAATCCACCCATCCCCGAACCCACCACCCGCCCGCAGCGCTGCATACATTTCACACCGCTCTTCTCCGCTCTCCGGGTCTCAGCCCTGCCTGGAGCGGAGCTGGGAAGGCAGAGAAAGGACGGTGCGGCGGACCCAGGACGGGAAGCTCCTTCACTGCAGCCGCCGCCGCCGCCGGGTTTCCCGCGCTCGCGCCGGTGGCCCCGCCCCCTCGCGCTGCGAGTGGCGGGAGTGGAGGGGCGTGTTCTACGAAAGGGGCGGGGTCTTGGGCGGGGCGGGCCTCGCACCACCCACCTCCCTCTGACCCGGCTTGAGCCGCGTGGTCCGGAGCCGCCGCCGCGGTCCTCCTACCCCCTTGGGCTGCTTCCTAAAGTCATCTGTCCGAAATTGATGAAAATTTAAGCTCTGTTAGATGAACAGTGCAGATACTGGCGTTTGGGACCTTAGGAGATTGAAACCCAGACTGCTTTGTCCGGTGTCGTCACGGTGCAAATTAATGTGGTCCTTGGAAAAGAGCATGGAGGCTGTGGCTCCTGGGAAGCCAGCTTCTCATCCGTGAAAAAGCGCTTCCAGCTGTGAACCTGCTCCTGCCCTCCCGGTCACAAGGCAGAGCACCTAACCGCACGTCTGGAGGCTTTTTCTCCTGTTCTTCACTCCACCCGCTCTCCCCCATAGGAGAAAGCACAAATGGCGGGAAGGACGAAAAAAGGTAAGCCTTCCTTGGGGAGAAGACGATGGAGCTGGGCTTTAAAGGAAGTGAAATAGGCGGGGGTGAAGAGCCTTCCAGGCATGTGCTAGCCGCCGGGGAGGGAGGGTATGCTCGGGTGGTGGGACGGCTGAGCTGGAACGTGCAGGGGGAGAGGTCCGGAAAGGCAGGACGGCCTGGGTTGAGGGGACTTCCACCTCCCCGTCTGCAGCAGATTTCTGGACAAGGGTTGCACCGTCTGTCCTGGGCTTTAACTGTTCTGACAGCTAGATAGAGGACTGACTGGAAGCAAGAGGACAAATAACTTCTGAAATTGCCCAGGTGAGATCATTTTCACCTATCCTTTTCAAGTCTTACATTTGGCAGATGGGCCTCTCCAAAATGAGTGATTTTGGGGTAACTTGAGTGTCTCCACTAGGGAAAAGAATTCAGGAAAACTCAAGAGACTCTGGTGTCCAAATGGGATTTAGAAAAGCCCACCAAGGCCTCAGGAAGGCTGTAGACGGGAAGTTTTGTGTGCTTACACATTTTTATTCGTGTTGAAGTGGTGGCATGTCAGCTCCAAAGATGGATTCTCAGCTTTCTCCTTTTGACTTTGTTACAGATCCTCGTTGGTGGGAGTCGGGGGTGGGAGGACTTGAGGGGTGGAGGGTAGAGCCAGGGGAAGCAAGGATGAGGCAGGAAGGAGGGAAAGAGGAAGTTGCTGGACAAGCAAGGTATCATCTGTTAACTCGGATTCTAGATTTACACTTTGAGATTTCTAAGCATTGTGATGATTAGCCTTTCCCCAAAAGGTTTAGTTAAAAAGGTGTGAATTCAAGATGCTATATAACAATTTTAATCCAAATAGACAGTAATCAGTCATTCTATGAATTTATCACTGGGGAGACCTCAGCTGTTTTTGAAAGGAAAAATAGAAGAGACAGAGGCTATTAGAACTAAACAAATCTCAGCCTTTGACAGGATGGAAACTTTGGTTTTGATTTCTTGGGTCACACAGCTACTAAGTGTTATGAGTCTGAGGTCACATATGAACTCAGGTGCTCCTGAATCCAAGGCCGGTGCTCCATCCACTGCGCCACCTAGCTGCCCCCTGGTTTGGATGTCTTAAGAAAACTCACCTCTGCCCAGATGGTCATGAGTTAAAGCAAAGAACAAAGATGCCAGTTTTTGTTCATGGCTTAAATTTCTGACAACTCAGTTCTCCTGTGCAGTTCTGTCTTTAAATCCTACGGCATACAGTAGGAGCATTAAACAGGTCCTTTTGTTCAATACTGGAGCAGTCATTTCTCTCTTCTCCAACTCCTTCCCTCATATTAAGAACATCAACATACTAACACTCCTTCAAACACCCCAACCTCCCAGTTCTTTAACTTAGTCGTTTCCTGTGGCATACCCCTCCAATCAAATTCAGCTATACACGTAGTCATTTTGTTGTTGTTCAGTATTTCAATTGTGTCCAACTTTCCGTGACCCCATTTGGGTGTTTTCTTGACAAAGATACAGCAGTAGTTTGCTATTTCCTTCTCTAGCTCATTTTACAGATGAGGAAACAGGCAAACAGGGTTCAGTGTCACACAGCTAGTAAGTGTCTGAGGCCAGATTTGACCTGAAGAAGATGGGCTTCCTGACTAGGGCCAGCACTCTATCTACTATGGCAAGTAGTTGTCCACAGGCATACCCTCAACCCAAATCTAATAGCCTTTTCTCAGTCTTCATCCTTCTTAACCATATTGGAGCCCCTGACAAGCAGTATGTCTTCTGTCTAGGTTTTAGTGACACTGCTCTTGGTTTTCCTACCTCTCTGACCATTCCTCTCAGTCTTTTCCTGGATCTTCATCTGCTAACCCTAAGAGTCCCCCAACACTCTTTCTTGGGCCCTCCTCTCTCCATATTCTATTTCTTTTTATGTAATTTTTTTTTCTGTCACCAAAAATCCACCTCTCCATCCTAGATATTCCCAAATGAGAAATAACAAAATCCTCACTACAGACTTGTGTGGTCAAGGAAAACAAATTTCCTAATTGGCTATCTATCCCTCCCCCCCTCCAAAAAACAAAGTCTCATTCTACATTCCTCTCTATCAAGAAATGGATAGCATGTTTCATCTTAAGTCCTCTAGAATCATGGTTGATCATTACACTGATCAGAGTTCCTAAATCTTTCAAAGTTACTTCTTTATTATACTGTCATTGTTTTCCTGGCTTTGTTCACTCTGCATCAGTTCATACAACTCTTCCCCAGTTTCTCTGAAACGATCTCCATCATTTCTCACAGCACAATAGTATTCTACCACATACCATAACTTGTTCAAGTATTCTCCATTTGATAGGGAGCCCTTCAGTTTCCAATTCTGTGCCACAACAAATAGTTATAAATATTTTTGTACAACCTTAAGAGTTTATTTAACTTAGAATTACTCGTTCCTCTAATCTACTTTTCCTCTTATTCACTTTTCTGTTTCTGTTTAATGAAATGTATTTCTGTGTCTTAACTCTGTGTGTATGTGTATATGTAAATGTTCTTCTCTCCTTTGACCAATTCAAAAAGGTAGTATTATAATTAAATATTTAAATCTGTCACTAGCCTCTTATGCTTACTGCATAGGTTCTCATTCCCTTCACTGGCTTTTAAAAAAATTATATTTTTGAATTCTGAGTTTCAAATTCTGTCCTTCCTTCCAATCCCTTCCCTACCTATCAAGAAAATAAGCAATATGATATCAATTATACAAGACTTTCACTCATTTTTTTAAAAATATGTTATTTTATGGTATACTTGTATTCAAATGAAATCTTTTTAAATTGTGACTATGAAATTCTTTTCAAGATATTGAAAAATGAAATTACATGTTTGAGTGATGGTATTTTCAAGTCTTAGCATTTACTATCATTCTCTATCACAGTTTTTTTTGTTTAAAAGCCTTAGTGTTTTCTCTTAGAGAAAGTGTCTCCCTTTCTTATTAATGCATCTTAACAGGTAAATTTGTTTTAGAAGTGAGAAAGTGAACTTTTGTGTCTCCTATTGCTTTCATTTAATTTTAGAACATTTTTATCCTATTGCTTTTATTTATTTGTTTGTTTGTTTTTAGGCAGTTGGGGTTAAGTGACTTGCCCAGGGTCACACAGCTAGTAAGTGTCAAGTGATTGGTCTGAGGCCAGATTTGAACCCAGGTTCTCCTGATTTCAGGGCCAGTACTTTATCCACTGCGCCACCTAGCTGCCCCTATCCTATTGCTTTTAAAGAAAATCAGACTATGTAAATAAACTTTGAATCTGCCATTTGTACATGGTCAAAGAATAGTTCTGCAAATATGGAATATTTTTGTGAAATATATAATAACATAACCTTTAAGGCCTATATAAATACTAACTCTTATTTTTATTACAACTAGTCCCCTTAATTATTCATATTCTTTGGCATATTAGTTACTAAAGCATTCAATAGTCATTATTTATAGGTAGTAGTTCAGAAAATCACTTAAATATAAAAAAGCATAATATTGGTATAGTAAGGTTGAGTCTGTCTTGGAATATTGGACATGGAAAGGTTCAGTTGAAAACTGATTGCAGAAATAGGGGTGTTTAGCTTGAAGAGGAGACTTGTGGTGGTTATAACAGTCTTTAAATTTTGGAAAGACTGTCATATGGAATATGACTTGTTCTACTTGACATGAGGCAAAACTAGGGAGCAATCAGGGGAAATTGCAAAGAGGTAGATATGAATTTTATTTGAAAGGAAAATTTAGAACAATTAGAGCTATCTAAATGTGGAATGGGCTGTTTCATGAGGTAATACAGTCTCCTTCCCTAGAGATCTTTAAGCAAAGGTTGAAAAATCTGGTAGACTGTTGAAAGGATTTTTTTGGTTTTGTTTTGTTCTGGCTAGGCAATGGGGTTAAGTGACTTGCCCAGGATCACACAGTTAATAAGTGTTATGTGTCTGAGGCTGGATTTGAACTCAGGTCCTCCTGAATCCAGGGCCAGTGTGCTATCCACTGTGCCAGTTAGCTGCCCCTGTTGAAAGGATTCTTATTCAGACACATGTTGGACTGAATGGCTTTTGACATCTCTTCTGTCTCTGAGATTCTGAAAAGCTTTGTATTTGGACCCATGGATTGGGTTGAAGTTTAAAAGGATTATTCAGAAGGTGATTATTAGATAAGGGAAAAACTGAGATTAGGCTGTTTCCCGAGGTGCTTCTGCCAGGGAGACAGAATGTCTAATAATTGTTGATAGGAATAGATTATCAAGTGGCTACACCCTCCAGATAAACAGAGGCCTGAGAAAGACCTTACTTTAGAAAGGTCAAGATCATCCACTGCAGTCTGGGCTATCACCAGTTATCTTGATTTTTGTCTTGCCCCTGGACTCCCATGACTCTAGAGTGAGACTTAACACCTCTGCCTCACTTAAATCCAGTTCCGTGCTCTTTGAAAGCAAAGGACAAATAACAATTGCGTTTGGATAAGCTTCTATTTTCACACCTTCCTCTCCCTTACTCTGTGCAGTGTATTCCTCTTCCCCTTCCTTTTGATGTTTCTTTTAAGATCATCAAAACATAATGGAACTACTGCCAGTCTTCTAACTATATTCCCTCTCTGAGCCCCTAGATGACAGAGTCCAGAGGGAACACATGTATCTTCTTCTCTTATTAGAATGTACACAGTTTATCATCCTTGTTCAGTCCTTTGTCATTGTTCATTTGTTTACCTTTGTTTCTCTTGTCCCCTGTTTGCACTGCAAAATATCTTTGCAGCTCTGGTATTTTCATTAGAAATGCTTTAAAGTCCTCTATTTCATGAAAGGTCTATTTTTTTTTTTTACCCCATAGAGATTATACTGAAGTTTTTCTGGGTAATTTATTCTTGGCTATATATCCATATTCTTTCATATTCCAAGAACTCTGCATTTTATGGAGATGACTGTTAAATCCAGCGAATCCTGATTGTGGCTCCTCAGTATTTGAAATCTTTCTTTCTGGCTGCTAGTGGTAATTTTTTTCTTTCACCTGGAAGCTCCAGATTTTTACTATAATGGTTCTGGGAGTTGTCAATATGAGTGTTTTTTTTTTTCAGGAGGTGACTGGTTAATTCTGTCCACTTTTGCTCTCTGGTTTGAAGAGATCTAGGAAGTTTTCTTTTAAGATTTCTTGAAATTTGATGTCTAAGTTTATTTTTTTTAGGGATGGGATGGAGGGGTACAGCATTCAGGTAGTCAAGGATTCTTAAAATTTTCTCTCTTCAATCTGTTTTCCAGGGTTTTTTTTTGTTTTTGGTTTTGGTTTTTGCTGTAAAAAATTTTTCTCCATCTTTCTTTCAATAATTTCACTTGATTCTCTTATTTTATTTGGTCCATTTTCAGGGAGTTTGTGACTTTGGGTAGGTTTTCTATATCTTGTGCCATGCTATTAATTCCCTTTCCATTTCTTTCATAGTTCTCATTCCTTTCTCAATTTTTTTTCCCTGTAGTGTTCTTAGAACTAAACAAACAAAGAAAAAAACAAAGAACTCATGCTTCATCTCTTCATTGAATTCTAGGTGAATTTGTGCCCAGGCTATGTTTTTGAGTCTTAGCTTGTCACTGGAGTCACTCTCTCTCTCTCTCTTTTTTTTTATCATGGCTTTCAGGCAGTCCAATAATTTTAAAATTATCTCTCCTGGATCTATTTTCCAGGTCAGTTTTTCCAATGAGATATTTCACATTTTCTAATTTTTTTTCATTCATTTGGTTTTGTTTTATAATTTCTTGATTTCTCAGTCATTAGCTTACATTTGCTCAATTCTGATTTTTAAGGAATTATTTTCTTCAGTGAGTTTTTGTACCTCCTTTTCCATCTGATTGATTCTATTTTTTAAGGCATTCTTCTCCTTATTGGTTTTTTGGACCTCTTTTGCCATGTGGTCTAGTCTATTTTTTTAAGGTGTTATTTTCTTCAGTATTTTTGGGGGTCTCCTTTGGCAAGCTGTTGACTCATTTTTCATGATTTTATTGCATCTCTCTCATTTCTCTTCCCAGTTTTTCCTCTACTTCTCTTCATTTTCAAAATCCTTTCTGAACTCTTCCATGGCCTGAGACCAATTCATATTTTTTTTGGAGGCTGACTTTATTGTTTTCTTCTGATTGTTTTGATCTTCCTTGTCAGCAAAGTAAGTTTCTATAATCTGAGTTTTTTTCTCCACTGTTTGCTCATCTTCCCAGCCAATTACTTGACTTTTTTTTAACTCTTTGCTCTGTTTCCAGTGTAGAGGGTGTACTGTCCCAAGCTTCAGGGGGTTTGTGCAGGTGTTTTCAGAGATACTTCTGTAAGTTTTCAGTTCTTCCAAGGTGGTATGATCTAAGGAGAGGTGTTTACTCTTCTCCTGGCCTGTGCTCTGGTCTCTGAGTGACCACAAGCATTCTTTTCTGCCCTGGCACTGTGAGGAGGGTTCTCTCTCCACTAGCTCTGCTACACT